>NC_142596.1:18882421-19187668 GCF_965207765.1 Zootoca vivipara
CCCTAGTTGCAGGTAAGAAAGCAGGCAGGTGGGGGTGGGGTGGCTGAGACCACATTGTGGCTGGAGAAGCTGTGCCCCATTTGCCCATATGAACCAGCCTCCACTAAATTTTGCCTTGCGATCCATGTCTGCTGGGTACAATGGGACTTACTCACAGATAAGGGTGTATAGGATTGCAGTCTCTTTCTGCATGCACAGAAACTGTAAGAAAAAAGTGGACGTGAAACTAGAAACACGCCAGTTAAACAGCTTTCCTTCAGTCCCCTACTCCCATCTTTGTTGTAAAAATTATCTCTGTTCATTCTGTCTGAGTGTCTCATAATTGTACCAGTTCCACTTGATTTCCAGTGTGCTCACTTGTGTCCTTGTTAGGATAAAAAAGAGGTCTGAAAGTGACAAGCTGCTGCTTCTTTCTTAGGGGGGTCTTCGTAATACCTGCAACCATTCCTCTGAAGTCATTGGGATCTGTCTGTCTCAAGAAACAATGGAGTGCATCTCTGGGGGTGAAGTCAACTGCTGGAGAAGCTGTACCCCCTCATTGAAAATGTTGGACACATATATATGTATCATCATGGAACTCAAAGCAGCATGCATATGTGTCCGGAGAAGCAGGGACAGCATCTCCCTGCTTATGCTGCCACCCAGATGGTTAGCTGCAGATGTGAATCAAACTACAGTGGTACCTCGGGTTAAGAACTTAATTCGTTCTGGGCGTCCATTCTTAACCTGAAACTGTTCTTAACTTGAGGTACCACTTTAGCTAATGGGGCCTCCCGCGGCCGCCGCGCCGCCGCCACGCAATTTCTGTTCTCATCCTGAAGCAAAGTTCTTAACCCGAGGTATTACTTCTGGGTTAGCGGAGTCTGTAACCTGAAGTGTCTGTAACCTGAAGTGTCTGTAACTGGAGGTACTACTGTAACCAGAAGTGGCAATGTAGGTGGCGCTGCCAAAGAAGGAGAGGTGCTGCAGGTTAAGCACATGGCACGTGACTCATTTAGAGCGGCTTCCAAGGGGTGAGGGAGAAAGGATGGGGAAGAGAGAATGGAAAGAATAAAGAGCTAGACTACCGGCATGCCTTGCCACAGTGACGCAGCATGGAGGGAAGGAAAAGGAAGCAATTGCGTGCCGAGGTTCCAAGACATCCCCCCAATAACTCACACTTCACACAATATTTTAAGTTTAAGGTTTTTTGGCATTAATTTGCCCACAACTTTATTTAAATACAACTGAATATGCGTGGTTGCTTAGGCATTAGTTCTTGCCATCTGTCCCCCACCTGGGACAGTTCTGACTCCCACTAGCCTAGTAGGGGAGCCAGTAGGTAAGCACCCTCTAGGAGAGATCGGGGCAGGGGCCCACGCACTTGCCCTCATCCCTCAGATGCTCCCCTGGCCCCTAACGGGGATAAACGGACAAACATGTAGAGCCCCAGGATTCCTTTAAAGGAATACCCCTAAAGGCAGCAGCAACCATGAGGGGCAGGCCCAACCAAAATCCATACCCCTCCACCATCCAATTTGAACCAATGTCTAACCGGCAACCTTTCAAGTTGTGACTTATTGCAGCGTAGTAGGCAAAAACCACCTGGCACCAGCCAATCAGCCAAGTGGCAAAATTCCTACCAGGCCCCTGATCCAAAACAGGCGACCCCCATGAGAGGCGCAGCAAGGTCAATGCAAGAACGCCTAAAATTAGAGGAGGGCTGGCGGGAGATTTGTTGCGAGCAGCAAAAGTGGAACTGAAAGCTGCTCACTAAGCATATATAGGGTAAGGCTGTCAATCATTTGCTACATGCAAACTTCCCCAGCAACAGCACACCCACCAATCACACATGTGGGCATCCAAACTGACCCGCTTCTCCAACCCTGGGATGTCTTGTTCCGCAACCCATGTTCTCCTCTATGGGGAGAACTTGCTTTCTAACTACCCTGAAAGAACATGAAAGAGCCTGCATAATCAAGCGGATGGTCCCTCTAGTCCGGCATCCTGTTCTCATAGTCATAGCTGCCAAGTATCCCGTATCCGCCGGGAAAACCCCTTTTTTCTTACTGTTTCCCGGCGGTATCCCGTTTGGTGAAAAATCCCGGTATTGTCCCTTAAATTGGCTTCTGCCCGGCGGCCATTTTTCTGGTGCCGCTTTGCCCTTCTATGGGCACCAGAAAATGGCGGCGCCGGTGCCGGAAGTCGCTTCCACGCATGACCGGAAGTTGCGTGACGCGACTTCCGATGGCGCTTCGCCCTTCTATGGGCATCAGAAAATGGTGCCGCCGGCGCCGGAAGTCGCTTTTACGTGTTTCCGGTCATGCGCGGAAGCGACTTCCGGCACTGGCGCCGCCATTTTCTGGTGCCCATAGAAGGGCGATGCGCCACCGGAAGTTGCGTCACACAACTTCCGGTCATGTGCGCGCTGCCAATCCCGGATCTTTACGACCCGGACTAGGCAGCTATGCTCATAGTAGCCAACCAGATGCCAATTGGAAGGCTGGAAGCAGGACCTGTGCCGAAGGGTACTCTGTCCTCCTGTGGTTTCCAGCAACTGGTATTCAGAAGCTCTACTGCCTCTGACTGAATGGCTAGTAGCCATTGATAGCCTTGCCCTCCATAGTTTCTCCGGTCTTCTTTTAAAGCCATCCAAGTTGGTGGCCAACACTGCCTCTTGTGGCAATAAGTTCTATAGTTTAACTATGCTAGCTAGCCTGAGGGCAACAGGGCTGGCTCGCTCCTCCAGGGACTCCCAGAAACTGGCATCCAGAACAATGGAGGGATGCAGATTGTAGCCATCAAGGCTACCAGCCATAAAGAGTGGGAGGAAATGGGCAGAACTACCCAGTGGAAGAAGGGGGAATAGTCACACAAATTAAACCTGCACTTTTTTGGGGGGGGTGCTTCTGAGGGTAACAAGAGCGGTATATTTTGCACCATGCAAATACAGTTCTCATCTAATCATTTTTTTGAGGGGGGACTTTAACCTCCTCCTAGAGACTTAGTGCTGAGTGTTTTATACTTTGACATACTTCAGGTTCTGCATATTATGGCCACAGATTCCTCACCCCTGCTATTTATTTTGGGGTCAATTGACTGGATAACAAAAGGGAAAGGCACTTTTTCTGCTAACGGTGGCGTGATTATTACCAGCAAAAGGCTGGAAAACAGCCCTGTTACCTTCTATAGAAGTATGAAGGGAGAAAAATGTGAAGCATTGTGTCGGGGAATCAGATCATTTATGGGAAAGAAGAAATAATTCAACAGAGACTTTTGGGAAAAAAACTGGACATTATTTGTCCAGTTTTCGGAAGAGAAATAACCCCAGTGAATTAGTAGCACTGGATATTTTGGTAATGTGTTAGAATGGACTTGGCTAATATGAAAAGAATTAGAGATTTGTTTGTGGGATAGTTAAGGCACTGCACTATTAAAGTCATGTCTGAAAACAATATAAAATGTAGATATTTATTTGTTATATATATATGCCACCTTTCTTCCATGTTGCTGAAGGTGGTGTCCATTTTCTCCTTAGAACAACCTTGTGAGGTAGGTAAGGTTACGAGATAATGACTGGCCCAAGGTCACCCAGTGGGCTTCATGGCAGAGTGGAAGTTTGAACCCTGCTCTCCAAAGGTCCTCATCATAGAATAAGAGAGTTGAAATGGATCACAAGTATCATCTAGTCCAGGCCCTTCTTCTTTTCGGCCCTCCAGGTGTTTTGGGGCTACAACTTCCATCATCCCTAGCTAACAGGACCAGTGGTCAGGGATAATGGGAATTGTAGTCCCAAAACATCTGGAGGGCCGAGTTTGTCTATGCCTGGTCTTGTCCAACCCCCTGCAATGCCCAATGTGGGGCTCAAACCCTGAGAATAAGAGTCTCATGCTCTACCAACTGAGCCATCTCCAGTCTCAAATCACTACACCACACTGGAATTCTGTAGACCCTTGCAACGGCCCTGATGACGGTTATCTTATTGTGCCTTAATAATGGGTTCTATCCCATGTAGCAGTAAGTTAAACTCACTTAGCCATACAGTATACTTGTTCCGCTGTATGTCAGTCACCTGGCATCACAATGGCATCAGAGTATGCACCTGTATATCAGTTGTTGTGGGTCACAAGTGGGGAGAGAAGAAGGAGGAGGAGTTTGGATTTGATATCCCGCTTTATCACTACCCTAAGGAGTCTCAAAGCAGCTAACAATCTCCTTTCCCTTCCTCCCCCACAACAAACACTCTGTGAGGTGAGTGAGGCTGAGAGACTTCAAAGAAGTGTGACTAGCCCAAGGTCACCCAGCAGCTGCATGTGGAGGAGCGGAGATGCGAACCCGGTTCACCAGATTACGAGTCTACCGCTCTTAACCACTACACCACACTGGTTATGACTAACAGATGTTCATCACCTTGGGCCATGTGTGCAAGAATATTGATTAAGGAGGATTACCTATATTCCTGCTCACTGGAAGGACAGATCCTGAAGCTGAGGCTCCAATACTTTGGCCACCTCATGAGAAGAGAAGACTCCCTGGAAAAGACCCTGATGTTGGGAAAGATGGAGGGCACAAGGAGAAGGGGACAACAGAGGACAAGATGGTTGGACAGTGTTCTTGAAGCTACTAACATGAGTTTGAACAAACTGTGGGAGGCAGTGGAAGACAGGAGTGCTTGGCGTGCTCTGGTCCATGGGGTCACGAAGAGTCGGACACGACTAAACACTTAAACAACAACAACCTATATTCCTGGCTGGAGGCCAATAATGTTTCTGAATGCCAGTTACTAGAATCTGCAGGAAAGGAAGGTGCTATTTTGCTCAGGTCCTGTTTGTGGGTTTCCCATGAAGGCATCTGGTTGGCCACTGTGAGAAAAGGATGCTGGATGAGATGGGTCATTGGCCTGGTCCAGCAGGTTCTTCTTATTATCCTTATGTTCTGACGGTGATGATGAAAACATTTCTTTGACCTTGCTGGGAATTACCTACAAATGACTGTTTTCTTCATTGCACCCATCAGGTCTGGCCCAAGGTTTTTCCCTACCTGAAGCAAAATATAAGACAGCACCAGCTCCCAATTCCAGGTACAGAAGCCACCTGAGCAGGCAGCTGAATTTCACTTCAACAGCAGTGAGATGACAACGGCCTCCGTTGCTTCTGAGGGCAACAGGGACTCCACTAGATTGGTAAAGAAGCAGCATTTTATATGTGTTTAATATGCAATGTAACACTATGGCACCAGATGGCACTGTGGAGTCCTGTCTTTCCCTGCCGGATTTCCCTGCATGAGTTTACAACACGCTTAACCGAATCGCTTCTTTGACGTCTAGATCCAGCCCAGGTTAGTTTGGTGGATCGCAGCAAGCTGTTCATTGGACATACAACTGTGCCCTCCAATAATTCATCAGTAGCATTTGTGCCCTCAGCTCCCACCACCTGAGGTCATCACCTCACTCCACCTGATGGTATGGCCAACCTGGGTGCTGGCTCTTTCAACTTATACCTTCATTGTTGACTATGGAATTTTCAGCACAATGTTGAAGGAAGTGGTAAAAGCAGGGACCATGCACCAGATTTGACTGAGTTCTAAGCAAAAATCAGGCATCTTTGGAGAGATTCAGGAATTGACTGAGTTGGGCTGAGATAGCCACAGATTGCTGTGGGTTAAATTTTATGGCCCAGAGTGATTTGGGGTTCAAACAAGAAGGGGGAGCTGGCACCAGGCAGGAAAACCCCACAAAAAGGCCAAGATCTACCTAACTGCCACCTGCATTTTCTTGGAATTAGACAGTAGCCCAATGCTGATTGAATCTCCTTTCAGCCCCATCCCTGAAGCAGCACCCTGCAGGATTGAAACTTCTATGCAGCAGCTGCTCAACAGATGCACTGATCCTGCATGGTGCAGGGTGTTCATTTGCAAGTGGCTTCCCAGCAGGAAAGCAGCACCCTACAGAATTGATCTTCCCTCCTGTTCTCCATTCGGGGAGAGCGGCAAGGAGTTGCATGTTTTTCATTCCTGCACCCTCCTCCTGGCTGTATATTTCATTAGGTTTCTTTAAGCAAACCTAATTGAACAATAGCCCTGACCTCTAAACCATGGGTAGGCAAACTAAGGCCCGGGGGCTGGATCCGGCCCAATCGCCTTTCCAATCCGGCCCGCGGATGGTCTTGGAATCAGCGTGTTTTTACATGAGTAGTGTGTCCTTTTATTTAAAATGCATCTCTGGGTTATTTGTGGGGCATAGGAATTCGTTCGTTTTTTCTTCTTCAAAATATAGTCCAGCCCCCCACAAGGTCTGAGGGATAGTGGACCGGGCCCCTGCTGAAAAAGTTTGCTGACCCCTGCTCTAAACTCATTCAGGACCAAATCCAGGGTGGGTGGTCCCTGGGTTCACCTAGGATAAGGTAAAGGTAAAGGGACCCCTGACCATTAGGTCCATTTGTGCCCAACTCTGGGGTTGCAGCACTCATCTCGCCTTATTGGCCGAGGGAGCTGGCGTACAGCTTCCAGGTCATGTGGCCAGCATGACAAAGCCGCTTCTGGCAAACCAGAGCAGCACACGGAAATGCTGTTTACCTTCCCGCCAGAGCGGTACCTATTTATCTACTTGCACTTTGACGTGCTTTCAAACTGATAGGTTGGCAGGAGCTGGGACCGAGCAACGGGAGCTCACCCCATCGCAGGGATTCAAACCGCCGATCTTCTGATCGGCAAGCCCAAGGCTCTGTGGTTTAACCCACAGCGCCACCCGTGTCCCTCACTTAGGATAGGTTAGCCTTATTGGGACCCCCCCACAGATCAGGGCCACAGAGTGAATGGGGAGGGGGCAGGGGCTGTGCAAAGCCCTAGTAAAAACTGCAGCTTAAATACAGCTCTCCACATGCAAGTCATTGAAGCTAGATTCATCCTTCATGGAGCATAATTAAGTTGAGGGGAATTACACCTGGGGTGTCTTTAGTATTCTTCCTGTCCTCAACTCTCCAGTTAATTTAATGCTCTCTTTCCGAAATAAAATAAAAAAAATCAATGGAGAAAAACATACGCACACACTTCATTTATTCAGCCAAGAAAGAGATACAGTATTAAAAGAAAATGTCTCCTTGTTTTATAATACCTCTGGCAATAACACATTGAAATTGTTGGAAAAGAAATGATTATATCAGAAGCATCAAACACCGAAACACTAGGAAAAAAATTCATATATATATATCCCCAAACATAAGAGAGAGAGAGAAAGCTCTACCCTTCATAAATAATATAAAAAAGCCCTTCAACCACTGCAAATTCAATACACTTATTAGGATGTCACTGGACTGCAGAATAAATCGGTATTTAAAAAAGAGACAGGAGAAATGCCCCAAAATGTCAGAGTCTGAAGAATTCTCCAAGGACCCCCATGCCCATAGAATCCTCAAGAAGAAATGGTAGCAAAGCAGGGCTATGTGCCTTTGAAATAGTGATGGAAATAAGAATGTTAGACGAAGCACTGGATGAGGCCAAGGACCCAACCAGTCCAACATACTCTTATCCCAGTGGCCAACCAGAGGCCTATGTAAAGCCCACAAGAAGGACCAGAGTGCATAGGGTGTGGCCAGTGTGGTGTAGTGGTTAAGAGCAGTAGACTCGAAATCTGGGGAACCGGGTTCGAGTCTCCGCTCCTCCACATGCAGCTGCTGGGTTACCTTGGGCTAGTCACACTTCTCTGAAGTCTCTCAGCCCCACTCACCTCACAGAGTGTTTGTTGTGGGGGAGGAAGGGAAGGAGAATGTTAGCCGCTTTGAGACTCCTTCGGGTAGTGATAAAGCGGGATATCAAATCCAAACTCCTCCTTCTTCTCCTCTCCCCACTTGTGACCCACAACAACTGATATACAGATGCATACTCTGATGCCATTGTGATGCCAGGTGACTGACATGTGGGTACCCCACCCATCCAACAAGCTTTCTCTCATACCCTCCAACATTTTTCTGATGAAAATAGGGATGTCCTAAGGAAAAGTGGGACATTCCAGGATCAAATCAGAAACCGGGATGGCTTCTGTAAATCTGGGATTGTCCCTGGAAAATAGGGACACTTTGGTCTGTTGTCTATGTGGGTTTCAGGCTCCGGGGACTTGGCTTTCTCCCCAGCTTTAGCTGTAGATAAGCAGGACAAAGTGAAAAGAGCCACTTACCATTTAAAGAGTCTTTAATGATCACAGCAAAAGAACAAAGCAGGCATTCTCGGAATGAAGGTGCTCCCAATTAAGGATTCCACGCACTTCCCCCCTAGTGTCTTCCATTTTGCAACCTGATCTCACAACCACTGTGCTTTTTGTGCCCTACGTGTCCTTGGACTGATATGCTAAATACTTTCAAGCGAGAGAGAGTCTGTTAGCTCTCTCTCTCTTCCAGTTCTTCTTCACTTTGCTGTTCACCCCCCAGTTCTTCCCAACTTTTGTCTTCAGAGTTATGCCCTTCTGCAAACCACTGTTCCAAATCTACACTGCTCCACTGCTCCTGGGCAGCTTCAGGATCCTGTTCAGGAGCAAGGGGGGGGGGAGGCTCCCACAATACCTCATCAGAGCTGTACTCCTCAGCCTCCTCTCTGACAGTGGGTGAGGGAGATAAGGATCTGGGAGCAAGCCTGCTTTGGGATTACATCATATGGTCTGCAGTGATTCTGGCAGGTGTGGGAGAATCCCCAAAGTATCACAGTTGTCTGAAAGAACAGCTTAGGAAGGAGTACCAGGAACTAATATTTATATTCTGTGGCTACAAAGAGGAGGATCCCTTTTCCTTGTTCTGGAAGTTGATAGGGGAGGTAGTACCCCTCATGCCTCCAACTATAGTCTAAGAACAGTGGTTCCATTTCATTCATAAACTCTCTTCCCCGTAGCCAAACTCTAAAAATCAGTATTCAGAATATTGGTTTGCACAACCCACTAAGGAAGATAATAACACAATGATAATAAAACAATTGCACATATATATATACAAAATTACAGGTAGGTAGCCGTGTTGGTTTGACGTAGTCGAAACAAACAAACAAACAAAAATTCCTTCCAGTAGCACCTTAGAGACCAACTAAGTTTGTCATTGGTATGTGCTTTCGTGTGCATGCACACTTCTTCAGATACACTCACTATATACACTATATACAAAAGCCGATTAAAAATACTTAATTCAATTAATTCAACAAAACTGATGAACTTGATTCAAGGATATTTCCAGTGCTCATCTGCTGCCCCCTTGCCTCTTAGTGCCCCCTAGTTTTAATACCACTGATTCCCAGGGTCATACTCCCCACTTTGAGAACCACTGGTCTAGAATAAAACTACTGCCTGTTAACACAGGCAGAAATCCAACAGGTGAAGTGGCTGCATTCCTGTTCTTTCTTCCAGAGAGAGAGAGAGAGAGAGAGAAAGAGAGAAAGAGAGAAAGAGAGAAAGAGAGAGAAAGAGATTAGGGTAGCCCAGTTTCCTTGCTTTATTTACTTATTTATTTGGATGTGAGGGCGATCTGGCTGCGACATCTGTCACCCCATTGATCACCAGGGTTGATCTGGCTGATCTGGCTGGCTAGGCGGGTGTCCCCACCCTCCATGTATATCTCTCCTGAAGCTGTGCACTGAGCGGAAGAGGACACCCATCCCAGACAGAAGGAGTGTACTGTTCTCCGGTAAAGAGTATACAATAGCTATGCTCCCTATCTATCTATCTATCTATCTATCTATCTATCTATCTATCTATCTATCTATCTATCTATATCTATCATCTATCTATTTATCTATCTATCTATCTATCTATCTATCTATCTATCTATCTATCTATCATCTATCTATCTATCTATCATCATCTATCTACAGTATCATCTATCTATCTATCTATCTATCTATCTATCTATCTATCATCTGTGTAGAGGCAGATCTTTGCTCCTCTTCCTCACCTTAAAAATTCAGAATGCTTCTCTGTGTGTTCCTGCATAATCCGGAATGGCTTGTGGATGAAAAGT
The DNA here is from genome assembly GCF_965207765.1 of Zootoca vivipara. Taxonomy (NCBI): domain Eukaryota; kingdom Metazoa; phylum Chordata; class Lepidosauria; order Squamata; family Lacertidae; genus Zootoca; species Zootoca vivipara. The sequence goes on from NC_142596.1 coordinate 18,892,390, forward strand.
GCTTGAATATATGTTATAAATTCATTATTCATTGCATTTTCCAATGGATTATACACACTTTGCTGCCCATCAAGGTCAGCAAAAGGAGCAAATCTTCCCTCCTCCTGTCTCTGATGAGCTATTCCCTATGAACTGTAAATCGAATGAATCTTCTTGTATTGGGTTTAATCAGCAAGAAAAAAAGAGTGTTTTTAATGTTACGCTGCAGGGGTGCCAACTGGAATAAAATATTGTGGGGGCCCAGGTAAGCCCCGCCCTGCATACTCGATCACATGACACAGTGCACACACACACACACACACACACACACACACACACACACACACACACCATTTGGATGGGGATGCCCATCTATTTTATTGTGGGGACTGAAGCCCCCATGGCTCCTAGGAATTGGGGGACTGAAGCCCCCATGGCTCCTAGGAATTGGGGGACTGAAGCCCCCATGGCTCCTAGGAATTGGGGGACTGAAGCCCCCATGGCTCCTAGGAATTGGGGGACTGAAGCCCCCATGGCTCCTAGGAATTGGGGGACTGAAGCCCCCATGGCTCCTAGGAATTGGGGGACTGAAGCCCCCATGGCTCCTAGGAATTGGGGGACTGAAGCCCCCATGGCTCCTAGGAATTGGGGGACTGAAGCCCCCATGGCTCCTAGGAATTGGGGGACTGAAGCCCCCATGGCTCCTAGGAATTGGGGGACTGAAGCCCCCATGGCTCCTAGGAATTGGGGGACTGAAGCCCCCATGGCTCCTAGGAATTGGGGGACTGAAGCCCCCATGGCTCCTAGGAATTGGGGGACTGAAGCCCCCATGGCTCCTAGGAATTGGGGGACTGAAGCCCCCATGGCTCCTAGGAATTGGGGGACTGAAGCCCCCATGGCTCCTAGGAATTGGCTCCTATGTTACTCTGGGTACCTGAGACTGGAAATCATAGCTGCCTTTCTGGTTTTGCTTTTGTAAACCTTCAGCTGTTGCAAGGCCACACTACCTGTTTTCAGGAAGGGTAAGAGTTTTATTTATTTATCCGCTGCTAAAAAGGCAAGTGGGGGATTATATGGTTGAATGCTTCCATGAATTAAAAAATAAAGATCCATTGTCACCCTGTCCCATTTCAGCACCTTCTTTCGCAGGTGGTGACTTTCCTTCTGTTTTCAGAAGTGGAGGGTGAAATAAATAGATACCTGCCTGTGGAAAACCAGCATGTCAGAAGAAGGAGTCTAGCTTTCTGCCTGACATGTTAGATTTCTACATGCAAGGAGGTTTTGCGTGAGAGAAACAGTCACATATGCAACCCGACACATACATATGTAAAAGTGACAAAATATAAAATAGTAAGGTCGTTAAAGGTTGAGAGAGAGAGAGTCAAAAAAGCAATCATAGATTGCCTGGGCCCAATTGCTACATTTAGGAATTTTTGCAAATGGAATTAAATTTTGCAATCACGTTCATGCCACAAATGTAGATTTTTAAGTTTGAGCACCAGCTCAACTCCCATACCTGTGTTGGAATATTGGGGTGTAAATCACCAATATTCTTACTACTGCCACTGGCTTCGGTAAAGAAGACAGCAAACAATCGTAGGTGCTAATCTACGTTTATTCAGAGAGTGTGTGTTCAGCCATCACTCTCCAGTTCAGAAGAAAGTGAAAGTAGAAAGAGAACAAAGAACATCACATGACAGGAGATCAGGTTACAGCTTGAGCTCCTGAGTGTGGGAAAGTTACAGCAATCATATAAAGTAAACAATTCAGCCACATGCAGCATTTGTGCCATGTATAGGATTTATGCTAACATCTCCCCTGAATCCTGAAATGGAAAAAGATGCAAATGTGAGAGCATCATTAAGAGAAGTGAACAGACAGTTGTCATAAACAAAATAGGACTTTCCTGCTGTGGAACTCTCTGAGACTGGATTGACCAGCTTTGGCTTCCAGGGGACCAGAGCAGTTGCTCTGTTGACAGAAACAGTGTTGCGTTTGACAACCTGTTGTTGTGGCTTAGCCTGTGTGACTGCTGCCTGTTTTGGAGTTCTAAGCACAGCTAAATTTGCAATTGCTGTGTTGGCAAACTCCTGAGAATACCTCTTGGGTCCTCTTCTAATCCTCTCAGACCTGCGTGAGAGGTGCAAATCCTGTTTACTGAGATTCTCCCCTTCAGGACTTTTGGGAGAACTCATACCAATGGTAAACAGTGGATCTAGTGCTTCAAGCACTTTCTCATCATCTGATGATGGTCTGTTAAAAACAGCATGAGTTCCTTTGTGTATGACTGTCTCCCCTGTGTCAGAGCTACTCAGGGTAGAGCCTTCAGCAAAGGAATCATCTTCACTACCACTTGTGTCAGTGTAGGAAGCATCAAAATCATTGGCACCGATGGGAAATTCATCAAGAACATATGTTTCTTGTGACGTAGGAGAGTGTTCTACCTCTTGAGTAAGAATCACCTCATTGGAAGAAAGCAACATAACTCTGTATTGACCTTCCTCAAAACCCAACAGAAGTGGAGGGTGAAATAAATAGATACCTGCCTGTGGAAAACCAGCATGTCAGAAGAAGGAGTCTAGCTTTCTGCCTGACATGTTAGATTTCTACATGCAAGGAGGTTTTGCGTGAGAGAAACAGTCACATATGCAACCCGACACATACATATGTAAAAGTGACAAAATATAAAATAGTAAGGTCGTTAAAGGTTGAGAGAGAGAGAGTCAAAAAAGCAATCATAGATTGCCTGGGCCCAATTGCTACATTTAGGAATTTTTGCAAATGGAATTAAATTTTGCAATCACGTTCATGCCACAAATGTAGATTTTTAAGTTTGAGCACCAGCTCAACTCCCATACCTGTGTTGGAATATTGGGGTGTAAATCACCAATATTCTTACTACTGCCACTGGCTTCGGTAAAGAAGACAGCAAACAATCGTAGGTGCTAATCTACATTTATTCAGAGAGTGTGTGTTCAGCCATCACTCTCCAGTTCAGAAGAAAGTGAAAGTAGAAAGAGAACAAAGAACATCACATGACAGGAGATCAGGTTACAGCTTGAGCTCCTGAGTGTGGGAAAGTTACAGCAATCATATAAAGTAAACAATTCAGCCACATGCAGCATTTGTGCCATGTATAGGATTTATGCTAACAACCTGTACTCACTTATGTGGGGAAAGAGTCAAAATTTATTGACAACCCTTGAGTTTTAAAATGTAAGTTAATAACTTGAAAGGTGGAGCTACCCAGCCCTACCATCACCACCACCCCTTTAGTCAGAGTAGCATTGCTTAAAAGGAGTAAATAAAAGAAGTCCCATTGGTAAAGGGAGAAAGGGTTCTTTGCTTAGTTTCTTGATATTTACAAGGATGGCTTTGGATTCTAAGCCTACATCATGGGCACTAGTTTCATGGATGCTTCATAAGAATGTCAGAGCTTGGGGGTCCAGTGGGAAACCATAAAGAGTACTTTCCCCTGACTATCTGGTAGTCTCAACGCAGCCCTCTGCTGGCTGGAGGCATGCAAGGTTGCTTATACCCAACAACTACTAAGACCTGCAACAAACTGTTGTAGCATGGAATGTTCAAGATTCCAGTCTCCTTCCTCATTGACCTTCTTCCCCCTCCCCAACAGTCAGGTAACATTTTGTGGCCGCTGTGAACAGTCCTCACTGGGATATTTTAAGTCATTCCACCTTAGGGTCTGCCTCCCCAACAAAAACGTTTGGCGTATTTCTGAAAACCTTTGGATTCCCCAAGCCTACTGATCCTACCCACCCACCCCTGGTGCATTATTTTGGCTAAATAATTTTGAAGACGTTGTGTTTTTGTAATGGGATGGCTGGATGCTGAGGAGTAGTGGGAGGCACCAGTTGCGTGGCACGGTCCCGACACACACACACACACACACACACACACCAGTATTTAAGGTTAATGGGCTAAAAAAGGGCCACAACTTTATTGGTTACAGATTGTGAGCGGTATTGGCTTAGGTATTGGACCTAACTGACTATATCTGACTCCTGCCCGTCTGTGCGGAGTCTGAGAAGGGTTAACTACCAGTAGGGGGAGCCCTGCTGATGCACATCAACTAGGAGCTCCCCTGGGGGTCACTGTTACGGGGTCGTGCCTTAGGCTCTCGCCTCCCTAGGCTTTGGACAGGCCCACGCCCCCCGGAATCCTTTAACGGAATACCCTTCAATGTGAGGGGCAGGTGATGGCTCTACCTCCCCTCTTCTCTTCTCCAGACATATTCCAATGCCTAACCGCCAAACCTTAAAAAGTTGTGACAATTTGCTACAAAGATAGGTGAAAACCAAGTGGCTGGTGCCAATTTGCCAAGTGGGAAAAGTCCTACCAGGCTGCTGAACAGCGACCAACCGAAGTCCATAGCAAGGTCAATAGAGATGAAAACCTAAATGGCGGGAGGGTGGGAAAACTGGAGCAGCTGGAAGCATGAAAAGGGGAGAGCTCCCGGCTGTGTTCTGCTTAAATCGTGCAGGCCACATCTCCAGACCAACTGGATTGGCCAGTGACGCAGCCGGGAACCTACCCACCCCAATCATGCGGGGCTGACCACACATACCCCGCGCACGTGGAGGGGTCGTGAGAGCCCGCAACCCCACCTCCTCCTTAAGGCGGAAGTGGCTTTGGGGAACCCCCTATGCAACCCCCAGGTGAAGAAGGCTCAGAGGCAGGGAATTGGTGGGGTGGCGGTGATGAGGGGTCAGAGGGAGAAGAAGCAGCAGACTGAGAGGAGGAAGTGTCAGCAGCAGAAGAGGTGGCAGGATTTAGTGAGCAGAAAGAGGTTGTGGCAGAGAGCAGTTCAGACTCCGAGGCTGAGGCAGAGGCAGGAGGGGAGGGTGGCCAAGAGGCAGAGTGGAGATGGGATGCTGAAGAATCCAGGGAGTCTCCCCCTCCTGCTGCAACCAGCTCCCCTTCCCCTGGTCCATTAAAACTCACAGAGAAATGAAACAGGCAGAGAAGAGGATGGTTGTATGCAGACACAGCCTCAGACTGCGTGGGAAAGACCCTGGAGAGGAGGAGTCCTAGGGCACTGGGAAAGTGGGGACTTTCAGTCCTCGCATCTGCTTCCTTGGGGAAGACCTCCTGGAAAGAGTTGCTGAGACCACTAGGACTGAGCTGTGGTAGTTTCATTGACTAAATAGTTAACTTCACTGGCCTTGGATGAGTTATTGCTTTGTTGATCTACACTTGACAGTTTGTTATAGAACTTTTGCTTCAGTTACCCATGTGACTTAAGTGTGGGAGGGGAGAGAATGGCCGAGTTTGTGTTGCTCAGTGGCAGAGCTTTGAATGCCTTGGAAGCAGAAGGTCCCAGGTTCAATCCCTAGTATGAAGCCCTGGAGAGCTACTGCCAGTCCGTGTTGGCAATATTGAACTAAATAGACCAATGATCTGATTTCCATCATTCCTGAGAACAAATGCCCAGGAAATGGGGCCAAACAGGATTGGGAGGGGGGGACATTTGCCCAGCCCCACTAAAACCACTACTTTCAACTTGCTCTCCTCAACTTCCCTGCTCCCTCCATCAGCTAAATTGGAGAATTTTTATTACTGGTACCATTATTATGTTTGATCCCACCTTGTCTTAGCATCTGGCGAAGAATGACATCTCTGGCTATTAAAGCAAGTTCAATTATTTGACTTCTTTTTCTACTGGTCTTCTACATGTGCTGCAGGGGGAAGACGTGGCAATATTCAACTCCTCCCCCACCCTGTTGTCCACTAGATTTTTTTTTAAGTAATAAATCCCACAATGATGGAGCCACTGCCTTAAGGACAGGAGCAGAAAGGCTCATCCCTCAATTTGCATGAGCTCAGCATCTTACAGGGGACTGTGAACCACCATTCTATTAATGAGCCGATTGTGTTAGCATTTTAAAGTCGGGTAGGCACATCTGCAGAATGGCAGACGGAACGTTTCTGCATTTCTGCATCCCAGAGGCATCAAGGGTAATGAGATGCTTCCTGTTAAATAACTATGAATAGTGTGTGTGTGTGTGTGTGTGTGTGTGTGTGTGCGCGCGCGCGTGTAAATATACAAATATAGAGAGAGATCAATAAAACATTCAAGCACATTTTTTTAAAGAACAGCTTTTAGGGAACTGGAGCAGTGGGGGGGGGGAGTGTCACTTTATCCAATTAAGCCAGTCGGCACGTAGGACATTTTCATCAGGTTTTCATCAGATGGGAGCTTTTCCCATTGCCAATTTCCGTGGCTTACCTCTTCATTCTGGGAGGGCACCCTGCTACTTTCGCACTCCATTTAACCCAGCCCAAACACTTCCTTTCCACCGCCTGCCATTCAAATCTTTGCAAACAAAAAAAAAAACACAACCCAAAACCCCGACTCCATTTGGGCATTTGGCTGTGAATTAAATACATATTAATTCCCAAGTAATACATTTGTACTGTTACATAACGTTCCCCTGGAATACAATTTTCCATCGAATGAACTTTATTCACCGTGCAGCACGGTAGCTGCACCCACAATAATGTCTTTTTGGATTTATTCATTACCTGAATTGTACTGATATGCCAGGCTCTGGTATTTTAGCAGAGTTAGATTTTTTTGGGGGGGGGGTGGCTGGTCTGATATGCTGGTAGCTTCTCCTGCATTCTCCACGGAGATGCCAGGAATTGAACCTGGGACATTCTCCTTTCGTCCTCCAAAGCCTTACCTATTTGAACTTCATGGGGCCGGGACTGTACTGATATGCCAGACACTGGCACCTCAACGGGGTTAGATGCTTTTAAACAAGAATGGGCCTGATCCTCTGGTAGCTTCTCCTGTGTAAGCCCAGGTGAAATGAGCACTGTACGAAATAGCTTGGTAGAAGAGAAGGCAATTCTGATGTACCTAGGCTGCATCAACAGAAGTATAGTGTCCAGATCAAGGTAACATGGACTACTTATAAACACCATCTCCAACTCCTCGAAAGATTCCATCAATGGTGTCTCCGAAAAACTTTACACATCACTTGGGAAGACAGGCGAACTAATATCAGTGTACTGGAAGAAGCAAAGATCACCAGTGTTGAAGCAATGATTCTTCAACATCAACTTCACTGGTCTGGTCATGTTGTGCGGATGCCTGATGATCGTCTTCCAAAGCAACTACTCTATTCCAAACTTAAAAATGGAAAGCGTAATGCTGGTGGTCAACAAAAGAGGTTTAAAGACTGTCTCAAGGCAAATCTTTAAAAAATGTAGAATAAACGCTGACAACTGGGAAACCCTGGCCTGCGAGCGCTCCAGTTAGAGAACAGCCTTTACCAAAGGTGTCATGGGCTTCGAAGACATTCGATCTCAGGATGCAAGCGAGAAACGTGCTAAGAGGAAGGCACACTTGGCAAATCCACACCGTTATCAACTCCTGCCTGGAAACCAATGTCCCCACTGTGGAAGGACGTGTGGATCCAGAATTGGCCTCCACAGTCACTTACGAACCCATTGTTAAAACCATGTTTATGGAAGACAATCTTACTCAGCTACAAGTGATCGCCAAAGAAGAAGAAGCAATAGTACCATTCTATTCTGCCTTGGTCAGACAACATCTCGGAATACTCTGTCCAATTCTGGGCACTACAGTTTAAGAAGGATGTTTACAAGCTGGAACGTGTGCAGAGGTAGGGTTGCCATACGTGTCTGGTCTAGATTTTGGTGAGTTTCCTTTAAAATAGCTCAGAAACATTGCCTCCCCCCGGGGGGTATGTTTAGCTTGGAAAAAAGGAGAGTGAGAGGAAATATGGTAGCCATCTTCAAATATCTCAAGGGCTGTCACAGGGAAGAACACGGAGCAAGCTTGTTTTCTCCTGCTCTGGAAGGTAGGACTCTAATCAATGGCTTCAAGTTACAAGAAAGGAGATTCCAATTAAACGTCAGGAAAAACTTTCTGACTGTAAGAGCTGCTCAACAATGAAACCGACTCCCTCAGGAGGTTGTGGACTCTCCTTCCTTGGAGGTTTTTAACCAGAGGTTGGATGGCCATCTGTCATGGGTGCTTTAGTTGAGATTCCTGCATTGCAGGGATTTCGACTAGATGACCTTTGGAGTCGCTTCCAAGTCTACAGTTCTATGATTCTATCCATTCACACAGGAAAGGCCTACCTTTGTCTACTATGCATGCAAGTTAAATGGAGCCTCCAGATTTAGAAGCATTATATCTCTAAGGCTCCATCTGCATGATACATTCAAACCAGCATCATCCCATTTTAAACAGAAATGGCTTTTCTCTCAAAATCCTGGGAAGTATAGTTTGTTAAAGGTGCTGAGAGTTGTTAGGAGACCCGTTTCCTTCAAAGAGCTACAGTTCCCAGAGTGGTTTAACAAACAGTCCCTCTTCCCGAGGAACTCGGGGAATTGTAGCTCTCTGAAGGAAATAGGGGGTTAACAATCAATACTTCTTCCTAGGGAACTCTTGAAATGTGGGTCATTTTCCGGTCTTGTCAGCTTGGGTATATGGAATGAAGGTGAAAGCATATTGCCCTCCACAAGGGAGCAAGGCAGGCTTGTGGGTCTGACAGTGGGACCTCCTTCAGACTGAGGGCCACGTTCTTTTCTGGGCAACCTTTTCAGGGCCAGGTACCAGTGCTGGGTGGGACCAAAGTGAGTGGAGCAACAAATGTGTAATGTATCTTTGCGCGGTGTGTTAGCATACCCTCCAACATGCCCCAAAGGAAGACCAAGAGGTGCGTCTTTGGGGGCTGAGCTCCTCTGCAAGTCACGTGACGCACACAAGAACACGCCCTGTCAAAAATGCACATCTTTCGGGGCTGCGCTCTCCCAGGAACCAGGTACTCACGTGACAGAACAGGCCCCCAAAATGGGCTGTGATCTGCTCTGAGGGTCAGGCAGAGAGGCCTGGGGGTCACATTTGGCCTGTGGGCCTGAGTTTCCCCACACCCCTATCTGTCAACTTTCCCCCTTTGAACTGCACCTCTGAAATTTCCTCCCAAACTCCCAGCAAGACTCTTTCTTGTTCACATCTCATTCTGCCCAGACAATGGCAGCAAGCAAAGTCTGTGTGCCAAAATAGAAAAAAGTATTGATCTTACCATGAAACCCGCACTGAGCGGGGCCTTTTTAATTATATTTTCTGGCTTGTGCCTGTGCATCTTTCCCTTTGTCAGATCCTGTCTCTCTGTCCTCGGGCCACACACCGAAACTTCACCGGAGTCCCCCTCTGATCGCTTGGAGTCAATTTGCAGCCTTCCAAAGAAAAAGAAAACCCAGAGACAGGATCTCGTGCTGAACAAGATTGATGGGCTAATAATGTGTGTCCATCTCTCTCACTAAAACCATCAGCATCATTTACAGTGTCAGCTGTAATTGTGTTGTCTCCTAAGAGGGGAAAGAATGACACGGCCATTGTCCTAATGAGTCAAGAGGCACTATCCCTTAGTGTGACACCGTTTGATAGTTCTATGGAAGGGAGGGACCTTTCTTGAAAAGCCTCTCTCTCTCTCTCTCTCTCTCTCTCTCTCTCTCTCTCTCTCTCTCTCTCTCTCTCTCTCTGTGTGTGTGTGTTGTTCGGCGGGGGGGGGGGGGGAGACCAGTGCCAATGAGCACAGGCAGTAATTAGTTGTCAGAAAATAATTAGCGACAGAAGCACCTCCAGGCAAGAAGTAGGAACTGCTTCTGTTATTCCTGCAAAGGTAGAATGACCTCACTTAGCGCCTATTATCTGGTGTTTTCCAGGTGTCTTATTAAATTCTGCATTGCCAAGATCTCCAGGAATTGGCACCACTATATTCCAATGTTTTTTACCAAGGCAACGGCAGCGCAATAGCAATTGCTTAAGAGATTAATTAACTTGTCAAATAATTAAGCAGACAGCGCTGTAATCGAGGTTTCGGTTTCATAATTGATTTATCACTTTTGTAGGACTGAAGTCCTTTTTCTCTCTCCCACCCCCTTTTCTGACGGACTGAGATATCTATTAAATATCAAGCTATCTTAGATTTAAAGACAAGGTCTCACACATTTAATAGAATTATCCACTGGGTTTCTGGATCGGGGGGGGGGGGGGGAGAGGAATACGTGATCCACTGTAACGAATAAAATAGATCAGGCATCACTACAAAATAACTTTTATCCTACAAAGGACCAAGGCAGACTATTAGTTCACATAGATCCGTATTTAGGCCAACCAGTGTTCTCCATAAAAGGCGGTTCCTATTTATCTACTTGCATTTTGACGTGCTTTCGAACTGCTAGGTTGGCAGGAGCTGGGACCAAGCAACGGGAGCTCACCCCGTCACAGGGATTCGAACCACCAACCTTCTGATCAGCAAGCCCTAGGCTCAGTGGTTTAACCACAGCGCCACCTGGGTCCCAGTGTTCTCCATATTGCCTTGCAAAAATGTGTTTATTAGGCTCCATCTGCACTATGCAGGTAAAGCAGTATCACACCATTGTGAAGAGCCGTGGCTTCCCCCAAATTAAGGTTAAGGATGCTGAGAGCAGTCTGGTTGTTTCTCAGATAGTTATAGCAGTCAATCCCTCTTCTCAACCAATTCTGAAAATTGTAGCTCTATGAAGGAAATAGGAACCTCCTAGCAACTCTCAGCAGCACCGTTACAAAACTACAGTTCCCAGGATTCTTTTTTTCTTTTTTGGGGTGGGGGGGACCATGAATGTTTGAAGTGGTATCACATTGCTTTAAATGTATAGTGCAGATAGGGCCTTAGTCAACACGGCATACAAAAATGTGTTTATTAGGAGAAATTTGCACCAAGATTTTTGGGCACCTTTGCAAAGAAGAGTGGGACAGAAATTTTTAAAATGAACTAACGAAATCCCGGTGAATTTTAATGAGGATTTGTATGTGTCAAAATGTGGGAGACTGGATTTAAGAGTGGAAAAACGAGAAACTGAAGTTGAAGATTTGCCTACCGTACTCTGAACAAAACCTGTTATGAGAGTGGGCAAAGTGCCTACTCTCCCATTTTGGCCAAACAGCTACCGTATTTGGGTAGGGGTTGTTCCAGCCCTAAAAATAGCTAAGCTGCCTTCCCCTGGCCTACTTGGATATTTGATTCCCACAAACCCTGGAGAGGTCACCAAACCCTTAGAAATAAAACAGGCAAGCCCATCACACTGACAGAGATAAGACAGGGACAGTGATATATACTGCAGAGAGAGATCAGAAACTAGGGACTGCCTCAGTAGAGGCAATTGGAGCATGTGAAAGATTTGTAATGTTCAGACATGTTCCTCTGGTCCACAGGGATGCAGGGAAGAAGAGGAAGCAGGCGGGGGGTGCCAGAGAGGGAAACTTGAAAGCAGAGCTGAGAGAACAGAGAGGCACACATAGCCGGTTGGCTGCAGAGGTGAGGAATTGCATCTTGATTTGAAATCACTAGCCAGACCTTTGGCTGAAGGCTTCCAGTGTTCACCTAGTGCTGAAACATCAAAAATCTCTAGCTCTCGACATTGCACTGTGTGGCTATGTTTCCTACCCCTTATGTTGATGTTGTTCTAAAGACCAACAAAACAAATTCCTGCCCCTTATAACAAAACAGGGAGAGAGGGAGAGGGAGGGACGGTAATCAAGTTGACAGTGTCCTTTCTTTTCTCTCCTGACCTTTAATTTGGCTGCTTTGGATATTCTCCATGGGACCTATCAGGCATCGAGGCAGTGATGCATGGTGCTATTTTCGTGTTTCCCCTTTCCCAGAGCAGACCCTCGGCATCTCATTTGTAGTTGTTTGCTGTCATAGCTGATCTCTTTAAGGACTTAAGGGAGAGAACACTTTAATTAGCCCTGATGAAGTGGCAAGAACCAAGCAGAACCTGTTAGCTCTCAGCCTACGTCTGTTTGCATTTCCTGACACCGATACGTGAAGCTTTCCTTACTGCTCTTTTACAGTATCTTAACATTATTATGATCGTTTGGGGTTTTTAATAAAATATTTTAAATATGTTCGTCTCACAACCTCGTTGTCACCTACAAAGGACTTGCAAGCAATGCGGCATGCTAGAAAAAAACACATGGATGTGATGTGTGGATTTACATTTGTCGAGTTCAATGTAAATAAAAGGGAAGGACGTCAAGGCATCATAGATAGGAAGCTGCCTTATGTTAGGGCCACATTATTTGAAGCACCACTCTAACACTTTAGGCAGTCACAGATTCACTCAAAGAATTCTGGGAGCTGTAGTTTGCTTAAGGCGCTGAGAGTTATTAGGAGACCCCTATTTCCCTCCCAGCACTAGAGTGGCTTAACAATCAGTCTTCCCAGAGAACTCTGGGAACTGTAGTTCTAGGTGGGGAGTAGGAGTCTCCTAGCAATTCTCAGCATCCTTATCAAAGTACAGCTCTCAGAATTCCTTTTTGGGGAAACCATTACTGTTTTAAGTGGCATCACAGTACCTTAAAGGTATGGTGTGAATGTGGCCCAAGTCAAACCACTGGTCCATCTAGGTCCATATTGTCTTCACTGACTGGCAGTGGCTTTCCAGGGGTTCAGGCACTGGTCTTTTCTGGACCTACTTGGAGACACCTGGAGAAGGATCCGGGCTCTTTCCTGTGCAAAGACCTTCTATGTACTCTACCACCTGTGTGTAAGGGCCATTGTAGATAATAACAGTAGAGCATACATCGGCAACCTCTGGCCCATGGGCCGGATATGGCCCATGGGCCGGATATATGCCCACGGAGGCCGTTTATCCGGCCCACAAGCTGCGAGGTCACCGAGCCGCTTGCTCAGCAAGTCCCCCACGCACTGCACTAAACTGCTGCAGCGCGGCATGGGAACTCACCAAGAGGCACCGGAAATGGCGCCTGCGCCTGTGCAGATGCTGAAAATCATGGCTGCGGCTGCGCAGATGCCAAAAACCGCTTCTGCGCAGACACTATTTCTGGTGTCTGCGCAGCTGTAGAAGCGATTTTTGGCACTGCGGACATGCGCAGAAACGATTTCCGGCGCCCCGGACATAGGCAGTGTGGCGCCAGAAATCGCCTCTGCCCATGTCTGGCCCACAGACAATAGTCCGTGTGAATGCTCCGGCCCATGGCCAGAAAACGTTGTCGACGCCTGCACTAGAGGAAGAATGTTCGTGTTGCCACAACATTACTTCAATGGAATATTTTGTCAAGTGGAATATTTTCACACATTCAAAGCCAGTCATTAACAGCTGCAATTCTATGCATGTCTGCTCAGAAGTAAATCCTATTGAGTCCATTGAGTGGGGATGGATTCCAGCCTAAGTGTAAAAAAATCAAACTTAGAATTCATCGTTCATTTAACTCATCTAAACCTCATCTTTCCATCCAGATCTTGAAGGGAGCTTATGAAAGTGAAAAAACAACAACAGAACAATTGCAAGACCGATAATGACGGAAGAAGAGAGAACACAGAGTATAGTAGCAAGCTGTCTAAAAAGAGTAGGCCTGTGTGAAAATTGAATCCTAAAATTCTCCATGTTATTGAGGCGGGGGGGGGGGGGGGTTAGTGGAGCGGGGGGGTTGGGGGGAGGGAACCTTTCACTGTATATTTTCCAGTGGAAATCTGCCCCTAATTTTTGAAAATCTGAAAGAATAAAAATGACAAATTTCAGTTCACATAACATTGAATGAAATCCTGCTGTTCATATTGACAAATCTATGGGCTAAGAGAGAAGGAGAGGAAGGTGGGGGGAAATCCCATTGTTTCCCCCTACCATCTTAAAATAATATCAAACCACATTAAAATGAGATTGACAGCTTCTTCCCAAAATTCACAGATTACAAAACTGTGAAGGCCATTTCACTGAATATTCTCCTTGAGTGGATTGAAATTCTACAACAATTGTGCTTCTCCTTCCTTTGCGGAAGGCCTGTAGCTCAGTGGCAGAAAATCTGCTTTGCATGAACAAGATCCCAAGTTCAATCCCCGGCCTCTCCAGGTAGAACTGAAAGAGACCCTTGTCTAAAATCCTGGAGAGGCATTACTGGTCATTGTAGACAGTCCTGAGCTAGTTGGACCAATGACACTGATTCATTATAAGATGTTGTTGTTGCTTAGTCGTTTAGTCGTGTCCGACTCTTCGTGACCGACCCATGGACCATAGCACGCCAGGCACTCCTGTCTTCCACTGCCTCCCGCAGTTTGGTCAAACTCATGCTGGCAGCTTCAAGAACACTGTCCAACCATCTCGTCCTCTGTCTTCCCCTTCTCCTTGTGCCCTCAATCTTTCCCAACATCAGGGTCTTTTCCAGGGAGTCTTCTCTTCTCATGAGGTGGCCAAAGTATTGGAGCCTCAGCTTCAGGATCTGTCCTTCCAGTGAGCACTCAGGGCTCATTTCCTTCAGAATGGATAGGTTTGATCTTCTTGCAGTCCATGGGACTCTCAAGAGTCTCCTCCAGCACCATAATTCAAAAGCATCAATTCTTTGGCGATCAGCGTTCTTTATGGTCAAGCTCTCACTTCCACTTCCATACATCACTACATTATAAGATAGCCTCCTACAATCTTGTATATATTCCTATGATCTTGGGCCAAACTCTCTCTCTCTGCCCCCACCTCCCAGCTTATCCTACCTCTCAGGGTTGTTATGTGACTAAAAGGGAAGTGGCAGAATCGTGTGTGCTGATAATAATGTAATTAGAAATAAAAGAAATGTTTTCATTAGCAGTGTCTGAGTGTGATTCAGCACACCCCTAGTTTATTTTTCATTAGAGCTGGCAATGACACAGCTGTAGGGGGGCAGGAGGAAGCCAGCCATAACTGTGGAAATATGGCTTTCTAAGTGGGATGCCTTTGGATGGCTGTTGGCAAGGTACATTCTTCTACCTAATTGACAAAGCAGATGCTTTGAAAATAAAACAAGCCCCTTTGCCGCTCATCCCTTGCACTCAGCAGGACTGGCATTCACTCACGAACTCCTGCATCAAAGACAAATGAATCAGCCCCAGCACTTACTTATAAATAGTTCCCCATTAAAAGCTCGACAGTAACAACTCCAAAAGACAATGGGCCCTGTGTGACTCTCACGCGCACAACAGTTCATAGGCTTCACTCCAATTATCCCCAAAGATAATTGTAAAGATAACACCGTTTAAAATATCTAATGTTTTATTCAATATTGTGGTGAGTTTCAATTACTCCCAATTATAATTCAACAGCTTTCTATTTAAAACAATTATTGTCTTTTCCAACGTGCTCCAAGTCAAATAAATGGCATGCCACTATTCATCATTGGTTTGTGCCTTCTCCTTCTTTCTCGGGACCCCCACCTTCCTTCTTGCTTCTGGGGCTGCCTCTTTGATTCTTGTCAAACCTACCCAACTCTTTCCTCAAAAGGCATCTTCCAAATAGGCAACAACATCATGTTTGCTTGAAAAGCAGATACCCTGGAAAAGTCCCCAGATGATCAAAATCAATTCCACTCATTCAAAATCAATAGGGGTCTATTGAGAGGCCGTAAGGATCTGCTTGCAGCAGCATCTTGAGTCTAGCACATGGGTAGGCCCAGGGGCTGGATCCGGTCCAATCGCCTTCTAAATCCGGCCCACAGACGGTGCAGGAATCAGTGTGTTTTTACATGAGTAGAATGTGTCCTTTTATTTAAAGGTCTCTGTTTGATAAGATTGCAAAATGGCTTGGTGAGAGGCTGCACATTTCTGTAAGCTACCAGTAAGTGAGGGAGCCACAACTATAGTGCCCGCTAACATTTGCCTTCTTGGCCTACAGGACTGCAGGGAGAAATATTCCATTCATCCAGGAGACACACCAACTTTTTCTGTTGTCTGTGTTGCAGAATTTTGTCCTTGCTGGGCTTGAGTAATCCAAAAGCCCTCTGACCCACAGCCATCAACAGGATCCAAGCTCAAGTGTGCAGTGAGTGAGTAAAGACATTTCCCCAAAAGTATTGAATCAACCACGTTCTACAAATCCTCCGGACCTCATGCGTGGAATTAAATTCCAAGAATAGCAAATGAGGAAAGGCTAAGGTGTCAGGGACTGAGCAGAGGAGGAGGACAATGGAGAGGGGAGTGATGTCAGTGGCTGGGCAGAGGAGGAGGAATGGTGGAGACCGCCTCCCCATCCTGACCCTTTCCAGGGAGGAGGAAGAGGAAGACAGTATAGATTTACAACAGTGGTTTGCGGGAGGTTACATGTCAGAGGCAGATGAGGGGGGAAAGTTGGTAAATCATGGGAGAGGAGCAGTGCCAGATTTATGTATAGGCTAAGTAGGCTGAAGTTTAGGGCCTCTAAATATAGGGGGACTCCCCAGCCCACCCGCTCCCCAACGGGCAGTCTCCCCTCTCTCAAAATTGCAAACGCAAGACTGTGCTATTAACAGAAATCCTTCTAGTTGGTTATTTGGTTCGGCAACTTCCGTGCACATGACATGTGATGCTAATTTAAGGCTAACAGATTTTTTTTCAATGAATCCGGGGACACTTTGATTGATTGATTAATTAATTAATTACTACACGTTTGGGATATTGATGCTGCAGGGATGGCACTGCAGAGGGGCGGCCGCCGCCTTGACCACAACCGCCGTGTTTCCCCATCTTCAGAGGCTTCTATCTTCTTCCTCCATGAGCCTGGGCAGCCCCTGAGTTGTTGGTTCTTCGGTGGTGGTGGGGAAGCGGTGCATGGTGGGTCAGGCATGGAAGTTGGAGAAGGAGGGCTGAGAGCGGCGGCGGCAGCAACGGTGAAGGGGGAGGAGCGGGCAGCAGGAAAGCGCCAATTTTCGGGCTGTCCGCTCCTTCCCCTTTGCCGACAGCAATAGCAAAGGGGAGGAGCGGGCAGCGCAAAATTGGCTGCCTTTGCTCCATAACACGCAGCAACTTTCCCCCTTCTGTTTTAGGAGGGGGGAAGTGCATGTTGTGGAGTGAAAAATATGATACTTAATTGAGAAGGGGGTTGCAACAAAAACACTGGGGCCTAATTTGAATAGTAGAGTGCCTGGTATCTGGTGGGCAGTCTCTTTCCACACTGTGGCAGCAGTCCAAAGCACTTGTCAGGAGAGGTATGAGATTCATGTGAGGGTCAGATGCCTTGTCAATCCCAGCGGGTATATTACAGGAAGACCCAGCCTGCCCAGGCTCACCATCTCCCAGAACCAGGTGAGCCTTAAAAATAGGAGACCAAAGAGCCTGAATACAGAGGGCACTTAGTGCCACCCGTAGAGAAGGTGGTGGTGATGACGAAAGAGGAAGTGGGAGATACGGGGGGGTGAAGATTAACTCAGGACAACACCATTATCCAAGAGGCTGGGTTCTATGGCCTCTCTCTGTAAAGTTTGAAATAAAAAAGGACTGTAAGAAACTTTTCCTTCTCTTTATATTTCCCTGCACAACCAGCCAGGAGCCGCTGGCAGCACCCTGACAGAGGGGGAGATTGTGCTAAGCCCTTTCTTGAAATTATCTGTTGTTGTGAACTATTCATTGTGCTCAATTTCTTCATTTGCTGTTTGTTGTGTTTAGGAGCCCTGTCCTGTGTATGTTTACTTACAAGTGGGTCAGTGGGCCTTTGGGGAAGAGCCATAGGTAAATGACACAACATCTGTCTTCCATGCAGAAGGTGCCAAGTTCAATCATCGACATCTCTAGGTAGGGCTGGGAGGGACTCCTTCCTAAAACCCTGAGAAGTCACTGCCAGTCAGTATAGACAATAATGTATGAGAGGGACCTATTTTCTGACTTGAAATAGGGCAGCTTCCCGTGTACCTAATTTTCTGAAATGGGCACAGACCAGTGTAGCAAATCGTGTTTCCTTTTTGTCATGCGAATATAGCTGCAATGTCTGTCTATGCTGGAGCTATTCTAAGGCCGATTTGCTGCTGAGGTGGCACGATTAAAGAATTAACCGTTGTCCTAACTGTCCATCCTTCTTGCCTCCATCAAAAGCAATTAAAGTGGATTATGTATATTTTGTAAGGGGAATGTCTTTCATTTCAATGCTTGGTGTGACTCCAGGGAGGATTAGGGAGCCCAACTGAATGAGATAATTTGCATAAATTAGGTCACATGGAACTAATAAATTTGCATTCAGATAAGGGTCTTTGTGATGAAGCAATGTCTTATGTAGCAGTGGGCAAAAGACCTGGTTCTATAGCTTTACTCCCTTGGTTGTACGCCTGAAAGCTTAGTGGTGTGTTCTGACATACGTTTCCACTTTATTATTGCCCGGGAAGAGGGCATACATTCCCCCCCTCCCCGAAGTAGTTTATTAAAAAGCTTTTATCTTCTTTCCCCTCCCACACACCGATCTTGTAGAATTGGAATTATTCTAAAACTGGATCTATACCTGCAAGCATATGAGATGGGACACTTTTAAGGATGTGGGAAGCTAGCAGCCTTTTAGTAGTTCAGACAAAGAACAGGAGAGGAGCTCTGCTGGATCGGGCCAGTGGTCCATCCTGTCCAGCATCATGTTCTCACAGTGGCCAACCAGATGCCTGAGGGAAACCCTTGTGCAAGGCCTGAACACAACAGCCTTCTGCCCACTTGCTTGCTCAGCAACTGGGAATCAGGAGCACACGGCTTCTGACAGTGCAGGGAAACAGTGCATGGAAAATGCAGCCAATGGCATAGCACTGTTCACCAGCACCTGGGGGGGGTGCATGCACATCCACACTGGGTGGTGGTGGGACACGGAGGGTGCTCTTCACACTTTGTGCTTCCCAGCCCTCGCTGATGGGTGGCCACTCATGCACATAGGGGATGGGGTGTGGAGTGATCTTTGCCCCAGTTCTTCAGCTCCTGCTGCCACAAGGTGGGTCCTCAGCCACTGGGTGGGACACAGAGGGCATGCGGTGGAGCTTTCTTGGGGGGGGGCACCTGGTTCATGCCTCCCCAGATTGTGTGCCCAGGGCAATGGGCCCCCTGAGTCAAGGCTTCAGGGAATCCTATCCCTCCCATGGTGAGATGCCAAGAAGCAGAAAAACAAGAAGAGTTCTTACCAAGTCTTTTATTCAATATTCACAGAGAGAGGAGGAATGTGGTCTCTCTTAGATAATGGTGTTGCTCTAAGTAAAGTCCCACCCCCTCAGCCCCTCCAATTCTATATCACCCCTGCACCTGCTGACCTGTGCTTTCTGCTTCTGAGCTTTCTGTTTTACTGCTCTCAATGCATGCCTGGTTTGGGGAGAGGGGGTGGGGGTTCAGGAACGCTTTCAAGAGACACTGAGTCTGTCAGCTGTCTTTCCCCTGGTGCTGCTTCTTTCTGTTGATCTCCCAAAATTTCCCAGCTTCTCCCCTCTGCAGCCTCTGAACTATGACCATCTGCAAACCACTGTTCTAAATCTATACTGTCCTCCTCTTGGGAAGGTGCAGGAAGGGGGGGTAGTCCCCACCATTTCTCCTCAGTCCAGCCCCTGACACCCTGGCACACGTGCGCGCGCACACACACACACACTACACCACTGAACATCCACAGTGGCGAGTAGCCTTCTCCTCCATGAATTTCTATAACCCTCTTATAGTTAATTGAACTTCAGATTGGACAAAATATAAATAAAACCAGCAGCTTTGAAAATATGCAATAATAATAATAATAATAATAATAATAATAATAATAATAATAATAATAATAATTATACATGCCAAACATACACATCTGGTGGGCTTTCCTACGATGAATATTTTCTTTTAAGCATGTGCCCAAAAGAAGTCCAGCGAAGGTGCCTGGAATGGAATGTGTATGAATATATCCTACCTAAGAGTCTTTAGAAAAAGAAGAGGAAAAAAGGAACTGAAGGAGGGCAAAATTTGAACACGAATCCTCAGATCTATGACTTTGTATGCATGGTGTTAATAGGGTGCTGATTGATTATAATACAGAAGTGGTCAGAATAGTCTCTTAAGACATCCTTCATTTGCTGAGGAAAGTCTTCAGGGAGAATTGTCACAGTTCCGGGGAGCTGTAGACCCTTGATTTATCCACTCCTTGAATTTTGCAGGCAGTGCATTCTTCTCAACAGCTTTTAATTAAAATAATGCTCATGTATCTGTTCAATTGAGACCCTCAGGGTGTCTTTCCTTCGCCTTGGGCAGGCTTGACCCTCCAGGCAGATGCGGAAGCCAGCCATGCTGGTACAATTCAAGGGGTGCTCACCATACCGGTAGCAGTGTTTTGAGACTAGGGGTCTCCTGTATGGATCACTCCCTCAGTCACATGGGGCTCTGGGTGGCTTCACATTCGGTTCACAAACCTACTTGATTTGCACTTCCCAACTCATGAAGCAAAATGTAATATGGACCAATATTCACACGTCTCTGAATTTTGCAAAGGCAAATGACAAAAATGCAAACTGTCAACACAGGAAGAACATGATATTCATAAATGCAACCTGGTGACCACATTGTCCCAGAGTTGGCTTTGTTTCCTTGCAAAATGATAAGACCTTCAAGTTAAACTCTGATTAATTAACAGACTGTCCATTGCCACACTCAAAAAATGTCAACTCCAGGGGGTGGGGGCAGAAATCTCGAATAAATAAACTAGATGCCGAATGAAGTCTGGATTCCTTGCAATGAGAATCATAGAATCATAGGGTTGGAAGAGACCACAAGGGCCATCCAGTCCAACCCCCTGCCAAGCAGGAAACACCATCAGAGCATTCTTGACATATGCCTGTCAAGCCTCTGCTTAAAGACCTCCAAAGAAGGAGACTCCACCACACTCCTTGGTAGCAAATTCCACTGCCAAACAGCTCTTACTGTCAGGAAGCTCTTCCTAATGTTCAGGTGGAATCTTCTTTCTTGTAGTTTGAATCCATTGCTCTGTGTCCGCTTCTCTGGAGCAGCAGAAAACAACCTTTCACCCTCTTATATATGACATCCTTTTATATATTTGAACATGGCTATCATATCACCCCTTAACCTTCTCTTCTCCAGGCTAAACATACCCAGCTCCCTAAGCTGTTCCTCATAAGGCATCATTTCCAGGCCTTTGACCATTTTGGTTGCCCTCTTCTGGACACGTTCCAGCTTGTCAGTATCCTTCTTGAACTGTGGCTCCCAGAACTGGACACAGTACTCCAGGTGAGGTCTGACCAGAGCGGAATACAGTGGTACTATTACTTCCCTTGATCTAGAAATCATACCATCTTTAGGCACCAGAACATGGATGCCCTGCTATAAACTTGTTACCATGTGTTAGAGGGACATCTGCCAATGCTCCACAAGCTTCCTCTCAGGACCAGCTGAGTATTGGATGAGATCTCAGAGTGGCCAACCAGATGCCTTTGGGAATCCCTCAAGAAGGACCCAAGCACAAGTTCACACTTCCCTTCTGTGGTTTCCAGCAACTGGCATTCCAAAGCATTACTGCTGGACTATTCATGGGTTTTGTCATATCGGAAGTCAAACTCTGGGTGTCTACTCAACATGCATTACAGCAGTAATTAACTTTGCTTCACTTCCTGCTCATTTCGCAGGTGATAGACCTGGGGCGTGTTGAGAATGTTTGTACAGTACAGACAAAATGACCACATTACCTACAAATTGTGCTCTAAGCAGGCTACCAGATCCTATCTGCCAATGTATTGTCCATAGTGGCGGCAGTAAGACCCAGCATAGAAATTAAAGCTATGTGTGCTTTGCAGAACTCTGCAAATTGTGTCTGGAATGAAATTTCCATAGTGACAACAACAACAACGTTTTGTATTTTTTTAAATAAAAAAAAGCAATGATTTTTATTGCCATCCACCTCAGCTTGCAAGCTTGGCTAAAACTGTCATGTGAAAAACTCCAAAGATCTCATCAGAGCTGGCATCAACACCTGGTATATTTGGGCATCTGCCAGGGCCCCATGGTATGTCACACCACTCATGCCTGCCCTAAGCCTCGCTATACTTTAATTCCTTTGCACCCTGGTGCTCTAAGCAGCTGAGTTGAGTTGCTGTTCTAATTTCTTGCAATGTCCCTGACACAGCTTCGCTCTGGGGCATGATGAGAAATTAAAATGGTGGACCTCTGCCAACCAATGCTTCTATTGCCCACCTCTATGAGTAAGCTTGCCAGGGCTCACCGACCGAAAATGCAGATGCAATCACACAGATCATATCCAAAATCAAACACACACGCACACACACACACTGTAGAAAGGAAAATATATTAATCAAAATAGGCCGGAAAGACTCGGCCAACTGCATATGTTCCAATTCTAGAATTAGAATTGGCACTGCTCAAACTCTCAGCACAGTGAAAGAATGGAACAGAAGAAATCGTTTCCCCCTTAAACTGAAATAGGGTGCTGAATGGGAACTGCATTACTGTACACAGTTCGCTGGTTGCATACCCTCCAACATTTATCTGATGAATATAGGGATGTCCTATTCAATTATTATTATTACCACTATCATTATCATTATTATACTGTTTATACTCTACCCATCAGACTAGTTTGCCCCAGCCACTCTCAACGGCTTCCAACATATATAAAAACATAACAAAATATTAAACATGAAAAAACTTCCAGGTGGCTTGGGGGTCGGATAACTCCAAACCCTCCAACATTTCTCCAGTGAAAATAGGGACATACTACTGAAAAGCAGGACATTCGGGATCAAATCAGAAACTGGGACAGCTTCTGTAAATCTGGGACTCTCCCTCGAAAATATGGACACTTGGAGGGGCTGTGGTTGTTAAAAGCTCCTGGCATTTGTGGACAGTCTGTGTGGTAAGACTCTAAACCAGGGGTCAGCAAACTTTTTCAGTTGGGGGCCGGTCCACTGTTCCTCAGACCTTGTGAGGGGCCAGACTATATTTTGAAAAAATATATGAATGAATTCCTATGCCCCACAAATAACCTAGAGATGCATTTTTTAAAAAAGGACACAATCTACTCATGTAAAAACATGCATATTCCCGGACCATCCGCGGGCCAGATTTAGAAGGTGATTGGGCCACATCTGGTACCCGGGCCTTAGTTTGGGGGACCCCTGCTCTAAACCATTGGGTGGGGGGGGGCACTACTGCTCCTTCTGCTCCTCTTCCACCTTGGAGTTTAATGGAGTGTAGAAAGCTATCTCATATTGAGTGCAACACATTGTATCATCTAGCTCAAGACTGTCTACACAGACAGGCAGCTCCAGGATTTCCGTCAGAGTTCTCTCCCATCCAGGGCCAGATTTACATTTGATGAAGGTAATGGGGCCCTTTATATGTCCAGCTGTCCTTTGTCAACAACAAATTGTCACTGTTTATTTGTCTTGAATTTATGCTATATGGAAATTTATGGACCTAATAGGTCCATGACACAACACAAAACACTGTTGCTGTAGGTAGGCTTTATTTTATTTGTTTTTTATCTTATATTTTGGAAATGTACATCCAGTTTTTTCCCCTTTAATTTTTTTGGGGGGCCCCCAAGAGAGTGGGGCCCTAAGCTATAGTTTCTTTAGCTTATATGTAAATCCGGCACTGCTCCCATCCTTACAGTTTCCAGTGTTCCCTTTGTAGAGGGGTTGTTTGTTAAGCCACTCTGAGAAGTGTAACTCTGGGAGGGGAATAAGGATCTCCTAACAACTCTCAGCACCCTTAACAAACTACACTTCCTGAAATTCTTTGAGGGGAGCCATGCCTGTTTAAAGCAGCTTTAAATAGTGCTTTAGATGTGTTGTGCGAATGTGGCCTCAGCTGCAAGACTGAGAATCTCACAGGAAGATTAAATGGTGTTCATTGACTCTCAGCATCCCACGCAGAGATGGAAAAGAATGAATTCTCCTAACAAAATAGCAGTACAGTGGTAGCTTGGTTTGCATACATTTTGGATTACAAACACATCAAAGCCAGAAGTGCATGTCTTGGTTTGCAACCTTTTTTTTTTTTTTGGATTACAACCCATTTTTGGGGATTACAATCAAAAAAATTTGGCGAAAGCACACCTTGGGTAATAATAATAATAATAATAATAATAATAATAATAATAATAATAATAATTTAATACCCCGCCCATCTGGCCGGGCGGCTTCCAACAAACATTAAAATACATCAAATATCACAGATTAAAAACTTCCCTAAACAGGGCTGCCTTTAGGTATTTTCTAAATGTCAGGTAGTTGTTTATCTCTCTGACCTCTGATGGGAGGGTGTTCCACAGGGCGGGTGCCACTACCGAGAAGGCCCTCTGCCTGGTTCCCTGTAGCTTTGCTTCTCGCAGCGAGGGAACCGCCAGAAGGCCCTCAGCGCTAGACCTGTTTTGGTTTACAAACGGACCTCCGGAAACGGATTTTGGTTGTAAACCAAGGTACCACTGTATTGACTTTTGCTAGCAGCATCGCTTGCTGTTCCTTCTTGAGAGCTCACAGCAGGCTGAGTGGGAGACCTCCAGGGCAACGCTGGACAGGGCAGGAGCCACACATAAGTACTGATGCTGCTCTGAGGTTTTGTGATCAACTGCTTGCCGTGTTCCCTGTACTCTCTTGGGGTGCAGCTTGTTAGAAGTGACATAAAAGAGAAATCTTAAGCACCAAAATATGCAGGGCCGTAAATCATGCAAGACACTTACATTGCATGTTTCTTATCCCCTCGCAAAATATAAGCATGAGTATATAGTCCGTTTTCTGCCTTCTTAAAAAAGGGGGCCCGTCCGCACTGTACCTTTAAAGCAGTATTGCACTACACCATACTCTCAAACATTTCTCCAATGAAAATAGGGACATCATATTCAATAATAATAATAATAATAATAATAATAATAATAATAATAATAATATTTTTATACCCACCCATCTTACTGGGTTGCCAATTTGGGAGGCTTCCAACATGTATAAAAACATAATAAAACATTAAACATTTTAAAAAACCCAACTTTCCTATACAGGGAAGCCTTAAGATGTCTTCTAAATGTTGTATAGTTAGTTACTTATCGCTTTGGTCGGGGGTTGCATATCTCCATACCCTCCAACATTTCTCTGGTGAAAATAGGGGTGTTCTAGGGGAAAGTGGGACATTCCGGAATCAAATCAGAAACCAGGACGGCTTCTGTAAATCTGGGACTGTCCCTGGAAAATAGGGACACTTGGAGGGTCTGCTACATTACACAGTCAAGGCTTCCCCCAAAGAATTATGGGAACTGCAGTTTACGGGTTCTGAGACTTGAAGACCCCTATTCTCCTCCCAAAGCAACAATTCCCAGAGTGGTTTTACAATCAATCCGTCTACCCATGGAACTCTGGGAACTAGCCTATTGTTGAAAGGTAAATTGTAAATTAATAGCTCTTCTCACCACTGGCATGGAGCCCACAGCCTTGTTGGGTCACCCAATGGGGCAGCTGCTCAGAGAACCATGTTTAGGCCTCCAGAGAAGCACCATCCATGTTAACGAAATCAAATGGGGGTTGAGGAAAGTGGATCTAACCGAGTCTTAATTTCTCTTTCTTGCAATAAGTGCAGAAAAATCTCTCTTGGAAGGTGAAACCTTTCAGCTTCCATCACCTCATGTAGTTAAATAACACTCTTTTGTATATTCCGAGCCATAAATGTAAGGTATGATTCACAGTTATTACACTTGATTGTATGTAGATCCTAATCAGAACCACACTGGGCCAAACTTCCTTGAGAACCATAGGAGCTGAAGTTTTGCAAAGTTGTCCTAAAGCCATGTTCCACTTCACCAATTGTTTCAGAAGAGAAACCCACTATGGAGGATTTTCCTTGTGCTTTTGAGCCCTGGCCTCATTAAGAGAAACTAGCTACACTCCAAGTACTTTTACAAACCACTTAATCCAACAACAACAACAACAACAACAACAACAAAACTTGACACAAGGGATCTCACTTAGGTTTTGTTCGGGATTCATTTTTGACCCATTAAACAAACCAGTCTTAGCTAATACTAACAAAGGAGAGATGTTTAAGAAACAAATAAGTTCATTACCTATTTTATTTGTCCCTCAGTATTTATTAAGAGTCTCTCCCCTCCCATCACCACCAATCTCTCAGAATTGCTTTCCTCTTTCTTTACATCCAATTCTAAAAGTTTACAGCTGTATTTATGATGTTATAAATGATAAGATCTAAAAATACAACTGCAATCTTGGGTGCTGGTGCCTCCCACCCCAATGTGTTCTAAAGAGACCATCCAGGGATACCATTTAGAGAGGGTGGGAACATTCCCACAAACTGGGATTTTTGAACACATGGGTCTCTGCTTATTAGGAGGTTTAATCACAACAAAAAAACCCAACCAAACTCCACTTATTTCTTTTGTAATTTAATTCTTTTCTTTATTTATTACAAATAATATTTCACTCCATGTTTTCTTCTGAAGACACAGACACAATTGATATGTCCAAGAAGAACCATTATGAGATTTTGGATATAATATCCAACTTTCATCTTGGGAAAAGTTATGGAAAGAGGAAATAAAATTTACTGCATGCTGTTCATTGAAAGAAAATGATGTGAAAATGATGTATCGTTGGTATCTAACACTGAGTAAAATCGCGAAAATGTATAAAACAAGTTCAAATCTGTGTTGGAAATGTAAAGGGAAGGAGGGTACTTTTTACCATATGTGGTGGATATGTGCACCGGTAAAAGCATTCCGGGAAATGATATATAATGAATGAAAGAAAATGTTTAAAAATACATTGTTAAAAAACCAGAAGCTTTTTTGTTAGGTATAATACGTGAAGAGATACCAAAAGAGGATAAAACACTTTTTATGAACGCAACGACGGCAACGAGAACGCTACTACCCCAGAGATAGAAGGAAGGAGAAATACCAACAAAAGAAGACTGGAAGAAAAAAAACCGATGGAATATGCAGAGATGGCGAAACTGATGGGGAAGATCAGAAACCAGGAAGATCAAGTATTTTTAAAAGACTGGAGTACATTCTTAAACAGTTAAAATCGTTGGCAGGGATGTAATGACACTTGTAATGTGGAACTAACTATGGTAAACTATGGATTTCCAGAGTTGATTTGACTCCTGGCCTGTCCTCTCCAATTCCTCCCTCCATGCTTTAGCGTTTAAAGTTTAGAATGTCCTCCTACATTGAAATTAATGTTCTACGTTTCTTACCCTGTGTTTTTTGTGTGTGTGTGTGTGTGTGTGTGCGCGCGCGCGTGCGCACTTGGTTTTGTTTTCTGAACATTGCCAGGCCCTGGCAGGCTTTTTCATTAAACAACAAACGGGTCATACGATGGAATACTCAGTATATCATTATCAGATGCCAGAATCATATTCTCTGTGTAATGCATGCATCTCTGTACATAGACATAAATAATCCATTCTGTTACTCCACAGAGGACTTCACTCAGATATTGCCTTGGGCCAAAAGTGAAGAGTGGGAGAGGGAGATTAATACAATTGCAATGTTGAGAAATGCTGCTCAGACTTCAGCAGAGCTGATTTTTTATATATATTAAAAATTGAAGGGGGGGGTCATTGTTGCCGGAATCTAGATGATTATGCAGGTGGAAGGGAAGGGAGATTTTCTTTCTTTCTTTCTTTCTTTCTTTCTTTCTTTCTTTCTTTCTTTCTTTCTTTCTAAAAACGAAAATTCCACCGCTTGCTTTGAAGACCTATTTCCAACATGCCATGCGAAATGTAAATGGCCAGCCAAGCTGGAAATGAGCTGGCATGCTTTGAATATTTGCAAATATCCAAGCCACTGGGGATCGCAGGACCCTGTCTTATATGGAGTCGCTCCAGCTCTGTCTGCTCTGACTGGCAGCACCTCTCTGGGGTTTCAGGAAGAGGTCTCTCCTAGCCCAGCCTAGAGATGTTGAGGATTGATCCTGGGTTCTTCTGCATACAAGGCAGAAGTTCTGCCACTGAGCCACAGCCCTTCCCCGTGATGATAATGGTGATGACATATATGTGTGAGCTGTGCTACATTTCTCAACATAGATCACCTGCAGAATGCTTGCTGTCTTTGCCCATTTTCTGAAAAGACCCAGAATTGATAGTGGAACAAGTAACAATAGCAATTAATCCTAGTTTTACTGTCATCATCATCATCATCATCATCACTTTTAATTTGTATACCGCCTTTCTATCATACAATACTCAAAGCGGTTTACAAGCTGAAGAAACAGAATCTCATGAAATACAAAACAACCTTATAACTGTCTAATGCAATACAAAAATATGATAATAAAACATAGCTTTAAAATAAGCAATCAAATAATGTAACGTTCAACAATCATTACAATAGTATAGAATAATATCAGCATATGAAAATTAAACAGAAACCCACTCTTAACATTTACAATAAATAATTTCAGAACAATAATCAATAAAACAACAGCAAGCCACAGTGCATAAAACAAATACAATACAAATTGAAAAATAGAGACTGGAGGGTGAGGCAAGGCAGGTGGAAAGAGGCCTTGCCTGATGGAGTCTCTCCCCTCACAGTTCTTCCTCCAGGCACAGCTTCCTTATGAGGAGTCCCAGGGCTGGAGGGGATGGGGCAAGGCAGGTGGAAAGAGGCCTTGCCTGATGGAGTCTCTCCCCTCACCTGTCAACATGATTCCCCACCTGCTTTGTGGCAGGCCCTGGAATTAGGCAGTGTGGTATACTGGTTAGAGTGCTGTACTTTGACTGTGGACATTCAAACTTCAGCTATGAAGCCCATTGTGTGTTCATGTCCCCAACACTAGTTATTGTGTAGACAGATGGATTAACTCAGGCATCCCCAAACTTTGTCCCTCCAGATGTTTTGGACTACAAATCCCATCATCCCTGACCACTGGTCCTGTTAGCGAGGGATCATGGGAGTTGTAGGCCAAAACATCTGGAGGGTCGCAGTTTGGGGATGCCTGGATTAATTGAATGTACCGGTATGACTTACATTGCACTTTCTAGGTGGTACAGAAAAGTCAAAGCACAAGTTTAATTTCCAACACAGCCATGACGTTTACTGGGTGACATTGAGCCAATCTCTCACTCACACTTTCAGTCTAACCTACCTTGCAGGGTTGATGTGAGAATAAGAAATAGGAGAAAGGACCTTTGTATACTACCTTGAGCTCCCTAGACGACCAAATGAGTAATGACAGTGAGTTTTTCCTTTTGTCCTAGAATATGCTGTGAATATGAACATTCCACTTAGCTATACAGGAGCCATAGCTCAATGTTAGCGCAACAACTTTGCATGCAGAAGGTATCACAGGTTCAATCCCCGGCATCTCCAAGTTGGGCTGGGAATGCTCCTTGCTTGCAACCCTGGAGAGCCACTGCCAGTCAGTGTAGACAATACTGAACCATGGTCTGACTCGGTAAAAGGCAGCTTCTTTTGTTCCTATGCTTCTTGCATTTGCCTATTCAATTTTTAAACTCCCATCAACCGTGACATTAACAAAGGATCTTGAGGTTGAAGACAAAATAACACGTGTTGAACAGTTTCTTAGCAGCAAGGAAAGGTGTTGGCAGCCTCAATGAGCTGCCGAGGTTATTGCCTTCCAGGGCTCAGAAATCTGAATGCACAGAGCTTATAGGCAAACAACTGAAAGCTGAACTCTGGGGCACTCGCAGTTTGCGAAGAAAAGCTCGCATTTCATTCTAACCACCCTCCCGCCTCCTGTTTCCCCATAAGCCACAATTTCTGTCTGGTAGTCAACTCCTTGCACAGTCAGACGGCCTCCGTGGGCTTTAGAAGTTCATTAATTAGCATCTTTTTTAAATGCTTGGATAATATTCTCCTATTCTGGGCCATTTCCCCAAGTCCTAATTTTAATAAAGCTGGTGCTTATGAACATTTCAATATTAAAGCCCTTGGTTACTGGCAGATGGAAGATGCATTTTAAAAGACAGAAGATCAAGGAGGACTTAAACAGCTAGTACAACTCCTCTATTTCCCTCCCCCCCCTTTGCCCTGGGATCCATGATACTTTTCAGATAAAATATTGTCTTAAGAGGCAGCTACTCTTGTGTGAATGTGTCTAGCTTGGAATCAGGATAAAAGAGGCAGCCATGCCTGGAAAAGTAGCCTCAGGAATAAGAGAGACTTAGGAGAAAGTTAATTGAAAGCAGTATTCCCCAAACTTCCAGCTGACTGTCAGGACTGGTGAAGCCCCTTCCGTCTCAGCTATGTCTGTACCAGCTTCATGCCTGATGTCATATATGATCGTGGGTGTAGAGAGGGATGCAGGAGAAATTTGATTCAGTTCACATTTAAAGGCAAATTTACCACATTTGTGTTTTTGAAACAAGCCAAAACATAGTCGTCTTTTGAAATTTTCAGTTTTCCGAATTTTTCAGTGCCGATCGCCTGCCAAGTAATGTATACAAAGATGCATGTTCTAGGGGTAAATGCATATATTAGTGAAAATAACATACAAAATGCCTTATAGAAAGTGGAATTGCTTTGCAAAAATGTGTACATTATGCAAAATTGCATCAAAAAATGGCTGAATTTGGAGAAATTTGCACTAAAATGCTGGTGAATTTTAGGGTAGCTGATTTTAGCTAAACCTTAGCAGAATGAGAGTGAAACAGATATGCCTCTGGAGGTGGTGGTGGGGTCTTCTTCACTGAAGTAGAACCTGGGTGACTATCTATCCAGGGACCGTCTGTCAGGGACACTGTAGTTGCATCCATTTTGCAGATCCTGCATCAGCTGATCTCCAAGGCCTCACTTCCAACTATACAATTCTATTAGTTACTGCACTGACCACATATCCTTCCAGTTAGCCTCAGAACAGTGACTCATACAGAGGCACAGTAGAAAGGCTGCTCTGAGGCTGGTAAATTCTTTCTCACAAAATGATTTGTGGTATACCTCCAAATTGAATTCAGAGGAGGAATACGTTTTAGCTTTCAGAAATTTGGGGAACGTGGTGATCTTGAGCAGCAGGTGGGGAGCGAGATGAGTACGCAACCCCAGAGTCATCCGCGACTGGACCTAACGGTCAGGGGTACCTTTACCTTTACTGAAGTACAGTGGACATAGCTGCCAAGTTTTCCCTTTTCTCGCGAGGAAGCCTATTCAGCATAAGGGAAAATCCCTTTAAAAAAGGGATAACTTGGCAGCTATGACAGTGGAACTTTGGGTTATGTACTGTCCTCCTTACGATCGCTTCGGATAACGAGCTCTGCTAACCTGGAAGTAGATGCTCCTGGTTGCGAACTTTGCCCCAGGATGTGAGCGGAAGTCGCATGCCAACAGCACGGCGGCAGCGGGAGGCCCCATTAGCAAAAGCACGCCTCATGTTAAGAATGGATTTGGGTTAAGAACAGGCCTCCGGAACGAATTACATTCGTAACTGGAGGTACCACTGTAAAATATGTTTGTGGCTCCATCTACTTTTGTCCCTGGCCCCGCCCATCATTGGCATGTTGCCCCCTGGAGGCTGTATAGCAGCAAATGCAGCCTTTGGGCTGAAAAAGGTCCCCCATGTTCCCCATGCCTGATCTGGAGCAAAGCGCTATAAACTGGAGCAACAATTTGCTTCATCACGGCAGGAATAAGAAACTTGTGGGTTTTATTTTCTGACTTTACAAACAGCGTTTCAGGTGCTAAAGCTGAGCCATTAAAAAAAAATTAACTAAGGGTGAAAATCAATTAAGCTCCAAAGATTTCTATGTCATCAGAATTTCACACACAGCTTTTCTATCTTTGCAGGAACATATTATTGCCTTCTCCGGGCCTTTAGGAAAGAAAACTATGACTGAAGACTCCATTTGAAACCTTTGTGTCAACACAAGTGCTGATTAACCATGACGGATGCTTTTGACATTCTCCTTATATGGTGGCACAATTTTGGCCACGAGGGTTGTTTTCTGTTTATTCATGCATTTGCTGCATTTATATCAACCCTATAAGCTAGGTTAGGCTGAGACGCAGATACCCAAAGTCATTCAGGAAACTTCATGGCCGAACCCCTCTCTCCCAGGTATTCATCCAGCACTCTGACCACTACCCTAGCTCTCTGCTAGTCCTACTAAGAGTAGACCCATTGAAATAAATAGACATGACTAGCTTAGGCCCATTAAGTTCAATAGGTCTATTCTGAATAGGACTTAGTTGGCTACAACTCAATATTACTGAGAAGCATGTCCCCTTGTGTTCAGTGGGATTTACTCCCAGGAAAGTGTTTACAGGACTGCAGCCTGAATTACCCTCCAGATTTTGGGATTCTTACAATCCTTTTTTTAAAGATTAATTTTTATTAGATTTTTCAAAGGTTTAAACAAATTTACTTCACATACATCATTCACTTATATTTTTCTTCTTGATTCCCACCCCTCCCGCTCTGATGTTTTTTATTCTTATTCTTAATAGGATTCTAACATTCCTATACCACTAACTATGCAATCTGGCTGAATTATGTATAAGGCTTTGGGGGTATTCCGCCCCCCCCCCATGAGGCCTAGATTTTCATCTGTTCTCATCACTATTTACCTCAGTTTCTCATGCATGTTGCTACCATGTCTGCCTGCACTTTCATTGACTAGCTCTCCAGTTCTCTCATTTGAACAAACCTAAGTATATTCACCAGGGGCGTCTTACCCATAGAGGCTAGTGCTGCAAGGCGCCAGGGCACCTAGTTCTGGAGGGCGCCAGGGAAGAGGTGGATGCTGGACGCGGCGCCTCCCAGCATCAACTCACCACCTTCACTCGCCTCCGCCATGCCCCTCCGCACCCAGAGCCTCCATCTGTTGTGGCCACTGTGGCACGAAGCAGCCAGCTGAGCTGGGAGGCGCCACGTCTAGCCTCCTCCTCTTCCCCGCTGGAGGAGCCACCCTCCAGCCACTGCGCGCCTCCTCCAGCCCCGCCGGCAGTGCCATCCTCCCTAGAAAAGATGGACAACTCTCGGAAATTGGGGGGGGGCGCCGGAGGGAGCTTTTCACCATGGCGCTGTATATGCTTAAGACGGCCCTTGTGATTTATCCATGCTCAGGCTAGCATAAGACATTTTGGCACCTGAGGCAACCCACAAAATGGTGCCCACTTCCCTGCCAGGGAAGAAGGGGTGAGTGAAGTTCTATATCCAGGAAAAAAGAGGTCATAAATATCTACATCGGAATCTCTGCCATTGTGGAAGCTGCTGCCTGAGGTGGTCTCCTCACTTTGTCTCATGGGTGGCCTAGTCCTGGTCATGCTGGCTGATGATGGCTGGAGTCCATCCAAAGACGTCTGAATAGCCTCAGGGTCCCTTATTCCTAGAACATAAGCCTCACGCTCTCCCGTAGATGTTTGTTGCAGAGAGGAACCACAAATGAGAGAGGCAACATTTAATTTGCAAACGGGTTTGTCTGTTTTGCACCCCTCTGCAATGGGCTTTGCAAATGGAAATAATATTGTGGAAAATAAATAGTGTGGCATTCTTAAAATGCTCCCAGTTAAACATTTTCAGCCTCGATATCTTATTTCTCTAGCATCCAGGATGACAATTGCCTAGGAGAGGAGGCCCATTCTAGATGAGACAGTGGGTGGGGAGAAGATATATTTTTCATCTGGCAATTGCATAATAGGTGAAAGACATCATTACCGGTTGCAAGAACAGCTTTAGGCCTTCATGGCTTGGGATAAAAAAAACATCCTCTCTGTGTCTCTCTCTATTCCACCATGCACACAGGAAAGTGATTTCCCTCCTCCCTTGTAGTAATTGCATTTTTAGTCACAATTGACTATTTATCGCCTTGCAGCCCACAGGTAGGGATATTGGATTCCATTGTGGAGTTGATGCCGCCATTCATTGCTCAGACTCCTTTATGACAAGTAATAAACAAGCTTACGGTTCCTGACCCCTCTCCTTCTCCGTTCCAACCCCTCCCCCCCCCACCTTAATGATCATGCACAGAAAGCAATGAACCATTCTGGAATGACTGCAAAAAATGATATTGCGGAGTTGGAACAGATTCAGAAAAGACTCACCTATAAGGAAAGGTTGCAACCTTTGGAGCTTTTTAATTTAGGGGAAAGATGTTGGAGGTGGATACAATAATGCACGTGTGGAGAAAGGGGGGTGGAGAAAATATTTCTCCATCTAATATAATACTAAAACTCAGGGATAGCCAATGATGCTGAATTTGAGAAGATTCGGGACTGGAAAAAGAATGGACTTCTTCAAGCAGGACATATTTTATCTGTGGAATTCAGCTACCTGCACCCGCCTCCGCCAGCCCCTGTTCCCCTGTCGGTTTTGGTTTAAAATAATTTTTATTCAAATTTTTTAAAAGCAAAGAAGATTACACAACTTACATACCATGGGGAAAAAGGAACTGGAAAAAAAAGATCAGAAAAAAAGAAGAAATGAAAAAAAAGACAATCATACATAAAAGAAATTCATTTAAAAATTCACTTCCAATCATTCCCCTGTCACAGCCCACAGTCCCATTGGTCATTGTCCTGCTTCCTCTCCCCCCCCGCCCCCCCACAATCTCATCCACCTAGGATCTGCAAATCCACTTCTTACACCCTGGGCAATACTTTGCAACTCAAGACAGCTGGGTAATAAGGAACAGCATTTAAAGCTAGGGTTAGGCAAATCTACCCATTTGTATTTTTCCAGTCTTCCATCCAGTTCTCCTCATTTCTAGATCAGTTTACAGTTTGCTTTTGTTGTTTTAAGTCCATGAGAAAATGAATCAGCATTTTAGCACAAATTTATTCCAATATGAACATATTTGCAAAGCACTTTTGCCTAATATAATATCTCCCTGCATATTGTTTCCACCAGCCTATGCATTCTTATGCACACTTCACCCCAGTTTATGCATTTTTTTTGTTCACATTACTAGGCTGGAGAACAAATTTTGAATTGCAAAATTTGGAGAAGTGAGAATTTTAAAATACGGCTATGTTTCAGCTCACACATTGTTTCAAAAACGGCAGCAGAAGTTATGTGAGTTCACCTTTGCACATGAGCTGAATCCAATTTCTGAAGCACCATACTCACTTGCAACCTGAACTTTGGAAATCAAGGGAATGATGCCCTCCCCACATTTATGAAACTCCCAAAGCAGTTTGCAATTAGAGCTACAAAAGCCCAATAATGTCAATAACACCATAAATGGTAATAATTAAAGCAGTGGGAAATAACGTAAGGAGAAGGAACAGCAGCTTGAAATCAACATGAAAAGGCCTTGTGAGAGAATAAAGGGGTCACTGAGCATGCAAAGGACAAAAGAGGGTCCGGAATTAAGACCCACACAGTGAAAACACCCTTTCCTGGAGCCCTTTCCAGGTATTCAGCTTGGACACATTGAGGGCATCAGTGTGCGGAGGGGTGGAGGCATGCACTTCAGCTCACCCAAGGCATCACTGGACATGCCCCCCGATGTCAGAGACTGGACTGAGGAGGAATGGTGGAGACTGCCCCACCAAGAGGAAGACAGTATAGATTTACAAAAGTGGTTTGCAGAAGGTCACGGCTCAGAGATAGATGAGGGGCAAAGCTGGAAAATAATGGGAGAAGCAGAGTCGGAGCAGCTGGCTGATACGTTATCACTAGAAAGCAATCCAGACCTCCCCCTTCTCCCAGAACCCGGTGAGCATTGAAAGTAGGAGAGCAGAGAGCTAAGAGGCAAATGGCCTTAAGCAGCCACCGTAAGAGAGTGGGGCTTTTGATGATTGAGAAGAGAAATGGGGAGGAGATTACTCTGAGAGGCTGCCTTTCCAAGCCTCTCTCTGTGAATATAGAATAAAAGACTTGGTAAGAGCTTTTCTTGCAAGTTTAACCCTCTTGTTTCCTAGCTATTTCTAGGAATTAAGTGTATTTTTATTGATCTGATATTAAGCTATTAAAGGATGAATTTAAATATTGTTTCATGGAACGTGAATGGCTTGAATAACAAGGTGAAGAGAAACAAAGTAGAACATATATTAAAGAAAGGAGCGTGGGACGTAATCTGTCTCCAGGAAGTTCATGTTTCAAAAAAACATGAAAGAATTTTGAGAAATAAAAGACTGGGAGAGGATTACGTCTCATTGGATAAAAGAAAGAAAAGAGGCGTAGTAACATATGTAAAGAAAAATATTAAGGCTGAAAAGTTATTTCAAGATGGAGAAGGTCGGGTAGTGGGCGTAAGGCTGGAAATACCAGGAGGCAATGTGATCATAGTAAACATTTATGCACCGAATGGATGCAAGGTAAACTTTTTCCAAAAATTAGGAGACCAAATGGTGAAAAACATTGAAAGAGAAGAAGTAGTTTTAGTAGGAGATTTTAACGGGGTGGTAGATGCAAGTAAAGATAGAACAGATAAGGGAAGAAGAAACAAAGGAGAATTACCAAAAACATTTAAATATCTGGCCGAAAATTTTGAACTAAAAGATAGTTGGAGGGTACATAATGATAAAGAGAAGAAATTTACATATTATTCAGGCTCAAATAAATCTGCAGGAAGGATAGATATGATCTGGCTCTCAGCGAAATTATTAACGAAAGTGTCAAAATGTGAAATATTAACGAAATCCATAACGGATCATAATCCAGTAATGATTAGATTAAGAGATAAAGAAAGGAAATTAGGGAGGTGGAGATTAGATGAAACTATATTAAATGATGAGATCTTTATAGAAAAAGTTAAGAAACTATTGGAAGAATTTTTCAAAATAAATAATACAGGAGAAACGGAAATTACAACAATTTGGGAGGCCAGTAAAGCTTTTATTAGAGGCATCTACATCCAACAGAAAAGTAAAATTAATAAAGAAAGAAGAGAAAAAGTAGGTAAAATAGAAGAGGCGATAAAAGAAAAAGAAAAGGAATTGGCTAAAAACCCTACAGATAATAAAATAACATTACAAATTAAGATATTACAGAATGAATTGTCGATGTTGGTGGGGAATGAAATTGAGAGGAAAATAAAGTGGGCAAAACAAAAGACATCCGAAATGGGAGGGAAAGTAGGAAAATTATTGGCGTGGAAATTAAGAAAGGAACAAAATAAGAGGATAATTACGGCGGTGAAGGAGGGGGAAAAGTATTGGACAAAGAGAGAGGATATACACAATTGCTTCAACAATTATTATAGAAAATTATATAAGAAAGAAGAAATAAGTAAAAAGAAATTAGAGCAATACTTTGAAAAGAGGAACATGGAGCAAATAAAGGAAGAAGAAAGAATAATGTTAAATAATCCAATAACAGATCAGGAGATAATGGAAGCAATTGGAAAATTAAAACAAGGAAAATCCCCGGGGACAGATGGGCTGTCGGTACAGCACTACAAGATATTTAAAAACGAACTAAAAGAGATATATAAAAGACTCGTGAATGAAATTTTGGAAAAAGGGACCTTTCCCAAATCTTGGCAGCAAGCGTTCATCACACTAATTCCAAAGGGAGAAGAGAAAGATGAAAGTGTAGGAAATTTTAGGCCGATTTCATTATTAAATTTAGATTATAAAATATTTGCATCTATCTTGGCAGAGCGTCTTAAAAAAATATTAAGTAGATTGATTGATAAAGAACAACAAGGGTTTCTACCCAAGAGAAGAATGGCAAGCAATATGAGGATTATATTAAATGCGATAGAATACCTAGATTGGCACCCAAGCCAAAAAGCGGCGTTCATCTTTTTGGACGCCGAAAAGGCTTTTGACAACTTAACCTGGGTGTTTATGGAAAGGGTATTGAAGAAAATTGGTATCGAGGGGAATTTTTTAAACGGGATTAGAACAATTTACAATGAACAGTCAGCGAAATTAATAATTAACGGGGAGATATTGGAAGATTTAAAAATTAGTAAAGGGACCCGACAAGGATGCCCACTATCGCCCCTACTTTTTGTATTGGCGATAGAGTGTCTCATTAAAGACATAAAAGAAGACGATAATATAAAAGGGTTAATAGTTAAAAACAGCATATTTAAAATCAGAGCGTTCGCTGATGACATTGTAATCATATTGGAAGACCCGACAAACTCAATCCCGTTCTTAGAGGAAAAATTGAAAAAATATGGAGAAATTGCAGGGCTAAAAATTAACAAAGAAAAGACAAAAATAATTACCAAAAATATAAAAGGAAAAGAACTAGAGGACATGAAAAAAATATTAAAATGGGGAATAGTTGAAAAAGTAAAGTATCTAGGTATAAATTTAACATCTAATAATGTAAACCTATATGAAGAAAATTACGGGAAGATCTGGAAGCAAGTTAAAAAAGATTTAGAAAAATGGGGGAATTTAAATTTATCAATGTCAGGAAGAATAGCCGCCATAAAAATGGCAATTTTGCCCAAATTTCTTTTCCTCTTCCAAATGCTGCCAATAATTGGGAAAACTGAAATTTTTGAACAATGGAGGAAGGAATTAAGTAAATTTATCTGGGGAAACAAAAAACCGAGGATCCAATACCGGCTTCTAACAGATGCTAAAGAAAGAGGAGGTTGGGGAGTGCCAGATCTCAAAATTTATTATGCAGCAACAAGTCTATGTTGGATAAAAGAATGGATCATACAGGAAGATAAAGATCTATTGGAATTAGAAGGTTTTAGGAATGTGTTGAGCTGGCACACCTACCTGGTGAAGGAGAGAGAGAAGCTATAAAGAGTTTACAGATCACATTATAAAAAGGTCACTATTGAGAGTTTGGGAGGATAATAAAAAAATCTTAGAGCCAAAAACACCCTGGTGGGCCTCCCCATTTGAGATGACAGCCATAAATAGAGGGAAAAAAGAAGGGAAATGGAAAACATATCAAGAGATAGTTAGGAGAGAAGAGGGGAACTTTGTATTGAAATCACATGAAGAGATTAAAAAGGAATGTACAAGCTGGCTCCATTACAACCAGGTCCAGAGTCTCTTCCAATGTCATAAAAAAGTGGGATTCCAAGAAGGGAAATCAAAATTACAGGAATTATTGATTGAAAATGGGGATAAACAAATTACTAAATTATATAAATTTTTATTAGAGTGGAATTTAAAGGATGAGGTAGTTAAAAATGTAATGGTGAAATGGGCGCAAGATATTGGCAAAACTATATATTGTACACAATGGGAGGGACTCTGGAATGAAAGCATGAGATTTACAGCCTGCACGGCAATAAAGGAAAATATGTTAAAAATGATTTACAGGTGGCATTTAACCCCAGAAAAACTACATAAAATATACAAAGCAGGATCCAACAAATGTTGGAAATGCCAAGAAAAGATTGGTACGCTCATGCATTGCTGGTGGCACTGCAAAAAAATACAAGAATTTTGGAACGGGATTTACGAGAAATTAAAAAGCATTTTAAAAATAACATTTGAAAAGAAACCGGAACTATTTTTGTTAAGCATGCTACCAGAAAATATTCCCAAAGAGAAGAGAAACGTAATATTGTATGCAGGAGCTGCAGCAAGGATAACAATAGCACAAAAATGGAAAGGGGAAGAGGTGCCTTCAATTCAAGATTGGTTAACTAAAGTGATAGAATATATGAATTTGGATAAAATGACAGCGGCCATAAGGAATGTAGCAAAACAGAGAGTACAAACGGAATGGAAATCAGTGGAAGATCACCTAAAAAAAGAGGGTTTGAACTGTGAATTGGTAGTTTGTCTAATTTAATTTAAGGATTGCTTAAAGAGAAAATAGGGGAAGTAATGGGAGAAGAGTTACCCACAAAAGGTGGGAAAACAAGGAAGAGGAAAACAGGGAAAATAGAAAAATGGCGAGAAACGGTATATCATCAATCGGAAGTTCTTTTATTCATTCTTTTATTCTTATTTTTAAATATATGTATATATACATATATGCTTTTTTTTTCTCCTTTTTTTCTTTCTTTTTCTCTCTCTCTTTTTCCTCCCCCTCTTTTTTTCCTTTTTTATCCCCTCTCTCCCTTCTCCCCCTCTCTCTTCTTCTTTTTTTTTTCTTTTCTTTTTTCTTCTTCTTCTTTGCTTTGTTTCTGTTCTTCAGAGTTTTGACTTGGTATATATATTATTTGCAGTTATATTTGTGTTTACTTTTTCGCGTTGATTTTGTTGATTATGTGGTTTGTGTGCATGTAACTTTTTTTAAAAAAATAAGAAATAAAGCTTTTTAAATTTTTTTTTTTTTAAAAAAAGAGCTTTTCTTGTCTGTTTATTGCTGGCCGTGCGGGGGGGGGGGGGATTGGATTCCTGCACGCCTGTCACAGACATTCC
This sequence comes from Zootoca vivipara, assembly GCF_965207765.1. Lineage (NCBI taxonomy): Eukaryota > Metazoa > Chordata > Lepidosauria > Squamata > Lacertidae > Zootoca > Zootoca vivipara. The sequence continues at coordinate 18,932,374 of NC_142596.1, forward strand.
CAACTTTCATGCACCTATTCTTAAGTTCTGAAGGGGTCTTGTGAGGGGAATAGAGAGAGAATGGTTTCTCTTCCTCTCTCATGACATTAGAATTCACAGGCCTACGATGAACCTGAACGTTGTATGATTCAGGACTGATCAAAGAAAGCAATTCTTCATGTAGTGCATACTTAAACTGAGAAACTCACCCCCACAGGATGCAGTGAGGGCCACCAACTTGAATGGTTTTTAAAGAGAAGTGGAAAAAAATCCTGGAGAGGGACACCAGTGATTATTAGCCATGATGGCTGTGCTCTGCCTCCAATGTCAGAGGCAGTCATGCTTCTGAATACTGGTTGCTGGAAACCACAAGAGAGGAAAGTGCTCTTGTGCTCAATTTTGTTGTGGGTTTCCCATGGTGTGGCCACTGTGAGAACAGGATGCGGGACAAGATAGGCCAATGGTTTGATCCAGCAGGCTTTCTTATGTTCTTAAGGTTCTTATAAGCTTCCATGCAGTAAAGAACCCTGGCTTCTTAGCCTTCCCTCAAAGAATCTTGGGAGCTGTAGTTTGTTAGCAGTTCCTCAGATTCTCTTGGGGAAGCCATGTGCTTTAAATGTATGGTGTCTGTGAAGCCAGAGTTGTGTATGTTACACCACTTTTCCTGGCCAACATAGTCTGTTGCCTCAGATGTAGCCAAGGATGCTATCCTATCACCAGTTTGTTTGTTTGTTTGTTTGTTTGTTTATCTTCAGCACTGAAGGAAGATTTGGCTGTCAATCCAATCACCTTTTGGAATGGGTAGGAACAGTGTTTTTTTCTGGGGGTACACAGGGGTACACAGGGGGTACACAGGTGGCGCTGTGGTTAAACCACTGAGCCTAGGGCTTGCTGATCAGAAGGTCGGCGGTTCAAATCCCTGTGACGGGGTGAGCTCCCGTTGCTCGGTCCCAGCTCCTGCCAACCTAGCAGTTCGAAAGCACGTCAAAATGCAAGTAGATAAATAGGAACCGCTACAGCGGGAAGGTAAACGGCGTTTCCATGTGCTGCTCTGGTTTGCCAGAAGCGGCTTTGTCATGCTGGCCACATGACCGGAAGCTATACGCCGGCTCCCTCGGCCAATAATGCGAGATGAGCGTGCAACCCCAGAGTCGGTCACGACTGGACCTAATGGTCAGGGGTCCCTTTACCTTTTTTTACACAGGGGTACGTATACTCCTAAACATTTTGTGAATCTAAGTTTGGCCTCATTGAAGGGCAGTATTTCATAGAATCATAGAATCATAGAATCATAGAGTTGGAAGAGACCACAAGGGCCATCCAGTCCAACCCCCTGCCAAGCAGGAAACACCATCAAAGCATTCCTGACAGATGGCTGTCAAGCCTCTGCTTAAAGACCTCCAAAGAAGGAGACTCCACCACACTCCTTGGCAGCAAATTCCACTGCCGAACAGCTCTTACTGTCAGGAAGTTCTTCCTAATGTTTAGGTGGAATTTTCTTTCTTGTAGTTTGAATCCGTTGCTCCGTGTCTGCTTCTCTGGAGCAGCAGAAAACAACCTTTCTCCCTCCTTTATATGAGTAGGAAAATGAGAGTACCGCTCAACTTTTTTTTTTATATAGAAAAAAGGCACTGGGTAGGAGGCACCATCTTGTCCTTCATCTCAGTCGGCAAGATGTCTTTCTCCTCAAGTGACAACAGGGTGACCCTGTCAAACCAAACAGCTGCGTATATAACCCACCTCAAAGAACAAAATTTCACTAAACACAGAACTGCACAAAAATGGCCTCTCAAACGACACCGTCCTATTTGTAGGTGGAGAAATTGGGGGGTAGGGCATTTCACTGAATTTCAGTTAAATGCTCTAATCATGGAGTCTGATCTTTGATGCCATTAACATACTGGGAAAAGGCATTCACATAAAGAAAACATGTTTTGTAGTATTTTGGCAAGAACAGAGAGGAGGGGTCAACTTTTACAGCTGTTCACATCGCTGTAAACTGGCTCCATAGAAGCTTCCCCTCCCTCTCTCCCTAAAACAGAGCTCATTAATATACTATGACAGAGAATATATTTATACGCTGCAAAACCCTCTCCTTTCCCTCCTCCTGTCTTTCTTCCTCTCTGTCCCAAAGAGATCACTTCGGTTCACGCCGCCAAGTCGCCATGGAGACTGCATCCATATGATGTCAAAGATGTGACTCAACAACACGGCTGGAGCCTCGGAAGTTAATTATTTATTAATTGGGTTTTTCTCTCCCCTCCCGAAATCAGAGTGAGCTCCGGAGATTAAAACATCTTGTTACCAAGGCTAGAAAAAAAAGAGGCAAGAAATGAAGGTGGGAACTGGGGAGGAAGGTTTTCCTGAGCAATTACAAATAATTAATTAGAAACACTCTAAACAAGCCCAAAAACATGTAACAGGATCGGCAGCCTGCAACTCCAGCACCTAGAGGTCAGTGAGTTGGTAAATGTTACAAATAGCAACTAGATTAACAGATATTTCCGGATTGATTTCCAAATGAACTGTTAAATGAAACGTGTTTTGCTCGAAAATAATTAAGCTAGCGCTAATGGAGGAGAGAAGACCAAAGTTTCATGTGTCCAGGCACAGCGATGTTTGAGGGAATTCGATTTTTTCTGAACTTTCCATTATGAATTGACCCGAGACACACCTTCTGAAGTCATTCCTGTCAGAACTTCATTATCTACAAGACTTCAGGTTTCCTGAATGGTCCAATCAGCTCAAAAGAAATGCATCAAAATTTTAAAGGTGGCCCCACACTTTTGTGGGTCCATTTACCCCCCCCCCCAATAATGTGGGGGCCACTTTCTTCTGTGTTCAGCTGGGGGAAGGGGTTTTTGAGATACTTTTTATGAGGGGGAGAATGAGGCTATCAGATTTAATTTACCAGGGCTAGTGTCAGAAGTGCGTTCATTTTCTTGGTTGTGATGCCGGAGTCTCTGTCCTAGGTTCTAATGTTCCTTTTACACTGCAGTTCCTCGTGGGTTATGGCGCTGTGGCTTTTTGAACAATATATCACCAGGCTTGCTAAATTGTAAACAGTGGAGAATAACTGTATGCTAGGATATGGGGGGGCCACTGTGGGTTAAACCACAGAGCCTTGGGCTTGCCGATCAGAAGATCGGCGGTTTAAATCCCCGCGATGGGGTGAGCTCCCATTGCTTGGTCCCTGCTCCTGCCAACCTAGCAGTTTGAAAGCACGTCAAAGTGCAAGTAGATAAATAGGTACCGCTCCAGCGGGAAGGTAAACGGCATTTCCTTGCGCTGCTCTGGTTCACCAGAAGTGGCTTAGTCATGCTGGCCACATGACCCGGAAGCTGTACGCTGGCTCCCTCGGCCTATAGAGCCACAACCCCAGAGTCTTAGCTTTTTACGGTAAATCTTATCATTAATTTTTAATTTGCTTAAATGATTTTGGCAAGCCCCGTGCAATAATAAATAATAATAAATACATACAATGGTGAAGAGTATCAGGAGGGTCCTGTTTGTTTACTGTTGCTGGTGTGAGGAAGGGCCTGAGCCCAGTGGGAGAGCATCTGTCTTGCATGCAAACGGTCTCAGGTTCAATCCCTGGCAGTTCCAGGTAGGGCTGGAAGAGAATCCGGTATGGATATCTTAAGGGCTGTCACATGGAAGAGGGAACAAGCTTGTTTTCTTCTGCTCTGGAGAGTAGGACCCCAACCAATGGATTCAAGTTACAAGAAAGGAGATTCTGACTAAACATCTGGGGAAACTTTCTGATGGTAAGAACTGTTTGGCAGTGGAATGGACTCCCTGGGGAAGTGGTAGACTCTCGTTCCTTGGGGGTTTTTAAAGCAGAGGTTGAATGGCCTTCAGTCATGGATGCTTTAGCTGATATTCCTGTATTGCAGAGGGCTGGACTAGATGACCCTTGGGGGTAACTTCCAGCTCTATGATTCTATGAAATCCTGGAAATCTGTTGCCAGTCTTTGAGATGATGCTGATCTAGATGCACCAAAAGTCTGGGCAACTTCTTATACTCCCTGTGTTCCTATGGCTTTAATTATTTTTGCTCCCACTCCTGAGGTTGCTTTGCAATGAAGGGCAGGTGAGAAATAATAATAATAATAATAATAATAATAATAATAATAATAATAATAATAATAATACATTTCTACCCCACCCATCTGCCTGTGTTCCCCCAGCCACCCTGGGCGGCTCCCAATAGAATACCAACAACAACAACAATAAAAAAGTGATAAAATATCAAACATTAAAAACTTCCCTAAACAGGGCTGCCTTCAGATGTCTTCTGAAAGGCAGATAGTTGTTTATTTCCTTGACATCTGATGGGAGGGCATTTCATGGGGCAGGTGCCACTACCGAGAAGGCCCTCCTCTGCCTGGTTCCCTGTAACCTCACTTCTCGCAGTGAGGGGACCACCAGAAGGCCCTCAGAGCTGGACCTTGAGACTTACAAACAAACAAACAAACAAAGCCTCCCAATACTCATCGAGCTGCAAGGATCCCCATAGGTTTCCAGCCTGGAGTCCTCTCATCCTGCAACATCAACTGGAAAGGCACAGCATCATGACACTGTGTCTTTCCAGGAAATGTGGCCCAGAAGGGAAAGTGGACCTCCATCTTCCCATTTCCCATATCTTAAATTATCACAATGATCTCAAGTGATGATCCATTGGGGATCAATGTGGGATATTTAAATGGCGTCTGGACTGCCTGTTGCTCCTTGGAGCACTGGAGCTAGAAACCCGAAAGCCCCCAAGCAGAGGTCATTTGGTGGCCCTGGCAAGGGTGCTGTGACGCTGGCAGTGGCCCGAGGGTGGCTGATGCTGGCGCCCCTCCAGCCTAGCAGACACTGCTTTTGAAGGCAAGGCCAGTGAAGTGCTAATGGCTTATCTTGTGCTTCCATCACATAGCGGGATTCAATTCTTCTTTTGCAAAGGATTCTATTTTATTAAAGGGCAACTGAAACGAAGTTTGAAGCACTGAAGATAGACATCAGGCTCTGTGTATTGAGGAGCTATGGAACCAAGTAGCTGAGCGAACAAAAACTGTTTCACAATATGTCATCTGGCGGAGTGGCGGGAGGGGGGCAGGGAACACTTCAAGAGAAGAAGCGGGGAAATGGAGGGGGGGAGCAGAATTGCTTTGACCCCAAACTCGATTTCAAAACAAGCCCGCAAGGGAGTGTGCGGCAGAGAGCCAAGGAAACTTAAGAAGCAAATCTCACAAACAATGAAAAGTAACCACGCTGACCTGACAAACAACCATTAAATGTTAAATGCCGCGCTCGTAACTGACAACCCCAGCAGCTTCAGAGGGCTGTTTTGCAAGCACACTCACAGGCGAGCCGGGAATGGCTGTGCTCACACACGGAAAAGGGATTTAGAGTTTTATTTTGGTTCTAAAATTTCTCTTTTTAAACGGTGCCCAGAGAATGAGATGCACAAATCGAATGAAAGCTTAATTGAAATCGATGAAGGATGCTCTCAGAGGTATCTCCCCCTCGAGAGGAACTGCCGAGAGCATCAGGACTCAAAAGACCCCGAAGCTTAGATGATGGTGTCATTGCCAATAATTGCTACTATACAAGGTCACTGGGCATACATTTAAGCTATCTTGGAATTGCCACAGGCTGTAAGAATGAACTAAGAGCCCTACTAGATAAGGACAAAGGCTCATCAAGTCAAGCATCCTCTTGCATGACAAGGCTCCGGGCCCTGTAGTTCCCTTATATAATAAACACACACAGACATGGATAATTGAGGTTAATGGGCAAAAACAGGCCACAACTTTATTGGTTACAGATGTGAACGGTTTGGCTTAGGCACTGGGTGAAACCAGGCTATATCCCAACTCCTGGGGTAAACCACCAGTAGGGGGAGCCCTATGATATACATCAAATTGGGGCACCCCCACGGTCCCCGGTGGGTTGTGGCATGGCCCTAGCCCATGACCAGGCTTCGGACAGGATCCACACACCCAGATCCTTTTAACAGGATACCCTTATCGAGGAGGGGCAGGGAGAGGCAACAACATAGCTGTCAAGTTCTCCATTTTTTTAAGGGAAATTCCCTTATGCTGAATAGGCTTCCTCGTGAGAAAAGGGAAAACTTGACAGCTATGGGCAACAATCTCCCCTCTCATCAATCACAAAGGCTTACCTAATGCCTAACCTTACAAAGTTGTGACAATTGCTACAAGGTAGGTGAAAACTAAGTGGCTGGTGCCAATTTGCCAAGTGGAGAAATTCCTACCAGGCCCCATCAACATGGCGGTCGACATATGTCCATAGCAAAGGTGCTGTCATAGGAATGCATAAAAAGGAGGGCAGGAGGGCTGGGAGATCCAATGAGTAGGCGAAAGGAGGGTGTCCCTCCCTGGCTGTCCTGCAGTTTAAACGTCATGCGGCCACACTGCCGGCTGCCCAAGTGGTTGGCCAGGGGTGTGACGTGGCCAGAATCCCCATGACATTGACGGCATCCCTCCACCCCCAATCCGGGTCACTGGGGGTCCCAGATGCCTGCCTGCAACACCGCCCCTCAGGGAAGGGGAGCGGACAGAGGCCAACCAGATGTCCTAATGGGAAGCCTTCAGGCGGAAGTTGAGTGTCACAGCACTCTCCCCACCTGTGATTCCCAGGAAGTGGTATTCAAAGGCAGACTGCCTCCAATGGTGGATGGAGGCGTAGCTATGATGATTAGCAGCCATTGATAGCTTCATCCATTGATAGTTGCCAGTGGTTGCCTTAGGCATTGTTAGGAGCAGGGTTTTTGTTTCATTTTTAGCAGGAACTCAGGGGAACTGAGTTCCCTTACCTTTCTAAAATTAAATAATTAATTTGTTTGTCCGGAAGGGACAGGAACGGATATACACCCAATGCCTGAGCCCAAAACCCAACTATATCTGTAATCAATAAAGTTGTGGCTATTTCTAATCCAGATCATTGTCTCCTTGAGTTTATTAATTACATCTTACATTTAGCCACTGCCCGGGGCTGGGTGGGTGGCACTGTGACTGGGCCTTCAATGAATGAATAAACTAACTTCATGGTAAGTTCCCCCACCATTTTTTCCAGAAAGAAAACACTGGTTAGGAGCCACTAATAGCCGTATCCACTGATAGTATCTGCATCTGCACTCTACATTTAAATCACTAGGGTACCACTTTAAACAACAATGGCTTTCCTCAGAGCATAGTGGGAAATGTAGTTTGTAAAGGGTGCTGAGAGTTATTAGGAGACCCAATTCTCCTCACAGAGCTTCAGTTCCATGGAAAGATAGATTGACTGATAAACCACTCTGGCAATTGTAGCTCTGTGAGGGGGATAAGAGCCTCCTAACTACGGTACTATCAGAACACATAACAAACTACAGCTCCCAGGATTCTTCGGGGGAAGGCATGACTGGTTAAAGTGGTACCCTAGCGCTTTAAATGTACACAACAGATGGGCCCTAACATGATGACTACTCTGAAACCCTTTGCACCATATAGCATAGTATAGAAAAGCTTTAGAAGGGTGGGAAGGAAGGGGACAACTTTTTTTCTTTTAGCTTCTTGTGGGCATGTCTACAATTTTGTGACTTATCTCTATTTCAGATCTTTCCACTCAATTATGGAGAAGGAAATGAAGGTACAAGCAGAAAGACAGAAATCTTGCAGGAGGAAAATTCCCACTCAGACCCCCTTACACAGAAAAAAAAGGATGTGTGGTGCTGGGTGGGAGCAGCCAACTTATTTTTGCTTCATGCAGGAATCCAGCTTGAACTGGCTCCATCCCAGGTTTTCAGCCAGGACCGTAAAATAGGAAGGAGATGTTGCTAAATTGGCATGCCCTGTGTGTGTCCCTTGGAGGGGATTTGGTAATAGGCAGAGCAAGCGCTTTGGATGATTCCAATCAGACCCTTTCCTTATCAATTCATCTCTCTATGCAGGCCTTGATTGTTGAATTCCGGACTTGAGGCATGAGGAGTTAGCATGCCAGATTAGCTGAAGCCAAATGTAAGAAGAGGCCTGATGGATCAGGCCAGTGGCCCATCGACTCCAGCATCCTGTTCTCAGAGTGGCCAACCAGATGTCCATCTCTTGTACAGCTTCCTTTTCATCTGGTAATTCTTGCTCACCCTAGGCAAACAGATTTGACTATTTTGAAGTCGGCTCTGCTTGATTTATTTATTTATATTTTTATTACATCCATGCCTTGGAAGTCAAACGGAATCCATTCCGGAAGTCCGTTCGACTTCCAAAACGTTCTGAAACCAAACCGCGGCTTCTGATTGGTTGCAGGAAGCTCCTGCAGCCAATCAGAAGCCGCGGGAGCCCCGTCGGACGTTCGGCTTCCAAAAATAGTTTGCAAACTGGAACCAGTTTGCGGCGTTCAGGAACCAAAATGTCCGAGAACTAAGCGGTTTGAAAACCAAGGTATGGCTGTATTTTAAAGAGAGAGCAACAAACCTACCTTATTGTGGATCAAGAGCAGTCAGCATGCAATCCCTGATAATTCTTGAGGAACATTGCAGACAGTGGTGATCTATGGTGTGGCACAGGTGGGATGGTGTCGCTTGCTTACCTGCCTTCCAAACATCAAGCATACTGCTGGATCCTAAGGTGAAGAGGGGCAAGGTGCAGGGAGGGATGTTTACTGCAAGCATTGCGGCAGGAGCGATGAATTGGTTCCACTGTCATGTCCACACTGAGGCTAAAGCCCTGTCCATCACCGCCTTATTGACTGCTACTGATCTCAAGGTACTCCAGACCACGGCCAGTTTCTGGTATCTCTGGGCTGGCGCTTCCCTAATCACATCGAGTGCAGCCAGCTTTAGCCTGTCATTTAAAATATAATTGTTCTTTAATTTACACTTGTTTCTTAAATGGAGGCTGAACGTCCCAAGCCTTTGCTGGAAACTTTGCTGGAAAGCCTCTGGCGAGGCAGGGTGAGGCGGCGGAGCTTATTATTTGCAAAAGAGGAGCTTTTAATTGGAAAATGTGATGGAGAGAAAATAGCGAATTCCCAGTAATCGTCTTCCAAAACGATAATGTGCACAGCTTAATGAATATTAATGTACCGTATTTGTGAAGTAAGGAAGTTTTAAACATGCAAGATAAGGTTGCTCTCTCTGTACATGCTGCAGCCAGGCATATAGCCGTGCAGCTGGAGAAAGACTATCCTAACCATCCACACATAGACTCCATCTGCACTGTATATCTAAAGCAGTGTCATACCATGTTAATTAGCCAGGGTTCCCCCAAAGAATCCTGGGAGCTGTAGTTTATTAAAAGTGCAGAGAGTTGGTAGGAGACGTCCTATTTGCTTCACAGAGCTGCTGCTTTCCAAGTGGCTCAACGGTCAATCCCTCTTCCAAGGAAACTCTGGAAATTGGAGCTCTATGAGGGGAATAGGGGCCTCCTAACACTTCTCAGCACCGTTAACAAAGGACAGCTCCCAGGAATCTTTAGGGGAAGCCATGACAGTGGTATGATGCTGCTTAAAATTTATGGTGTGTATGGGGTTTTAGACTTCCTTATGCGTCCTTCCATCTGCCCAAGTACATGAAGTAAAGAAGTTTTAAAAGTGCCTTGTGTTCTCAGAATGCACCCCCTGAGCTCATAACTTGGCCATGGCAACAGCAACGACAATGGTAACTTGTATCTGATGCAGCGCTAAGTTAAAGCCACATGTTGTTGTTGTTTAGTCGTTTAGTCGTGTCCGACTCTTCGTGACCCCATGGACCATAGCACGCCAGGCTCTCCTGTCTTGCACTGCCTCCCGCAGTTTGGTCAAACTCATGTTCGTAGCTTCGAGAACACTGTCCAACCATCTTGTCCTCTGACGTCCCCTTCTCCTAGTGCCCTCCATCTTTCCCAACATCGGGTCTTTTCCAAGGATTCTTCTCTTCTCATGAGGTGGCCAAAGTATTGGAGCCTCAGCTTCACGATCTGTCCTTCCAGGGAGCACTCAGGGCTGATTTCCTTAAGAATGGATAGGTTTGATCTTCTTGCAGTCCATGGGACTCTCAAGAGTCTCCTCCAGCACCATAGGGCCACCCAAGCAGGGCCACCCAAGATGGACAGGTCATAGTGGAGCGTTTTGACTAAACGTGATCCACCTGGAGAAGGAACTGGCAAGCCACTCCAGTATCCCTGCCAAGAAAACTCCATGGACAAAGACAACAGGCATATAAAGCCACATACTCATGGAGTTTTAACATTTTTTAGGGTTCTTCCTCATGTGACAGAACACTGACAATTACTAGATGCATAGTCCAAAGTGTGTTGTTTATCAGGAACAGCTGGACAAAGGGACCATCTCCCCCCAAACAGAAGACTCACAGCTGAGTCCCATACACATCTACGCAAAAGCAGGTCTCATTCAGATCAATGGGACTTACTCCCTGGTAAATGAGAATAGGGTTGCATCTTCAAAGAGTCAAACTGGAGATATTAGGTGGAGCCAATTACAGTCGTACCTTGGATCCCAAACACCTTGGTACGCGGACGTTTTGGCTCCCGAATGCCGCAAACCCGGAAGTGAGTGTTCCGGTTTGCAAACATTCTTCAGAAGCCGAGTGTCCAGTGGGGCTTCCACGGCTTCTTATTGGCTGCAGTCAATCAGAAGCTGCACTTTGGTTTCCGAACATTTTGGAAGTTGAACTGACCCGGAACGTTTGACTTCCAAGGTACTACTGTACTAGTGTGGGGTGGAGTTTTCATCACTGCAGGATTACAATGCATTTTCTCTCCCTCTGTTGTTTAATCCAGTTCAGTTCCTTCCTTGCCAATGGTCCAAAATGTTCCATTGCAGAGGACTTATCCTTTTCCATTTCCTCCTCTCACCCTCCTTCTCTCCCTTCAGGCTCCCCCACCTCCCACCTACATGAAATTAGGCTGTGTGCTAGATATGGCCTTCAGGTTGCAAGTTCTCCATTCCAGCACTAAACCAGAGGAGGGGGGGGGACCCCTGTTGAAGAATCCAGGATTTAAAGGCGAGAAAGAGAGTCACGATCAGGGTTACAGATATTTATATAGTCAATGTTGTTAAGTGTTAACCAAAAATGCCCTTGAAACACTCTACATCACCTTTAGGTCCTAAGATGCTTTTAAAAATATTTCTTCCTGGGTGGTAACTACAGTGCACAAGGCTTTCTAAGGAAATTACCTGCTTCTTAAGTATAGTCATTACCTATTCCTGCCAATTTCCCAGTAATTTAGTGTCATAGGGTTGGTAGTTTTTTATAAAAAATAATAATTACCGTGGAATCTGTGCTGAAGCTTAATGGGCACAGATAATCATGTATTTGCTTGATCTTTGTATTGTTAATGCCATGCTGTTGTGCCTTTAACTTGGTATTCAATGGCTAAGAGTGGTAACACTGGGCACTAATGAGGGAGGCTAAGGGATCATTCCAGACATTCTTGCGCTTTGATAATGAAACATCCCTTCCCATTCTAAGCAGGCCTCTAGACAGTAGTACCAGAAGACTGCCTCACAGGAAATGAAGTGGAAAAGATCTCAGCTTGCTGTTGCTGCTGTTGCTATCAGTAGCGTAGTGGCAAATTCAGAAGGCCAGTGTTTCTTCATAAGAGTTGCAGCCATGCCCTTTCACAGCCACACTCTCTCCAGAGGCAGGTTTAGGGGCATGCAACCGGTTCAGTCCCACTGGGAGCAGAGCTTCGGGGCGCTGCAGGAGATGCTGCAACTATGATTGAGAATGGAGCAAGAGAGGATGGGGGCACCCAATTTGGGGGGCCGCTGAAATTTGAGACCCCAAGGTTCCTCCACTGCTCCCTCACAGCCATGCCACTTCTTAGATTATGCAATGATCTTTATAATTATACAATAATAAGAATTAGGGATGCATTGCAATGATCCTGTGAGCTTGACCTACTATTTTCTGTGCACATACATGGCCACAGTGGCGGAGCAAGCCGATTGGGCACCTGGGGTGGCGCGTGTGCCCTGTGCCCAGGAGTGGTGACAGCTCCTCCCACTCAGCTGCCTGACAGCTGATGGGTAGGGCGGACCATTTGGGGCAGCGCAGAGCCTGCGGGCGCCCAAGCCACCGCATCATTCCCAGGAGAGACATGTGGCTTGGGTGCACTGCAGGCTCGGCAGTGAGTGCCGCCCGGCATTTTGCCACACGCACCCCTCAGTGGTGACACCCAGGGCGGAACACTTCCACTGCACCCCATTTTCTCCACCCCCGCATGGACAAATGATTTTGAGTGCTCCAGTGTATTCTTCTGGAGAGACTGAAGTTGCATTGTAGGTTAGCAGAGCAGTCTGTTGAAACTGAGGCACCTTGTGCTTTCAGTATTCCTAAATGCATAGTGGCTAGAAAGCTCCCAATTTATGCTAATTTGGTAGCCCTGGAAGCTGGAGATGGGGACCCTGCTGCAGAAATAATAACGGATCTTTAAATACCACCCACCCCTTGTGACCCTAGACCAATACCCCCATGAGTTATTGATATTCCACATATATCCCAGCTTTTCTCAGAGGAGCACCAGTTGACAAGCATGATTCTCCCCATCTCATGTTATTCTCCCCCAAACTCTGTGAGATAGATCAGGCTGAGAGACAGTGGCCACCCCAAGGTCATCCAATGAGCTTCATGCCTGAGTAGGGATTTGACCCCTAAACTCCAGGGTCCCAGACTAGCACCCTAAACACTACACCATACCCCCATTCCTTTTGTTAAGTTCAGAGGAGAATACTCCAGCGTTGTATTTTGCAAACTCTTCCCACCTCCCATTTGAAGTTCTATAACTTATCTGACGGGGCCTTTAAGATTACATTACAAACTCCTTTATCTGACAGGCATGGGGGACATGACTTCCTGTCAGATGGCTTGGTTGATGGAGGGAATGGCAGACAGCTGTCAGCTGCAATCTCTCAATGAACTGCCCTTTGGTGTACCATAAAGTGCAAGTTTATTAAACAACAGGACCAATTCAAGTGCAGGCTCATAATTATTCTTAAAATGTCTAATGCATTATCGAGGATGTTGTTGAAAGAACAGCTTGCAGGAAGGAAGGGAGACCATTTCAGTCCCAGAAAATAAACTGTTCCAAAAAGCATGTCCGGAAGGCTACCAGTGCAAGTGTGTTGCAACAGCGAATGAGTACTGTGGCACTTGAAAGACTAACAAATATATTCCAGGATGAGATAGCCTTCCTGTTATGTACTGAGCTGAATCCTAGAACAATAGGATTCAGAATCAGCGGGAGCTACCCAATCCAACTCCAGGTGGAAGTGAATCCGCAACCTGATTGGCCTGCTGGAGCAGCCAATCAGGCGGCTGGCAGAAGTGAATCTGCTACCTGATTGGCCTGTAGGAGCAGCCAATCAGGCTGCAGGCAGAAGTCAATCCACAATATAATTGGCCCACAGGTGTAGCCCTGAAGTAGCCAATCACGCAAGGCCCATTGTGTAAATAATGTATATAAGCAGATGGTTTGGGGAAAAGAGCCATTCTTCTTCTCCTCTTCTCCTTGATGACTATGAGCTGAATAAAGAGCATGAAATTCACTCTCGACTCCGAGTACATTTCACTGGCGACGAGGATGGGATCCTGCTGAGCTGACCGCCACCACGCACTGCACCGCAGCACCGCCACCTGCTGCACCGCTGCATCGCACCGTGCATCCAGGCTTCAGCTCCAGGACCCAAGGAACCCAGAATGGAAACCGACAGCAGCTTCTCGCCATTCAAACCAGCATCAGGAGACTGGGAAGGGTACGCCGCCCGTTTCAACTTCCTCCTGCAAGCGAAAGAAGTCACCAACGATGCCATGAAGAGGGCGACCTTCTTCAGCGTCTGTGGAGAGGAGACGTTTGAAATCGCCCGGGCTCTCCTTGCACCCAGAGATGTCGCTACCGTCTCTTACAAAACAATAATGGAATGGCTGAAGGAGCACTTCTCACCACAGCCCTCGGTGGTAGCTTGCCGAAATGCCTTCTACGCAAAGCGGCAAGCCCCGGGGGAAACCATAACTGGGTTTGTGACCTCCCTCCGCCAAGCCGCCCGGTTATGCAACTTCTCAGAGTTGGAGAACATGCTTCGTGACCGCCTCGTCGGTGGCCTGAGGGACGAGATGTTGCAACGACGCCTCTACGCCAAAAAAGACCTCACGTTCCAGATTGCTCTGGAGGAAGCCCTGGCAACCGAAGCCGCCGAGAGGTCAACGCAAGAGGCACGACCGGCCCCGCCATCCCAACCGAGGGTCTACCACGAAGACCTGACCGACGAATCCGAATCTGACAGGGAGGAAGTACACCGAGTACAGCGGCGCACTCAAGCAGCACACACACCACAGCAGCCTCGACGAGAAGGAGGGAACTGTGCAAGCTGCGGGGAGAACCACGAGAGGAAGACCTGTCGTTTCCGCAACGCAGAGTGCAGGCAGTGCAGAAAATTGGGACACATCGCCCGGGTGTGTCGGGCTCGACTCACCCGTCGACAAGCATCAGATGACCGACCCAGGAGCCCCAGGTCACACGGCACCATGCACCAAGGCAACTCGACGGAGATCACGGACTACCAGGTATTCCAGTTGCCCCATCCCAGCACAGAGAAAATTTATATAGAGGTACAGATAGAGGGAGCCCCATGCCGCATGGAGCTGGACACGGGTTCAACTCTATCCATAATCTCAGCCCGAACATTAAGGGAACTGTGCCCTAATGGGGGTCCCAAACTAAGGCCGGCCCCATTCACCCTCCGGGACTTCCAGAAACGTAAGGTCCCTACAATAGGGGTGGGGACCTTCAGGGTGCAATATCGAGGGCGAAAGCAACAATTGGACTTGCTGGTAGTTAAGGGCCCCTACGTTAGCTTACTGGGACTGGCATGGTTTGGACCTCTGGGGCTAGCCGTTACCGGGGTGAACCGCACTAGCTTACAAGTGGACGTGGACGCCATATGCAAAGAGTTTCCAGAGGTTTTCGATGGGGCATTGGGACGATATACAGGACCCCCCATTGCCCTACAGCTAGACCCTACTGTACGACCCATCAGGCACAAGGCCCGCCGGGTCCCGTTCGCCCTGAAACCCCGCATAGACGAGGAATTGGACCGGCTCGTGGAGCAAGGAGTGCTGGAGCCGGTGCCCAACGCCCCCTGGGAAACTCCAATTGTCACACCCGTCAAGCCTAACGGTTCGGTCCGCATCTGTGCAGACTACAAATGCACCATAAACAAGGCTCTCACGGCCCATGCATACCCAGTGCCAGTGGTCAGCCATGTCCTCGCCACCCTGGCTGGGTCAAAAATCTTTGGCAAACTGGACTTGGCCCAAGCGTATCAACAGTTGCCTGTGGACGAAGCCACAGCAGAGGCTCAGACGATCGTGACGCACAGAGGGGCATTCAGAGTAAAGCGGCTGCAATTTGGCATTAGCGTGGCACCAGGCATATTCCAGAATCTAATGGACTCTCTCCTTAAAGGGATTCCTGGCGTCACCCCCTTCTTGGATGATGTGCTGATCGCCGGGCCCACACCAGAGGAATTTAAGGACCGCCTCCGCTCCGTCCTGCACCGTTTCCAGACAGCGGGCCTCAAGGTGAAGCAGGAAAAGTGTTTACTGGGAGTGCCGCAGGTGGACTTTCTGGGATTTAAGGTGGACGCAGAAGGGGTCCATCCAACCGGTGACAAGGTACGGGCCATTTGTGAGGCCCCAGCGCCCAAGAGCAAGCCCGAACTTCAGTCATTCTTGGGACTATTGAACTTTTACCATGCCTTCCTTCCCCATAAGGCAGCGGTAGCGGAGCCCCTACACAGACTCCTAGATAAAAGGGCCCCTTGGGTGTGGGGCCAGCGACAAAGGGCCGCATTCCAGGCAGTCAAGGACTTGCTCGTCTCGAACTCGGTCTTGGCACACTTCGATGAGAGGCTGCCAGTGGTGCTGGCATGCGACGCCTCTCCCTATGGCATCGGCGCTGTCCTGGGACACCAACTCCCGGATGGAAGAGAGGTGCCGGTGGCATACTTCTCCCAGACGCTTGCTGCAGCCGAACGAAACTACTCACAGATTGACAAGGAGGGTCTGGCAATCGTGAAGGGCGTAAAAAAATTCCATGATTTCTTGTACGGGCGGCCCTTTACCATAGTGACTGACCACAAGCCGTTGCTTGGCCTGTTTGCCCCTGAGAAGCAGACCCCCCAAGTGTTGTCTCCACGTGTCCTCAGGTGGTCAATTTTCCTTGCCGGCTACCAGTATGCACTAATCCACCGCCCTGGGAAGGCGGTGGGCCACGCAGACGCCCTCAGCAGGCTACCACTACCAGAAACAGGCCCCGACCCAGCGCCTGCGCAAGAGGTTATGACCCTGGAGCTGCTTCCCGACCGACCCATTCAGGCACAAGAAGTTGCGCACCATTCCACAAAAGATAGGGTCATCTCCCGGGTCCTGGACTGGGTGTGGCGAGGATGGCCCAGCAGCAGCCCCGGGCCAGAATTCGCTGGCTACACAAACCGCAAACATGAACTGTCGGCCCACAAGGGGTGCCTGTTATGGGGAAGCAGGGTTGTTGTTCCCCAGCCCCTCCGCAAAAGGGTCCTCACAGCCCTACACGAGACACACCCAGGGGTAGTGAGGATGAAGGCCCTTGCCAGGAGTTATGTGTGGTGGCCGGGGATTGACAGAGAGATAGAGGCCTGGGTCCAACACTGCCAGACCTGCCAAGAATCCCGCCCGGATCCCCCAAGGGCCCCAGTCCAGCCCTGGGAGTCCGCCCGACATCCATGGTCACGCTTACACGTGGACTTCGCTGGCCCCTTCCAGGGAAAAACATTCTTCATAGTGGTGGATTCCTACACCAAATGGCTGGAGGTCGCACTGGTACCGTCCACTTCTACGGCGGCAGCCATCCGGGTACTACGTAAGCTGTTTGCAACCCACGGGCTCCCTGACACCCTCGTCTCGGACAATGGAACCGCATTCACGTCAGAGGAGTTCCAGACCTTCACAGCGCAGAACGCCATCCGCCACATCCGCTCAGCACCATTCCACACTGCCACCAATGGCCAAGCGGAGCGCATGGTGCGGACCACCAAGGACAGCCTCCGCCGCATGACACAAGGGGACTGGGAATACCGCCTTGCCGCATTTCTTCTAGCACAGCACAGCACCCCAAGCACAACGACGGGCCGGAGCCCAGCTGAACTACTAATGGGCCGGCGCCTTGCAACTAGACTGGACCGACTTCACCCCGACAGAGCTCAGGATGAGGTAGTGGTGGGGAAAGGCAGGAACCCCCAGACATTTGTGGCCCAGGACCCAGTGTATGCAAAGAATTTTGGGGCAGGCCCAGCATGGGTACCCGCCACAGTCACCAAGGTGACCGGTCCCGTGTCGTACGAGGTACTAACGGAAGGGGGGCAATGTTGGCGCCGCCACTGCGACCAGCTACGGCGACGATTCCCAGGAGGAACCCGGGAGGAGAGCGGGACAGAGGGGTCCCAAGGGGACAGCAGGGCAGTGAAGCCTGTAGAGCGAGAGGGGTGGGCAAGGGAAGCAGAAGCAGTAGGCACAGAGGGGCGCCCCGAGGCTGGAAGGACACCGGAACCAGAGCCACAACCTAGTGGTTCAGTGGCGCCAGACCAGACAGCCCCGGCACAGCCAGCAGCCTCGGAACACGAGCCAGAACCAGAACCCCTGACCAAGGAACACCCCAGGCCACAACGCACACGGAGGCGGCCAGCAGACCTTGGGGACTACGAATGCAACTTCCCGGGCAGGACTGGAACTTAGAGGGGAGGGGTGTTATGTACTGAGCTGAATCCTAGAACAATAGGATTCAGAATCAGCGGGAGCTACCCAATCCAACTCCAGGTGGAAGTGAATCCGCAACCTGATTGGCCTGCTGGAGCAGCCAATCAGGCGGCTGGCAGAAGTGAATCTGCTACCTGATTGGCCTGTAGGAGCAGCCAATCAGGCTGCAGGCAGAAGTCAATCCACAATATAATTGGCCCACAGGTGTAGCCCTGAAGTAGCCAATCACGCAAGGCCCATTGTGTAAATAATGTATATAAGCAGATGGTTTGGGGAAAAGAGCCATTCTTCTTCTCCTCTTCTCCTTGATGACTATGAGCTGAATAAAGAGCATGAAATTCACTCTCGACTCCGAGTACATTTCACTTCCTCAATGTGGTGTCCTCTGGATGTTTTGGAACGCAGCTGTCACCAGCATGGCCAGTGGTCGCAGATGATGGAAGGTGTAGTCCAAACTGTCTGGAGGTTGGGAACAGCTGACATAAGCTTTCATGGACGGGAGTCCAACTAAAGTCTATTCCATGAATGTTTATGCTCCAATGGATGTGAGAGTCCTTAAGGGTGTCACTAGACACTTTTTTTGTTTTTGTTTTTGTTTCAAAAAGCTGTGGTGGAATCTGAAGATGTTGCTGGTCTACTACTCATTTCAGCCAGATTGGCCAATGGTCAGGGATGATGGGATTTTTAGTCCAACCAAAGATGGAGGACACAGGTTCCTGCCTCTCCTGCCCTGCCCTTACTGCTACCCAAATACCATTTTTTTTCTGGTATGCATGGAGAAGAAATTTATACATTACAAGGACCTTGGGGGTGGGAGGTCTGTGTGCTTTGCAGAGAGTCATACAGTACTACTTTTGAAAGACTGTTTCTAGTGGTCAGCTGGGTCACTCACTGTCTGAACAATCTAAACCTAGTCTTAGCAGGGGCTCATCCTTCTGGACTTCATGTGTTGCATCCAATGCAGAGATTAGACTTAATTAACATGACTAATATAGGCCCTTTATTCATTCATTATACAGTGGTGCCTTGCAAGACGAACTTAATTCGTTCCACGAGTCATTTCGTTTTGCGAAAAATTCATCTTGTGAATCTCGGTTTCCCATAGGAATGCATTGAAATTTCTTTTTTTGCCCATAGGAACGCATTAATTAAATTTCACTGCATTCCTATGGGAAACCGCAATTCGCAAGATGAATTTTTCGCAAAACAAATTCGTCTTGCGAGTCACCATCAGATCACCATCAGATCACAAAATGCATTTGTCTTGCAAAAAATTCGTCTTGCTGGGCATTCGTCTTGTGAGGTACCACTGTTGTTGTTAGTTGTTGTTGTTTTTTCCCAGAGTGGCCCAAAGTGGTTTATTAAAATGAATTAAGAACTTCAGGTCACTTACTCGCAGCAACTAGAAATAGTGTTAACTAGACACTGGAAGGACTTATCAGGAGTGAACGTAGACCACTGGTAGCAAAATGTATGGGAAACAGCCCTACTAGAAAAGCTTATTCCATGCATGGCAGTTTATTCCATTTCCCCAACCACTGATTTCTGCATTGTATTTGAGCTTTCACGTGATGTAAAAGCCACTTCTGGGAAATTAATAGAATATAGTGTTTAGCACTATATCCACGTCATTTGATGCCAGAAAAAGCTGTTTGCAGACCCCAAATCTGGAAAATTGTGGGAGCAAAGTTACAAAATTTGGGGGTAGAATCCTGACATACGGTTATTCTGTGCTGTTTTCATGGGGAAATAGAAGCACTCATGTGCAGAAAAGATGGGGAGAGTTGAGATGTTTTCCAATGACATTGGTTGTTGTGCCACACCACACCCACTGGTGTGAAATTTAATGTGATCTCCCAATATATAGGTGAAAAAGCCACCGTTGCATAAGGCAACAGGTACTGCCATGTGAAAGGAACATTAGAAAATGTTAAAGAACTGATAGCATTATAATCACAAAAACTAACACAATATTCCCCACGTCTGAATGTACCCCTAGGAGCCCATTCTCATTATAAAACCAATCAGAAAGAGGTGTGTTTGTGTGTGTTTGTGTGTGTGCATGTACTTTCATAAAAGGGGTGGAAATCTCCTTGCTAGCTTGAAATAGCCACATAATTAAGCAGCACCATTTTGGAAAACACAAAATAAACTCAAAACATGATTTATGCGGCACATTTGTTTTCAGCTTTCTTTCTTTGTCAAAAGGCAGCCAATTTAAAATTGGTTTAATTTAGTCTTTAAACATCCCCTAGACTTTGTCTAAACCACTAATTTAGTTATTTCCATTTAAAATGTAATTTACAGGCTAGATCTATAACGACAAAAAATTAAATCAAAATCAGAGATGTGTTATCAAGAGAAGCTTCGGGGGAAGTTTTATTTGATTTATGTATACAGACACAACAAAGGTTGTGCGAAGTGTTAGCAAAGCCACTTAAATAATACAGAGTCCAAAGGGAAACATATTGATAACATACTTCAGAGTAAAGTGAACAGTGCAGTGCATCAATTGAGGAGAAACTGGAAGGTTTTGTCTTTCTCAGAAAGGGGCAGACTTTAATATTTCAGATTTCAGTGGCACCAGTGCATGGGCAAAATTTGGGGGGCCCCTGCTGCCTCTCAGCTTCCATTCTCCTTCAGTCATTGTCCTAGTTGCCATGCCCTGCAGCGCCCCCTAGGCTCAGCGCCCAGTGCTGCGGAACCAATCACTCTGCCCTAAATCTGCCTCTCTCTCAGTTCAAGCCTTGTACATGGGAGGAAGACATTCAACCAAACATACTAAGGAAAGCTCACTCAGAACTATACAGCCAATCAACGGGTGTGCTACCTCAATGAGCATCATGACATTCTGCCTGGTCGCTGAGCAACCCATTGCCTTTTGGCTACCTTGACTAATGGAATTCACCCTTAGGCTGCAACAGGGTGCACATTTTTGTCCCACGGCCTATTGAAACTGCAGCTCTCAGACTTCATTAGGCCTACCAGACCTCCCTAGAAGATATTTCCAAAAGCCCTTGAAGAAATTAAGCCAAGGGAGTGGAGGCTGTCTGAGGGCAGACTGAGGCTGGAGTAGGCAATGCCCAATTAGGATAGATTTGCCCTACGTCCAAAGGCGGAATTAGCATCTGGTGAGCATTTCCAAAACTCAGTAAAATGCCCAGATTTTTGAAATTTTCTCAAAAGCTCAACAACTTTTTGTGCCCAGATTTTTACTTCTTGAAATATGGCAACCCTAAATTAGAACAATGCCAGCTCACACCAGCCTGTTTGCTTACTTACAACCAATCCAGGAGGTGCCATTGCCTTTGTCTCAGTGTTCTTCCTTGCAGAACTCAGCAGGAATGAGGATGGGGACAAATCTAGAATCAATTGGCTCTGCCTCTCATTGGCTGTTGGGCTCCCTGCCTTCTGCAACATCAACTTCAATGGGTGCCAGACACCACTGGGTCAAGGGAAGGCATTCCTTCTGCTTCTCTTGATACACTCCATGCAATGTGTGCAGAATAGGAACCTGGAACCTAAAACACCTTGCTACAAAAAAAAACCAAAAAAAAAAAAACCAACACCATGAAGGCAGCAACTTTGTCCGTCAATACCTTGGCTCAAATCATGACAGAATCACATTATATTTCAGGGAGATTACACACACACACACACACACACACACACACACGCACACTTTTAAAAAGTTGGACCTTGAGGCTGCTTTACATCAAACTTCCTGCTGCATTTCGATGGTTGGTTGCCCGCAGACCTTTTGAATTAAATTTAACATTGATTTTTTATGAGCCGTTATTGCATGTAATGTCTGAGCACGCCAACCTCTCTCTTCATCCTCCCTGGTGTGGGATGAAATCGAGTTCACAGCAGGAGTATAATGGATGCTTTGGATGGAATGGCAAAAGGGAGAAGAAGAAAAAGTTGTTTGAGTGTATTAGGAGGGGGGGGGCTATCCTCTAATTATTGAAAGGGGGGGCTGAGGTTGGAAAAAGTTGGCTTTCATGCCCCTGAATAAAAAGTGCATTAAGTTTTTTGTGTGTGCTTTTCTATGCAAGGAGCCAAAAAAGTGTCTGGGGGAATGGGGGTTCTTAGATCTCTTGTGCCAAATGTAGTCGTCTTCAATTCCTTCTCTCTCTCACTCACACTCACACACCTCCCCACTAAAAAGATGGTCCCAGACGTCTGTCTCCCTTTATTACTCACATCGGGGGTCTCATAAAAAATAATGAAGGAGGAGCTCCCTCCACTCAAGGAAAGAGGATGGGAAAGGGCTTTTGGCATCTTTTCCGCATGATGTCATGATGTGCTGAGCTGCGCTGCCATCAACTCGCACCTGTCCGCCATTTAAGGAATAGGTGAGGCAAGTGATGGCATGCCTCTGCTTTGCAAAGCGCCCAGGGCCCTTTAAAATGAAAGCTAATGCATCCTTAAGAGAGTTTTTGGCATAAGGAGACTGATACCCAATACCCCTCGTGCTCTCCGCTTAAGAGCTGTACCGAAACCCCCTTTCTGCAAGATGAGTTTCATTTTTGAATGTGGGGGAGGGAGGGTAATGGCAGGAGGAGGGGGCTGGGATTTGCTTTGGGAAAAAATCGGCAGACAACTCTGCGGGCAAGGAAGCATGGATTTACTTACTAATCTGCTTATTTCCATTTGCGAATCACTTCCTATGAAACATCTTGAAGGGCTTTACGGAAAAGAAATTCAACAATTAAAACATTTTCACAGATGAAAGAAACAAAATAATTTCGTATATGCAAGAAAATTCAATACAGACACAGTGGGATAAAACATAAGCCCCACTTAAAAGGCTTGTTGGTGGCTGCATTCCCTCAGGGGGTGACATGTCAATGGCTGCATGCTGATGAGGGGTGGAGCCAGAAGTGGGCAGGGCCAGCAATAAAGTAGGTGGGGTCACACACTTTCTCACCTCTCTCACCTCTCTCTCTCTCTCCTCATAGAATCATAGAGTTGGAAGGGACCCTGTGACAAGTACAGGTGTTCCCCTCTCCCTTCTGGTAGCTCAACGATAAAGAATTAACAAGCATTTGGTAGATTTATAGTCCTTTTATTAAAGCATTATGTTGCAAGCACAAACCGGCAACTCTCTGCAAGGATATCAGTTGCCTACTCTGACCCCTCCCCACTTCCACAGCAAGAAGTGCGCCAATGGGAACTTCCTCCCCCCACCTGTGTCTCCTTTGTTCTCTGACATGCTTGGACCTCTGAGTTCATGCTTGGACCTCTGAGGCCCCCACTATCGGTTGATGTATCACCTAGCTGCTCCCTCCCTTCTGGTTGCTTAGCTACTATCTCATAGCTGGGTAGCTCCTCTCTCAACTGAGCAGTTTCTGTGACTGCCTGTCTCTCTGCTTCTGGAAACGCTGGAAGTGGGGGGGGGTATTGCCCCTCCTCCTCTGTTAGGAGCTGATCTCCCTGTGATTGCATTCCACAATCTTCCAATCCAGACCAACCCCTCACACCCTGGCGATCATCTAGTCCAAGCCCCCCAGGCAATGCAGGAATCTCAACTAAAGCAACTGTGACAGATGGCCACCCAACTTCTGCTTAAGGAGAGTCCACAACCCCCCAAGGGAATCTGTTCCTTTCTCTCTCTGCCACTCCCATTCTGCTCTTCCCCCCTCTTACATTCCATGATTGCGTTCTGCTCCAGCATTTCTGCACACTCTTCCTCAGTGAGAGAGTATCTCTGCTTTGCATGCAGAAGGACTCAAGTGGAACCCTGGAGAGCTGCTGCCAGTGAGTGCAGCTGATATTGACCTAGATCAGGCATGTTTGTTGCGGGTTGCCATCCGATTAGATTTCACTTTGATTCTGATTTGATTTCAGGATGTATTTTATTTGATTGCTTGATTTTATGGTAATATGTTATATATTTGATGTTAGCCACTCTGAGCCCGGTTTTGGCAGGGGAGGGCGGGGTATAAATAAAAATGATGATGATGAAGATGCTGATGATGTCCAATGTCCGTTTCGGGGGCCTAATCCTCCCCACCGGTCGGTTTAGTCCGGCCCCTGTGACACTCTACCTCCTGGGGGGAAATCCTTAAAAAGCTCAACAACTTCTATATTAAAAAACCACAACTTCAACTTCAATCCTAAAAAAAGTCAACAACTTTGGTCAGCTCTCACGCATATTCACTTAATCAAATCCGTCCCTCTTTGAAAAATGTTTGGGGGCCTGAGTTCCTTGGGCAGGGAGACTGCAGGGAAGGCCCTTGGAAAGTTAAACTGCCTCCGCTGCACATTATCACCAGCCTCCAATCCTCTCGTTTCAAAGTTGTTTTCGCATATTATTGCTAGAAAATGCCATGCAATTAATATCAATTATTTAGATTGGCCTGTTTAATAGGTGTCAGGTTTGAGGGTTTGTGTGTGTGTCATCTTTGCAGCTAAGAACAAAATGTTCTTCTGTCGCTATTAATTGCTGCCACAGAATGTCTAGATTCCATTAAGGAAGCATTTGCCAGAAAACTGTTTGCAGGCAGGCAAATTCAGAAGACGGTAGAATTGTTTTCCTTTGGAAAGACCTCCATCCAGATTTGATATTGAATCAACCCAGCTAAGAACCACCTTGCAGATTAATTTGCAAAAAAAAGTCTAGCCCACAATCACTTTTGCTTGGCTATATGTTGACTGGTGAATGGTGCATGGCAACTGGAAGGGCAGGACAGAAACTTTTCTATAAATCAATTCATTTATTATTATTATTTTAAAAAATGTGTAGCTCACTGTTAACGGTCTATATTTTAATGCTTTGATTGGGTTGTTTTATTGGGTAATTATTGGTTAATTATTCAGTGTTTTAACAATGTAATGGTTTATTTTTTATATATTTTGTAAGCTGCTTAGAAGCCATCTAGGCATTAAGCAGTACATAAATTAAATAGCAAAAAGGGGGGGGGTAAAGAAAGAACACATCAAAATAATGCAATATAGCAATGGGGGACTTTAGTGTGCTGGCACTTTCCCTTTGAAATTCTTCTCCAAATAACAATTAGACAGGTGCAATCTCTGTTGTCTTTTTGGGGCCTAATGAAAACTTTCATTTTCCAACAAGTCTTTTAAGTACAGACCTTCTCCAGTCTGCATCTGTATTGGAATTGTTTTTAGATGCTTTTAGCTGTTTTCATTTTCTCAGCTTTGCTGCCCAGGGACTCAGCTATACAGCTGCAAATATAACATTTCAAGTGCATTATACAAATGTGACACTATATGGCAATGGTGAGCTAACAGCAAATTCAATATATGTTTTAAAACTTTTCTTTTCTTTTTTTTAAAGAATTTTCACAGCATCTTTTATATATGTGTAGATTCAGTCCTGGACTCCTTTGAGAGGAAGAACAGAATGTTGTTGTTGTTGTTGTTGTTGTTGTTGTTGTTGTGTTCACCATACTCATTCATATTCCAATTTGGCACCTGAACAACTCAGCTCCCAGGTGCTGCAAACCCAGAAGTAAGTGTTCCAGTTTGCGAACGCTTTTCAGAAGCCGACCGTCCAACGCGCCTTTCGCTTGAGTGCAGGAAGCTCCTGCAGCCAATCAGAAGCCGCGCCTTGGTTTTCGAACCGTTTCAGGAGTTGGATGGACTCCCGGAATGGATTAAATTCGAGAACCAGGGCACCACTGCACAAAAGTTTCCTTCTCCTTTAATTGCTTCTCAGAAATAGAGGTGTACCAAGTACTTGTCTGGGAAATAAACAAGCCAGGCCTACTTCTCCCATGTGATATGGAAAAGCACTACACAATGGTTGGAGCAAGAACTGAAGGCAGGAAATGGCATCTGAACAGTGTCAGGTTTATTCCCCAGCATCTCCAGGCAGCCCTATCTGTGATCCTGCTAATCAGTGTTGTCAATGCTGGATCAATGTCCTGACTCAGTATAAGCAATTTTCTACATTCCTATGTTCCCATTTCTCTCTGGCAGTTTCTCCTTACTCCTTATAAAACTTGCCACACAGGTGATTACACCTGATCACATAAGCCGGTCATTGTAGACAACACCGAGCTAGATCAATCAGTGGTCAGACTTAGTATAACGGCAACTTCCTATGTTCCTTAGTTTTCAAAGTGCACAAGGAGTCTATATGGGTAGAAAAGGTGCTCCACCGTTGCTTGATATGTGATGGTCCAGGAGAAGCCATCTGATCCTGGGAGCAGGTCCCACAGTCCTTATGTAAGGAAGTTGCCCCTTTGCAACAGTGCTGTTGCACTCAAGTCTGCTTGGAAGCAGCGTCGGAGCAAGCCAATCAGGCATCTAGGGTGGCGCATATGCCCTGCGTCCAGGGGCGGGGCCAGCCAGGACAGGAAGCTCTGCGGAGCCTCCAAGGAGTCTGCCTGCCTCCTCCCACTCAGCCACCCTACAGCTGGGGGGGGCAGTGGGTGGACCAATTGGGGCAGCGTGGAGCCTGTGGGCACCCAAGCCACTGTGTCACTCCCAGGAGAGACATGTGGCTTGGGCATGC
Source organism: Zootoca vivipara (assembly GCF_965207765.1). Taxonomy (NCBI): domain Eukaryota; kingdom Metazoa; phylum Chordata; class Lepidosauria; order Squamata; family Lacertidae; genus Zootoca; species Zootoca vivipara. The sequence continues at coordinate 18,958,617 of NC_142596.1, forward strand.
TTCAGGTCCCATGGTGAGTGCCGCCCAGCATTTTGTCACCCACCTCAGTGGTGACACCCGGGACGACCCACTCCCACCGCACCCCCCTTCCTCCTCCCCTGCTTGGAAGCTTCCCAGGGGCATCTGAGTCTCCACTGTGGAAGCAGAAGGCTGGATTAGATCAACCTTTGTTCTGATCCAGGATGGCTCTTCTAATGTTCTTATGTATGACACATCAAGATGGCTACCTTCAACAAAACTGCATCACAAATTCTATATAGCCAATCAGATTTAACTGAATGGTGACATCATCACTGGGGATAATATAAATGAATATGCATGAATCAGAGGCACCAGCTTCTCCGGACGACTGAGGGGGCCCGATACGACGTCCTGATGTCACCTGGGCAATGTTGGGCAACATCCTGAATATTGAGGTGGCCAGGCCTCCTCGAAAAAAGGATCAAGGGGGAAAAGGCAAAGTGTCCCAGCCCCCAGGAGCCACTACCCTTGGCATGTCTTTTGCAAGGTATGCTGGAAAATCAATTATATAAGGCTCCCCCCGCCCCCGGCTTCATGCACCAATTTTTTCTTGTTGCCTGTGAATACTTTTAGCACATAGAAATGGAGAGCCAGACTGTAAACCTAGGTTGCAGTATATTGCAAATCTCTATATACAAAGCACATGTTTATTTTACAAATAAACATCTGAAAATCAATCTTCATTTCATATGAAAAAATACCTCTCTTAAGATGCAATTGCAAATGTAAGGACGACTCCATCATATGTAATAACATAAATCGATCACTCCACAATGGATGGAAGGTGCATGCATGAGCGGAATAGTAATAATTATAAAAAGCACAAGAAGAAAATCAGTTTCTACCCAAGAATCCATGATTATAAAATCAATTTATTCATGGATGGCAGTATTTTTATTTAGTGGTCATCGTACTCTGATCAGACCAGACTCCTTTATTTCTCTCTAGTCCTTAGGCCATTAAAAATGAAGGCTACACTCAGATGGTAGTTTATTCCAATTTCGGAGCATTTTCCTAACAGTTAATTCCACATTGTATTTGAGCTTCCACACAATGTAAAAGCCATTTTGGGATGTGGAATATAGCACAAGTTTAACACTTATTTCCATGTTATTTACAAACAGATCCCCCCCAAGCAAATAATACGTTAAAGAGCACTAAATTTGCACTAAATTCCACTATTGTTCCAGAAGTGGCTTTTATGTCTTATGAAAGCTAAAATGTAAATGCGGAACTTAATAGTAAGATGGTAGCAGATATAAACTGGGAGACAAATAAACTACGAATTGAACTTGAATGTTTCCCTAAACAGGGTGGACCCACTCAAATTGCAATGGGTCTACTCTATAGGTGCCAACTCCCAAAGTATGTTGGGATGTGGCTGAGGCCCCCCGCTCCCCATATTGAGGGGCTGAGTCTCCCTGCAGTGGCTGGCGGGCCTTGTCAGGCCTCCTCCCAACGCTCAAGATTTGCATCAGATGTGTGATGTCACACGGACGTAATAGGCCTTCCAATATTGGGTAGAACCTGGCCTGGAAGGCACATCAAGATCCTTTGAATAAGGGTGGCATATGTAAGAAATCCTGAAGCTGATCCTGAAGCTGAGGCTCTAATACTTTGGTCACGAGTCGGACATGACTGAACGACTAAACAACAACAACAATGTGATAAAATAATATAAAGCCAAACCCTAGTGATCTGGAGGAGACTCTTGAGAGTCCCATGGACTGCAAGAAGATCAAATCTATCCATTCTGAAGGAAATCAGCCCTGAGTGCTCACTGGAAGGACAGATCCTGAAGCTGAGGCTTCAATACTTTGGCCACCTCATGAGAAGAGAAGACTCCCTGGAATAGACCCTGATGTTGGGAAAGATTGAGGGCACAAGGAGAAAGGGACAACAGAGGACGAGATGGTTGGACAGTGTTCTCAAAGCTACCAACATGAGTTTGACCAAACTGCGGGAGGCAGTGGAAGACAGGAGTGCCTGGCGTGCTCTGGTCCATGGGGTCACAAAGAGTCAGACACGACTAAACGACTAAACAACAACAACAAACCCTAGTGATATGGGGCTGCAGCATCTTTGTGAAATTCAAATCATCTAAAGAACCTAGGAAGCTGCCGTATACCTGTCAGACTATTGGTTCCTCTTCCTCAGTGGAGCTGACAGTTGCAGACAGAAGCTCTCCGGGGTTTGAGGCAGAGTTTCTCCCCAGCCCTGGTTCGAGACCCCAATCCCTGGGGATCAAACCTGGCCTCTCTTGCATTCAAGGCTGATGCTCTTCACATTGAGCTTTGGTACTTCTCTTGACAGATGTGCCTTAGCATTCCAGGGCTCCACATTTGTGCATCTCTATTGTTCCCCAAATGAGAGGAAAGGGGTGTTTTAAAAGGGTTTGGGGGAAAATAATGCCCCAAGTGATAAACTGTTTACAATAAACTTGTTGTTTTCAAGCCTCGGGAGAAAATGCAGCATTTTCCACACTTTCTGAAAAAGCATTACCAGTATAGGCCGGAGAGAATATTATCTCTAAAAGCTTATGCATCATCCTCTTTAAATGTTAATGTTTCCATTTTGAGCAAAATGAATAAACCCGTGCAGCTAGGATGCAACAGGTGCTAATGAATAAGAGTGTAGGTTTGGATAATAATAATAATAATAATAATAATAATAATAATAATAATAATAATAGGTTGCTGCAATTTTTATTTTATTTTTAAAAAATGGCACAGGAAGGGATGTAAGGCATTGTTTAAAAATGTCTCTCTAAGTGAGTTGCAAACAAAGGGCTCTTAGCTTGAAAGTGCCAAATGATTGTTTTATTCCCAATCACTTCCTTTTCAGGCGGGGAGTAAGGAAAAGCTTTTGGTAGATTCTTCAATGGAGAGTACGCAGGATGAAAAATTCAGGAGCCTGTTCTGCCAATTGGCCATTCACACTCCGAGACACGTTCGGTTTTGTCTTCTTAATGCGTTTGCAATGCACTGCCTGTGAGTATATTTTAACAGCGCCGCTATCTCTCTGGAATGGCTTCCTCTAACATTTTAATGTGCCTGGGGGGTTGCTTTTTTGGAGGTGGATTTTAGCCCAACACAAAACAATGGGTGACGCTCATTGCCATGGGAAATGGGGCTTATTCAGATGCCCTACTGCCGAGCATCAGAAGCTGGTTTATACTGAGTCAGACTCTAGGTTGCTCTAGCTCAATACTGTCTACACTTACTGGCAGCAGCTCTCCAGGTTTTCAAGCAGGAGTCTCTCCTAACCCTACCTGGAGATGCTGCAGACGGATGCTGGGATCTTCTGCAGGCAATGCATGTGCTCTACCACTGAGCTACAGACTGCCTGCTTCAAGCATTTGGCGTCTCATCTTTTGAATGCTTGTTTCGTTTGTATTACAGTGGCAGCCAGAGAAAAGTCTGCTGTTATTGGTGTCAGTGGGCTGTAGCCAATGCTAGTCCTACTCAGAACCATAGGTGCCATCTAGAGCGGCTGGGGAGGGAATGAGGCCCCCACCCAAATTTTCAAGAAAGGGGCATTTTGAGATCTACCAAAATAAATAGCAAGAACAGATAGACCTTAGCGTAATCGGAAGTGTAAACACTAAAAACGGAGCATGTTCGGCTTCCGGAAAAAGTTCGCAAACTGGAACACTTACTTCCAGGTTTGCAGTGTTTGGGTTCCAAGTTGTTTGAGTACCGAGGTGTTTGAGAACCAAGGTACCACTATACCATAATGGGGGAGAAATAGTTTAGCCAGGGACCTTGTTTTATATATTTATTAAATTTCTATAGTGCTCTTCATCCGAGGATCACAGGGTGGTTTTCAACGTAAGAACACAAAAATGTAACAAAGAAAAACAATACCTCTCGTACACACTGAGTTTAAGAGAAGTGGGATGTTTTTATCTGGCACCTAAATATATGTAAAAAAAAGGCGGGGCTGCTAGGTGAGCTTCTTTGGGGAGGACATTAGACAAGTGGGAAGCCAACACGAAAAAGGTCCATTTCTTGTTGCTGCCCTACAGACCTCTTGTGGTGGAGACACATGAAGAAGGGCCTTAGATGATGATCACAGGGTCTGTGTTGGTTCGTACGGGGAAAGGCAGTCCTTGAGATATTGCAGTCTTGAGTTGTTAAGCCTTTATCGGTCAAAAACAGCACTTTGAATTGGGTCTGGAAACTAATTGGCAGCCAGTGCAGTCAGGCCAGAATTGGAGTTATATGCTCAAACCCTCTTGTCCTGGTGAGCAACGTGGTTGCTGAATTCCACACCAGCTGAAGTTGCCGAACCATTTTCAGAGGCAGCCCTGCATGTAATGTGTTGCAGCAATCTAACCTAGAGATTTATAGCATATGTAAAGTAACGGGTCACACCTACACAAACACCCTTATACCACTTTCAGAGTCATGGGTTCCCCCCAAAGAATCCTGGAAACGGTAGCTCACGCGGCTGAAAATCCCAGCACCCTTAGCATGACTCTTTTGGAAGAAGCCATGACTCTTAATGTGGCATGTGTGTGTTTTCAATGTGGTGTGGATCGGACCATGGTCCTGAAAAGGATGCTCAACACACTGGCTAACCAAACCATTATACCTTTCAACTCTCTGAAGCAGCTGAAGCAACCAGGCATTCTGCAACCAGCGCCAAAGGTACCATTCCCTTTTTTACACCATTGCGTCCCTAAGTGATGTCCTCAAATGTTATATCCACTGAGGAAGGATAATCTGCTGAAATGGGCAGTGCATCTCTCTGCCAGGCAAAGCCCCCTCATGTGTGAAATGCATTGCCTTCCCCTTTAAGGAGTTTACTGCCTCGCTGACCTTTATGTTCAACAAAGAGGCATTTTAATCTCCTACCCAGCTTCTCCACTAAGTGGTTTCTCATTTGACTGGCATTATTGAATGAGCTTTCTGCACTGGCTGGTTCTATTAAGACATCAGAAACTGAACTGAAACTCTCTTTCGGCAGCATTTACTACTGGTATTATTGATGATGATGATGATGATGATGATTTGGTAAACTTAGCTCACTGACTGTTTATAACCCAGATCCGTATGTCCAGTGGATGATGTGTGAAAAAGGACAAGAACATCATTAATTAAATCTCTTTTGCTCATCAGAACTGCTTGGCTCAGCTGGGTTAGGGAAGGAAAGCAATGCGTTGGATTAGTACAATATATCAGATCTGTAGCCAGCAAAAGTAGGACTGAGTTGATCAGAACACTGAGACAGCCTGGTAGAGCTCCAGAGAGTTCTGGGTGGGGGTGGGGGAAGCCCTGGGGACATCTTATTCCAAACCCTTCCAAGTTTCTCCGATGAAAATAGGGATGTCCTAAGGAAAAGCAGGATATCCCGGGATCCAATCGGAAACTGGGACGGCTTCTGTAAATCTGGAACTGCCCCTGGAAAATAGGGGCACTTGGGGGGTCTTTTTGAAAGAAATGTTACAGCATATCCCTCTCTAATGCTCTCATCCTAAACATGTTTCCTCTGTATTAATTCCCATTGCTTTTGGTGTAGACTGCTTTTCACTAAGCATGCTTAGGATCCCTCCCTCAGTTAATGTCCAGTGTATGATTTAGCTATATTTAGTATGCAATTTTTTATTTTGTTTTTAAAAACCGAATAGCGTCTTCTCTCCATCTAACCTGAGCAGCCCAGCAATGGGAGGGGACAGGAGAAAGCTGGGAGAAGAAGTGACTTGTTAGATGGGCCTTTGCTCTTCCCTGTGCTTTCAGGCTTTGGCTCAGGTCAGAAGATGACCCCTTAAAAATGGGTGGCTGACCAGCCATTAGCAGCTCTTGTTCATTTCTGGCTTCAGCAGCCGCATCTCGAGGGGCAAGGAGCCATTGTGGCTGGGTCATCATTTACATGCACTGGGATGCGCAGGGTTCTTCAAAAGCACTTGTCAGTCAAATGCTTGCACATTATTCTAATCCAGAATGCGGCAGCTAGACTGGTGACTGGGAGCAGCCGCCGAGACCACATAACACCGGTCTTGAAAGACCTATATTAGCTGCCAGTACGTTTCCGAGCACAGTTCAAAGTGTTGGTGCTGACCTTTAAAGCCCTAAACGGCCTCGGTCCAGTATACTTGAAGGAGCGTCTCCACCCCCATCGTTCTGCCCGGACACTGAGGTCCAGCGCCGAGGGCCTTCTGGCGATTCCCTCGCTGCGAGAAGCAAAGCTACAGGGAACCAGGCAGAGGGCCTTCTCGGTAGTGGCACCCGCCCTGTGGAACGCCCTCCCATCAGAGGTCAGAGAGACAAACAACTACCTGACATTTAGAAAATACCTAAAGGCAACCCTGTTTAGGGAAGTTTTTCATCTGTGATATTTGATGTATTTTAATGTTTGTTGGAAGCCGCCCAGAGTGGCAGGGGAAGCCCAGCCAGATGGGCGGGGTATAAATAATAAATTATTATTATTATTATTATTATTATTATTATTATTATTATTATTATTATGTTGGCGATGGCGGGGGGATGGGACAGGACACATGGATATCTTTAAAAAAAAGCGCACTCTCTCTCTCTCTCTCTCTCGCTCACACACACACACACACACATCATCGCTATGCTAACAAGAGGGCGGAAATGATCAAAAGTGTCGGCGTTCTCGAGCATTGCCTCTCTTTAACAACATTTTTTAACTAATTAGGCTTTACACAGGAAATCAAATGAAATGGCATGAAGACTCAATTTCCCATACAGCTGAGGATCTGACCTTTTAGGAGTGGGGGAAGAAAATTATTTTTAATTAACATGATTAATCATTTCCTGTTGTTTCCAGTTAATTGGTTTTCTTTCTTTCTTTTTTTAAAAAAAGCCCAAGTCAGAGGGCTGGCTGTAAAAGGTGGCGGCAGCAAGGGAAAGCGATATGCGAAAGAGATGGTGTCGCCGGCAGTTTTAAACCTGTTAGCTCCTGCAGAAGTTCCTGTCCAAATAAGGAGACTGTACCACTGGTCTTTAATTTTTCCATCAACTCTCTTAACCCAGTGTGTGCCTGTTTAGAAAGTCTGCTTTGGAGACAGGCAAAGATTTCATCTCACAAATTAATTACTGAAACACCAACAGAGACCTCATCAGCACAAGATGTCATAAGTGACTCAAAACCTCCCTTTCCCAAGTCCTGTATGCATCTCTATTATTTGGGTGCAATATTGTGCTAGTTTTCCTGATTATAATGCTAGGACTTCCATCCTGTTTTTGAACATTCCTTTCATACTGCAGTGCCTGTTGTATTATGGAACTCTGGCTTTTTGACTAATACACTAGTCTGTTGTGCTAAATTTCATGCAAACAATGAACATCAAGGGCTACTAGTCATGATGGCTATGATCTGCCTCCATGGCCAGAGGCAGTAATGCTTCCGAAAATCACAGGAGGGGAGAGTTCTCTTGTGTCATGCCCTGCCCACAGGCATCTGAGTGGCTGCTGTGAGAACAGGATGCTGGACTAGATGGGCCAATGGCATGATCCAGCAGACTCTTCTTGTGTTCTTAAGTTCACATTGTTGGTGGCAAGGAAATATAGGTAGAAAAGGAGAGCTCCCTGGATGCCATGATCCAGGTTTGGGTCAAGTACTCTTTGGTGAGAGAACCCAGCAGAGATTTAAAATCACAAAATATGCAGCAAAGTAAAGCGTGGAAATATAACCTTCAAAATACTCTGTTCTAAGTTCCTTCCAAAGTTCCCCTCTTCCACTAGCATAGAAAAAGATATTTACACATTGGGTAAGTTAAAAATGGTTTACTTACAAACTCCCCAAATGTCTGTTTCATGTGTTTTTCCATACAGCATTCAGGAAAAAATGGATAGGCAGTAAAGCTTGGCTTAGTTACAGTGGTGTGAAAGTTCCTAAATTATTGGTACAGTATAGGAACTCAAGAGTGGTTTGTAAGAGCCATGTGGTCTGAGCTGCAGCAACCAGCTGAGACAACTTCACATGTTGAGCTTCTTTGGTAGACTGAGGTACAACAATAGGCTTGATTACCTTTCTCCCAAGCTTTGATGTTAACCCCTTCATGCATTAATTAGACTTAAGGATGTTGGTTATATGAGGCTGGTTATCCCACACTCGGGTTCCTGGATCTGAGTTTTCTGATCCACATCCTAGAAGGATCACAAGCCACTTCGATTTGCCATACCCCACCTCCTCCGATTGGTGAAAGATTGGTGAACTGATGATGTGATTCTCCAAACAGTAAAAATATGTTCAAAGGGAAACATTTTCCTTTTCTCTAAAGCGGTGCTGAGTCAATTGATGCCAGTAAGCAGGCGCTGCGCTGCAGAGGGTGGGAATGGGTGACTCTGGAAGGGGGCAATCAAATGCAATTAGTGCAGCCCAAGAAAAACTGCACTAGAAAATGCACTTTGTTCGTCATTTATTTTAACAAGTGTCATTTACTTTCAATTATTTATGGCCCTACTTAGAACTCTCATAAAGGCTCTCCGGCATATTGTGTTAAAAGTAATGGATTCTGGTAATACAAAACCGGGGTTATTACATTTTGTTGAGAAATCGGAGGACATCGTGGATAGCATTGGTTAAGGTAATTGGATCTGTAGGTTAGTCAGCGAGGGAGATGATTTGGTTCCTACGCAGACACTGAAGAAGAAGAAATAAACGTGTGCCCACTGTCATGGAGGAAGAAAAAAAATGAGGCTTTGATCCAAGTCTTAACTGTCCAGAGGGCCTTTACCTTTTATACAAATGTGACACTAGGTGGCGATGGTGAGCTAATGGCATATTCAATATAGATTTGAAAACGTTTTGTTAAAAAAGCATTTTCACAGCATTTTAAATATATGTCTAGATTCAGCCTCAGAGGCAGCAATGCTTCTGAGTACCAGTTGCTGGAAATAACAGGATGGGAGCAGGCTCTTGTCCTGCTTGCAGGTCTCCCTCAGAATGCCGGACTTGAGGGACCATTGGCCCAATCCAGCAGGGCCCCTCTTCTATTCTTATGCTCTTATCTCTGAGAAAAAGAAATGCGAGAACACGCTTTTTATAACTTTCTGCATTCTTCTCATTTTAAAGATAGTTAGCGTTTCATTTTCTGCATATCTCTTCCCCAGCTTCACATCTTTTATAGGCACATATAAACATGCATTACAACATACTCAGGATGAGAGGGTGATATATAAAACCTTATTCTCTTATGATTTCTTTTTTTAAAGGGGAGGGGGAACCTGTCCTCAAGCCTTACCTCTGGTCTCACACCAGTGGACCTGTCAACGGAATTAAATAGAGAATATGAAACTGATTGCTCCAAGGATATGGGTGGAGAGCGCCTACTGCAGCACTTTAAAACAAAATATCCTAATAAAAACAGCATCTCATTTAAATTTTATTTTCCATGCATACGCAAGATAAAGAGAGTCCGGCGCTATTAAGAGTTGGGGAAGGAAGCGATTTTAATTTTGAGTGATCTGGTATTTTATTTTTATTATTTTAAAAAAATACTGCTGAAGGTAGCAGAAAGAACAGACAGAAAAATCTACTGGTAAATTGTACATGAGTTCTCGCTGATGGTAGCTGAAGAGAAAACCTGAAGAGAAGCCTATGGTATCTTCATCACTACTGACTCCTAGGGTGTGGAGCCGGAACTGCACAATGTAGGGAGGGGAGGGGCAGTTGACACTCCTCCCCCCCCCCCATTCCCGGCTCCAAGTACAGGAACAAAATGTGATTAGTATGAAGTGTTGCCACTGAGATTTGCATTTGCTGGTGGCTTGGTGATCCTTATTTTTTGTTCATTATTATATTTATATTCCACCTTTCCTGCTGGGAAATAAAGATGTTATTTGTGGATCTGCCCCCGGCACATTTTATCTTCGCTCTCAGTGACCCTGCGAGGTAGGCTAGGCTAAATGACTCAGCCCATGTGTCACCCCGGGAGCTTCATGGGACTGTGAAAAGCTCCAAAAGGATGCTTCTGAACTAGGGTGAAGAGGGGAGTTGCAGATGGGCAACAAAATGGCATGACCTCTCTTCCCTTCCCCCCTCCCTCCCTGTAAAGGAAAGTTTTTAATGTTGGATGTTTTACTGTGTTGGATGTTTTAATTTATTTGCTGGAAGCTGCCCAGAGTGGAGGGAGTCCTGTTCTTACAGCATAGTCATTTCAAGAGCAGCGCAGCCAGCCTTCAGCCAGCCTGCCCAAGATGGAGATGGATCCCATGCATTCTTCTTCTTCTTCTTCTTCTTCTTCTTCTTCTTCTTCTTCTTCTTCTTCTTCTTCTTCTTCTTCTTCTTCTTCTTCTCCTCCTCCTCCTCCTCCTCCTCCTCCTCCTCCTCCTCCTCCTCCTCCTCCCACTTTTCCTTAGGATGTCCCTATTTTCAGGATAGGACACCCCTATTTTCATCTGTCATGGAGTCATGCGACACCCGAGTCAAGGGGATAAGTAACTATACAACCTTTAGAAGACATCTGAAGGCCGCCCTGTATTATTATTATTATTATTATTATTATTATTATTATTATTATTAAACTTCCCTACTTTCATCGGAGAAATGTTGGATGGTATGTGACTCTTTGCTGCTGCTGCTGTTTAAAAGGCAAATCCCATTCCAGGAAACGAATGAGAATAAAGCTGCTAAATTCATATATATATATATATATATATATATATACACACACACACACACACACACACACACACACACATTAAAGGAAAAGGGGAAAGAGGTCTGAAGTGCTCTTGTGCTCAAATCCTGCTTGTGGGTTTCCCGCAAGCATCTAGTTGGCTGCTTTGAGAACAGGAATTTGGTCTAGATGGGCCAGTGGCCTGATCCAGCAGGCTCTTCTAATGTTCTTATCTGTGTGTTACAATTTAATGCACCTATTCGTAACAATAGCATGCCAAAATGTATTATATTAGAGAACACCGCTTGCAAAAAAAAGAAGAAAATGTATATATTTGGAGAAGTGTGCGCTCAGATGTTGAAAATGTTCTTGAGGGCTTTAAAAAGAAGAATTGCAAACTGATGTGGAAATGTGGCAAAGTGAGCTGAAGACTAGGAAAATGAGAAACTGAGAGAGAGCAAAACTGACAGATTTATTGCGTTTATGAATCACACTTCCTCTAAAAGGAGCCCAGGGCGATGTACACTAAAAAGATAAAACAAGAAGCTACATCAATAAAGAAAATGCATACAGATAACCAGAACTAACTGAAACTAACAAAAACCATTAAAACCCAGAAATCATTTGCAGCTGTTTGGCACTAAAACGAGAAAATATTAGTAGGCCTGGGATAAAGTATTGAACTGGTGTCGGACTATGAAATCAGGTCCTCCCTAACCAGAGGGGCACGTGTTGCAGTGTGACCTGGCAACCAGACCCTGTGTTGTGGGTGGGAACCTTTGGATGGCCACAATACCCTACTGGAGGTCCCTCGATGCTGGGTGCAATCAGACCAATGGGATGCCAGCAAATTTGTATCAAGGGACCTCTATTTAAGCCCATGCATATGTTCCTGAGCTTCCTCTTTTGGACCAGTGCATCGGAACACCCACCCACCTCTCCCTATATTTAGGGCTTGCACGCATGACCTTGCTATGCCGTCGTGTGTCGTTGGGACAGGGGCACGGCAGGAATTTTCCCCACTTGGCTGATTGGCTGGTGCCATTTGGGTTTCGCCTGCCCCGTAGCAAATTATCACAACTTGTAAGGTTGTGGATAGTCTCTGGTTCAGGTGATAGGGGTGGCAAAGCAGTCTGGCCATCCCTATGCGATGGGTATTCCGTTAAAGGAATCCTGGGACTCTTGGTTGGTCTTCCATGAGAGGGGTTGTGCCCGGAGCCAGAGTCCAGGGGGGCATCTGGCTGGTGGACTGGTTGAACACCGCCTTCCACTATGCCAGGTGTTTACCCAAGGCTGACCTATGTTGTGCCCTAGGTCAGTGCTGCCTGCAAGGTTGCAGGGAGCTAGTCAAACCAGAGCCTATGCAACCACTCACTTGATTGTAATCAATAAAGTTGTGGCCTAAATTCTGCCAAAAACCAAACCAAAAATTTGGGTCTTGTCTGAATTTATTTGGGGACGGTTAAAGGGCCTACACACACAAAAGAGAAGGCAAACATAAGTAAAACGTGAGAGGGTATGTCAAAGTGTGGTGTAACCATGGAGAAGGCCCTGTTCTTAATCCATGAAACCTAGTGGAAAAGTACAGGCTGGATCTAGATTAAAAAAAGTTTCAGGAAAACACGTTGTAAACCTCATAATGTGGTGTCACAGTGTTATAACACATTTAAAACACTTTTTCCTTTATTAATATAGCTGAGTGTATAACCTCTCCACTTTCGATTCATAGAGTCTTTTTCGCAATTAGTTTATGTTCAGTATGAGACATTACTGTCCTGGACATCTTGCGGTTGGGGCGGAAAAAAAGAGGGAGGAGATGTGGGGGTATTGCTATTTTGTTCTATTACACAGTGTTAGCATGGTGATTTGTGTAGATGAGGAAGCACAAAACATTAAATAAAATTAAATAAAATGAATAAAGACTTGTGCTCTGCGCCTCTCCCCCTTTCTTCAATTCCGGGGATGGCCTCCCCTCTGCCTGAACCTCAGAGCTAGTATAACAGGCAAGGCTAGACCTCAATGGCAGCAGCAGCCTCTCCTCCTCCTCGCCTTCTCTCCAGCAGCCATTACAAGCTGCCCAAGGGAGGAGGTTGGCAGCGACGGCCATAGAGAAGCCATAGAGAGGCAATGGGGTGCTCCCTCACTGCCACCACTGCCGTTGCTCAGGAAAAGTGCCAGGTCATCCTCCCTTCCGAGTTTGGTGACAGTGGCACTGGCTGGGGAAAGTAGGGACATTCTGGGATCAAATCAGAAGCCGGGGTGGCTTTCATAATTCTGGGACTGTCCCTGGAAAATAGGGAGACTTGAAGGGCATGCACTTGCAGGAGGCATGAAGCATAGCTGGCGAGGTATGCAGCCTATCAAATGTTCTGAGGGCCAGACAGCAAGCCCTGGAGACAGAGTCGTAGCTAGGTGGTCTTGCGCCCCTGGCAGAACCGTCCCGATTTGCCACGAACAAATTAGCTCTTCTTTCCACCTCTCCTCCAACCCCAACCCCATTCAATTTAAAACCATTTATTTTGAGGCAATAATCAATATTTACATTTATGGAGATATTTTTAGCTGATTTTGTGCCCTCTCCCATCACCCAACTCACCAACTCCTAGCTACGGTCCTGCCTGGAGGTCCGCACTGAGCCTCTGGGCCTGATGTTCCGACCCTGCTTCAATTTAAGCCAATATTATTAATTCCCATATTACAGATCTGGGTGAGGGTGGGGAGTTCTGAGGCTGAGAGACAACGGATTGCCTCAAGCCACCTTCTGAGTTCACGGCCAGAGGTGAGATTTCCAGATTCCTTGATTTCTAAGCTCAGCCTCTGAGCCGCTCTACTCTTAGGAGCCTATTGTGCTGGTGTCAAATGCAGCTGGAGAGACATTTCATTCCACTCAGCTTACATGGGCCTGGCCTTGCAAGGTAATAAATAATAATAATAATAATAATAATAATATAATAATAATAATAATAATAATAATAATAATAATAATAATAATAAACAACTAGTGTTAAGATCAAGCAGCAGAGGGGGAAAGCCTTTTTGTAACGCACACACCCTTCCCTTAACCAGATGCTTGATAAAAGAACAGAGGCAGGTGATGGCTAGATTTGCTCCGTTAAAGAGATACCCGTACGATTTGCATTTTATAATTGTTTCTGCAAAGGATGGTAGGAGCTGAATTGCATCCCAGCTGTCTCCTTTATCCACTCCCCCTCCTCCTGTGGAGTGGCAGAATGTTAAATACCTCCGATTCCATCATACTGGAAGGGATAGGAGTGCGATCTTTTGATCACCTCTTCAATTACAATAGCAAAATAGCCCCCCCCCTCTCTACAAACACGTCTGCCTTGTTGAGCCCAGGACGTAAGTGTCCTATGCCAATGAGTTCTACGGCTGACAGACAAAGTGGGAGCAGGCTGGGGGGCGAGGACTGAAATGTTCACCCTGGCTTCTCCTCCTCCCACCCACTTCTAAATTAAACAGAACTGAAAATGATCGAGGGCCGCTCCCAATTATTAATCCCACTGTGATTCTAAATGTCGTGCTATTACCGAGTGCACAAAGATACTTGAAGGTTTTCTGATTTCAATTAAGATTATTATCTCCTCTGAGGGATGGGGTTCTGGCTGCTGGGAAATCTCTTTAGCTGATCTGTTCTGAAACGATAGCAGTTTAAGTGGTAAATAGTAGGCTGGTTTGTATTAAATTTGGAACTCCAGCTGGCCTTCCTTGGCATTCCCAACCTCCCTGGTCCCACGTCCTGCCCTCTAAAAGGTTATAAATGGTTTAGGACTATTTTCCTACAATAGATGTGATAACAAGGTTGGGTTTTCCACGGCACACACCACAGAGGGCCATGGCCAATCCCACTGCCCCAAAGAGCAGGGGTCCACACAGTTTCAGCCGCCAAGCCATTATTTGTAGATGTCACCAATGGGGCTTGTGTGTGGTCTGTTTGGAGCTCGATGGGGCACAGCTCCGCCAACCCGTTGCTAGTAACTGGGGAGAGTGTTCTGGTGCTCCAATTCTGCTCGCTAGTTTCCCACAGGCATCTGATTGGCCACTGTGAGAACAGGATGCTGGACTAGATGGGCCAGTCTTCTTATGTTCTTAACCTCAGCCAACTCTCACCCACCCACCTGCTTGCCTATCTTCCTGCCTTCTTTCTTACAACCAGTCAAAAGGGTGGCACTGTCTATTGGCTTCCTCCTCCTCCTCCTCCTTAGTCAGAAGCCCCATTTACAGCATACATTTAAAGCATTTGATACTACTTTAACCAGTCACAGCTTCCCCAAAAGAAGTATGGGAACTGTAGTTTCTTAAGAGGGCTAAGAGTCAGCTGGACACTAAATAATAATAATAATGATAATAATAATAATTTATTATTTATACCCCGCCCATCTGGCTGGGTTTTCCCAGCCACTCTGGGCGGCTTCCGACAGAAGAATAAAATAATTGATTAAAGGTTAAAAGCCTCTCTAAACAGGGCTGCCTTCAGATGTCTTCTAAAAATCTGATAGCTGTTTTTCTCTTTGACATCTGATGGGAGGGTGTTCCACAGGGCGGGCACCACTACCCAGAAGGCCCTCTGCCTGGTTCCCTGCAACTTGGCTTCTCGCAACGAGGGAACCGCCAGAAGGCCCTCGGCGCTGGACCTCAGTGTCCGGGCAGAACGATGGGGGTGGAGACGCTCCTATTCCCCTCAAAAAGCTCCACTTCACAGAGTAGTTTAACAATCAATACCTCCTCACAGGGAACTCTGGGCAGTGGCATAGCATGGCAGGCCGCAGGAGCGGTTGCCCCGGGGAACAAAATTGTTAGGAGGTGCAAGGTGTTGGCAAGTTGATGTCTCTGCTTTTTAAGATGCTGTCTAGGTTTGTCATTGCCTTTCTCCCAAGAAGCAGGCGTCTTTTAATTTCATGACTGCTGTCACCATCTGCAGTGATCATGGACCCCAAGAAAGTAAAACCTCTCACTGCCTCCATTTCTTCCCCTTCTATTTGCCAGGAGGTGATGGGACCAGTGGCCATGACTTAAGTTTTTTTGATGTTGAGCTTCAAACCATGTTTTGTGCTCTCCTCTTTCACCCTCATTAAAAGGTTCTTTAATTCCTCCTCACTTTCTGCCTTCAAGGTTGTGTCATCTAGAGTTAATGCTTCTAGAATTAACACTTCTAGAGTTAACGCTAAATACATTACGTCTGGTAAATGGCCCACCATAGCTGCTAGAGGGCTGTGGAAATTTGTGCCCTAGGCTTTTTAGACTCGTCTACCCATGTACTTTCTGAAACCAAAATGATGCACGGGTTGCCAGACGTGAAATATATTGGATTATTTTTGGCACTTCTACTCTGCTATCAGTGTTGTCCTGTGCAGACGTCATCAGGGAGGAAGGTGGGGACAAAACTCAAATTAGTTGCTGTCCTTGGCACTGGCTCCACCTATTGTTGAAGATTTGTGGAAGAACTCAATTCTTGAAAGGTGGTGTGCAAATGTTTTCAGTAAATAACCAATCTGAGTTTGGGCACCTAAATTTGAGGCAGGAAGAGCAATCCTAAATGGGGCGATGGAGGAGCCAAGCAGCAGCTCCCCTTCTATCTTAAAGGTAAAGGGACCCCTGACCATTAGGTCCAGTCGTGACCAACTCTGGGGTTGCACGCTCATCTCGCATTATTGGCTGAGGGAGCTGGTGTACAGCTTCCAGGTCATGTGGCTAGCATGACAAAGCCGCTTCTGGCAAACCAGAGCAGCACATGGAAACGCCGTTTACCTTCCCGCTGTATCAGTTCCTATTTATCTACTTGCATTTTGACGTGCTTTCGAACTGCTAGGTTGGCAGGAGCTGGGACTAAGCAACGGGAGCTCACCCCGTCACAGGGATTCGAACCGCCGACCTTCTGATCAGCAAGCCCTAGGCTCAGTGGTTTAACCACAGCACCACCTGGGTCCCTTCTATCTTAGTCAGGGTCAATTATGGTGACATCCCCCCCCCATAATTTCTTCCTACACCAGCTCCAAGCTGATGTTGGTGAGCAGCACTTTGGAGATCCAGTGGATCCAAAGTTTCCTGCCACCCAACTCCCAGTTGCTCGCTATCAGGAATTTGCACCTGCTCCAGCCAGCTAGTGGAAGCTTTTCATCTACCTGGATGCATCTGGGGGTTCAGCAAGACAACACCCCCACTCCACCCCACCAGTGGCTTTCCTGTCCATCATCAGAGGCCAGTGGAAAGGCATCATGGAGTCATCCTGATCCCCCCCCCATCTATCAATATCAGAAGCATTAAGATTGCACTCATTGGTCTTCTAATTCAAATAACTCAATAGAAAATTATGCATGGACCTCAATCATACAAAACACTGCATTATAATAATGGTTTGTTATAATTTGCAGTATAGGTTCAGTTCTTTTGTTTTCAATCACTTTTGTAACTGTGGATGTTAAGTCCTTGAATGTTTTATGCATTGAGTCATTTGAGCTGTGATTCATTTGTTTTGAGTGCCCTTGAAGAAAAAAAATAGCCCCAAATGTGTTGGGTGTTTTTGTTTTGTTTTTGTGATAGTTCTCAGTGCTGTTTTGAAGCTTCCCCTCTCTATGGGGAAGGCTCATAGCTTCATAGTAAAGCAGATCCTCCAAGTGTCCCTATTTTCCAGGGACAGCCCCAAATTTACAGAAGCCGTCCTGGTTTTTTATTTGATCCCAGAATGCCCTCCTTTTCCTGAGGATATCCCTGTTTTCATCAGAGAAATGTTGGAGGGTATGGAGTTCTGTGACCCCGAGCCATGCAGATAATTAACTAGGTTTAGAAGTCATCTGAAGGCAGCCCCGTATTGGGAAGTTTAAGAATGTTTAATTGTCTTTTTATATATGTTGGAAGCCACCCAGAGTGGCTGGGGCAACCCAGTCAGATGGACAGGGTATAAATATTATTATTATTACTAGTGGAATTCAGCCCGTTTAGAAACGGGCGCTAGAACGCTGCTCTCGTGCAGCGCCGGCATGGGACGGAGCTTCGGAGGTCTCCGAAGCCCCGTCTCATGCGGGAGGTGCGCGGCGAGGCGGGGGGGCGGGAGAAGCGCTCCACCCCCCCCGCCGCCTCGCCACGCAGCGTCGGCATGGGACGGAGTTTCGGAGAAGGTCTTTGAAGCTCCGTCCCATGTCGGCGCTGCGTGGCGAGGCGGCAGGGGGGGAGCACTTCTCCCCCCCGCCGCGCACCTCCTGCATGAGACGGGGCTTCAGAGACCTTCTCCGAAACTCCGTCCCATGCCGGCGCTGCGTGCCGAGTCGGCGGGGGGGAGGAGCGCTTCTCACACACACACCCCGCCGCCTCTCCGCGGACCTGTCCTTGCTGTCGGCGGCAGAGGGAGAGGAACGAACAGAGAGAAAGCAGCCCTTTCTCTCCGTTTGTTCCCCTCCCACCACCGCTGACAGAAAGCACAGATCCCGGGGTTGCCGGCTCTGTCGGGTGGGGGGAGGGAGAAGCCGAAGACCAATGGGATCTTCTGCTTCTCCCTCCCCCCCCACCCGACAGAGCCGGCAACCCCGCAGCGGGGGCTTCTCACCGTTTGCCTTTCCCCCAGGGGGAGGCAAATGGCGAAAAACCCCGCCACGCCATACTTCGGCTCCGGGACTGGCTTGGCGGTGGCGGGAAGAAGGGGAGGAAATCCTCCCCTTTTTCCCGCCGCCGCCAAGCCAGTCCCCCAGCCGAATTGCCCACTGCCTACGGCAAGCAGGCATACAGCTCGCCTGCTTGCCTTCGCCCAGGAAGCGCTGTCCCATGCCAGCGCATCTCCAGCATGAGACGGGGCTTCAGAGCGGCGGTTGGCGGAGCGGCGGTTGGCGGTTGTCTCTGCCTCCAATTCCTGTGTCCCTGGCGCACATGCGCAGTACCCCAGGGACACACGGGACAACTTGGACGCAGGGACAACTTGGACTTTATTATATAGGATTATTATTATTATTATTATTATTATTAGAAATGTTGGCGGGTATGCTAGTTGGATATCCTCACTCATTTATGGGATACAGACAAGATGAAGCAGGATGTAGTGCCATTTCAAGGTCACATTAACTTGGTTTAGAATGAAGAAATGTTGTAGGGTATGGTAGGATATCCCTGTTTTCATCACAGAAATGTTGAGGGTATGCCTGTTTTGCATGTAGAAAGTCCCAAGGTGAATCTCTGGCATTTGGAAAGCTGCTGCCAGTCAGTGTAGACATTCCTGAGCTTGAAGGATCTATGGTGTAACTCTGGAAAAGGCAGCTTCCTATGTGCTCTGTTCCCCTTCTCTCTTTCTCCATGTCTCCTTTATGCTTCAGATGTTAACTGAAAATTATTAGATGCATATTAAACTGAAATGAAACTTTCAGACTCTTGAAAGAAAAGAAAAAGAAATAAATGGGGAATTAGAATGTCTATGTCATACTGGAGATGAATTCCCTACATTGATACCATCTCCAGGAAAAACAGAGCACTTGGTTTAATAAATCTGTTTATTAAACGTATAAAGGATTGGTAAATGGAGTTCTTGTCTTGTTGAACCGCATTAGCTTCGTCCTTACTTAACATTTGTTTTCTTGAGATGAGACAATGTTTGTTAAATCCCGAACATGTCATTGAGTAAAGCGCCTGCCGTTGATTGAATCAGACTTTAAATATTAAATTTTCCCATTTGCCAGACCCGGCTCTTTGTTTAATCTACAAAGAGATCTTACGAGCACAATGGAAGGTTTTGCTAACTCCAAAATAACTGTTATTGAATCTCCAATGGGCTTGAAAAGAGAGAAAGGAAATCTACATAATATTTAATAAATCTCAGCCAAGATTTATTTAAATCTATTTAACCTCTGCTCGAAATGAAAAGGAAATTTGTTTTTTGGGGAGGGGAGTTTTTTTTTGGGGGGGGGGTTTGTCAGAATGCCAGAAAACCTGGGAAGTGTATCAGCTGCAGCAAAATCCTATTAAACTGTCGTGAGTGTTTTTGAATTTCATTTTCCTTCGTTGTTGATTAATAACGTATCTATGCATAAATAGCTGCTTTTGACACTCCATCTGTAGTGCCAAACTGCTTTTTCACTGCTGCTGTTAATTCAGCTGCTTGGCCATTCGGTACTGGAACGGATCTGAAATGCCTGTTTCCTTTCTGCTGCCCCCTCCTAGATTCTAATTCCATTTCAATTATCTGAATGCTGTTCTGAATGCAGCCAAAATGTCAAGAGCCACCCACGAGATTGAATTTTGATAGAAATAAAATCAAAAATCAAATAAGAGGGAGGTATCAGGAGGCTTGGGGTAACTCTAAGCTACTCAGCCTCTACTGTAACTGGAAATAAACACCTCTGGGGCAGAGATGAAATCAGGAGGGGTAGGGTGGGGCTGGTGAATACCTTCACTTCTCTTGCCAACATATAATGAGACAGGTCAGTACAAGGGGGGCAGAAGCAGCTTATGGGAAGCAGAATTTACTTTGAGACAATGGGACGTTGATGCATCCTACAGTAGAATAACATCAGCTTTTTTTTCTGCATCACCCTATTGACCCATGTTAAGCTTGCGATTTAAGACCCCTAGACCTTTTTCACATGTGCTACTGACAAGCCAGGTATTCCCCCATCTTTCATTTGTGCAGCTGGTTCTTCTTACCTAAGTGCAGAACCTTACATTTGTCCCAATCGAAATTCAGTTTTCTGATCTGTTAAGGCAGGCATCCCCAAACTTCAGTCCAGCTGTTTTTGAGTACAATTCCCATCTTCCCCAACCACTGGTCCTGTTAGCTAGGGATCATGGGAGTTGTAGGCCAAAACATCTGGAGGTCTGCAGTTTGGTGATGCCTGTGTTAAGGTAATCTTGACTCCTGATTCTGCCTTCAGCACCGTTGGCTACCCCTCCTCATTTGGTGTCCTGCAAATTTGATTAGCATCCCCTCAATACATTCATCCTGGTCATTTATAAAGATGTTAAACAGCAACGGGTCCAGGACAAAACCTTGCGGCACCCCATTTGTCACCTTTTTCCAGTATGAGGAACCATTAGTGAGCCCCCTTTGGGTTTGGATAGTCAACCAGCTACAAATCCACCTAACTGTTATCATGACTCTTCCTTTTTCTGGATGGAGGATAGAGAGGGGTGTGTGAGTGTGTGTAGAAGCAAGGCTTTATAATTATTATGCATGGCATGGAGAAAGTAGATAGAGAAGTTTTTTCTCCCCCACTCATAACTGTAGGATCTGGAGACACCAAACGAAACTGGATGTTGGAAGGTTCAGAACAGAAAAAAAAGAAAGTATTTCTTCATGCAGCGCATAATTAAACTATGGAACTCACTCCCACAAGAGACAGTAAAGGTAAAGGGACCCCTGACCATTAGGTCCAGTCACGGACGACTCTGGGGTTGTGGCACTCATTTTGCTTTACTGGCTGAGGGAGCTGGCGTACAGCTTCCGGGTCATGTGGCCAGCATGACTAAGCCGCTTCTGGCGAACCAGAGCAGCACACGGAAACGCCATTTGTGTGTCGAGGCTTCCCAGAAATTACCTTAAATAATTCACAACTGACAACAGAAGTATGGTTTGGTTTTTGGCAAATAATTTAGGGCCACAACTTTATTAAATACACAATTTTAATCCGAGTGTTGGCTTAGGCTTTTGGTTATTCCCTCATCCTTCCTAAAGAAGGACTATCCCCATCTGTCCATCTAGGACAGGACTCAATCAGCTGTCCCCTTAGGACAGGACTCACCTCATCTGCCCCTCGTGGCAGGACTCACATCAGCTGTCACCATAGGACAGGACTCACCACTGTCCGCTTGGACAGTTCCTGCTCCGACTTCCGAATGGAAGTCAAGTAAACATACCTGGGAGTGAGGAGGTGGCTGCGCCCAGTCATTCCCTCCTCACCTTCACCAAGAATGTTCCTCAAGGCTCTTGCTCTTAAAATTGGGCCCACCATTCCCACCAATGGCGGGATGGTAAGGACAAGAGTGTAAGCCCTGAGATTCCTTTAACGGAATACTTCTATATGGAGCAAACGGAGGTGAGGGTAGGCATCTGTGTGCCACCCCCTCTACCAACCGATTAACCAACCAAAAGCCTAACCGCCAACCTAACAAGTTGTGACAATTTGCTAGCGCAGTAGGCGAAAACCAAGAGGCAAAGCCAATCAGCCAATTGGAAAAATTCCTACTGACCCCTGAATACAGGCGGCCCCGAAGGCAATAGCAATGTCGTGCTAACCTGCAAGAAAGAAAGGGCGGGTGGGAGGGGTTCAAAAGCCAGGCAAAAATGTGACTAGAAAATGGTGGACGGAGCTTTAAGAGGGGCCCCAACAACCAATCAGATCCAAGGGATTTGCATACCACACCCCCATTACTCAGCATAAGCTGTGGCCTTACACAAACCAAACCCTAAGCTAAATTTCCTAACAGCCCTACCACAATTCGCTTTATATTATATGATATAAAGCGCTTTACGTTCCCACTGGAGCGGTACCTATTCATCTACTTGCACTTTGATGTGCTTTCGAACTGCTAGGTTGGCAGGAGCTGGGACCGAGCAACGGGAATTCACCCCATCGCGAGGATTTGAACCACCGACCTTCTGATCAGCAAGCCCTAGGCTCTGTGGTTTAGACCACAGCGCCACCCACGTCCCTTGCAAGAGACGGTGGTGACCTCCAAAAGAGGATTGGACAAATTCATGGAGGACAAGGCTATCAATGATGACTAGCCATTATAGCTATATTGTGCCTCCATGTTTGGAGGCAATATGATTCTGATTATCACTTGCTAGAAGCCACAGGAGGGGGTAGTGTTGTTGCATTCAGGTCCTCCTTGTGGGTTTCCTATGGGCATCTGTTTGGCCACTGTGATAACTGAATTCTTGATTAAGTGGATCATTAGCCTAATTCAGCAGACTTTTCTTCTGTTCTTACCTTGCTTTCTTTCAAAGTATACATTTCTAAAGCCCCACCCCTCAATGCTTGACTTTAGATGTTTAAAAGACATCTTTTGAATGCATTGGAATGTTTGTGAAATTTGTTGGATAACTATGTTCTGATTGGCTCATTGGTCCGCCAGATGTGCATCAGGTCAGTCCATGTTGGAATTCTTCAAGATCAAATTCTTTAAGCAACTCTGTCAGTTATTAGAAAATTGATAGATTTAACACAAACGATGGCAAATCACAAGGGTGATCCATTAATTGATGTTTATGTCACCATTATGGATTTGGAAGGCACATAATGAGGAAAAAGAAGTTGCCATGTGCAATAACTGCAATTAGTTTTTGCCGTTATTTGAGAAATATTTCCATAGCAGGGGGGGAAAGGGATATGATGAATTATGAATAAATTGATCTCCTTGTGTTGTGTCATGTTTCTGATTCCGATTATGTACTGATGCCTAAGTAATTTTGCACTGCAATGTTACCAACTTCATAAATGTTTTAACTCTTCAAGGGGCCAATTAGAATCAAAAGGGTTTGCAGCCCACTCCACACATGTTTAATAGGATTTACTCACAAATGAGTGTGCATAGATTGTAGCCTTGCATGTGCTAAACTTGGTTGTGTTTACAAAATAAATAATGTAGTTAAGTACAGTCGTACCTTGGATCCCGAACGCCTTGCGAGCCGAACGTTTTGGCTCCCGAACACCGCAAACCTGGAAGTGAGTGTTCCGGTTTGCGAACGTTCTTTGGAACCCAAACGTCCAACGTGGCTTCCACAGCTTCTGATTGGCTGCAGGAAGCTCCAGTACCAGGATCCTCTACTCACGGCTGTGCTAGAGCGGCGGCAGCGGCGGCAAACTGCGAGCAAGCCGCAGAGCGAGGTTTTTTAAAAAAGCCTCGCTCTGCAGCTTGCTCTCTCACCTGCTCGCCGCGCGCTTTGCTTCTTCCTGCTGGGGCGGAGGCGAGGGGTGGGCCAGGGAGGGGCGTCAGCAGCTGCCACTGCCACCTCTCCCTGACCCGCCTCTCGCCTCCGCCCCAGCAGGAAGAAGCAAAGCCCACCGGCTGAGCAAGTGAGCGAGCAGCTAGCCGCCGAGCAAGGCTTTTTACCAGGCGGCGGCTGGCTGCTCGTTCACGGGGGGCGCCCCAAGTGTCACACCCCCTTCAGGGTGGCACCCAGGGTGCTGCGCCCCCTACACACCCGTTGCTATGCCCCTGAGGGGGGGAATTCAATTTGGGGGGGATTTGAGAATGAGTTATTAACAGTTAATGGCCTTTTAGGCTTCCTTCATGTGAATAGGAGTTCACTTTTTGAATAATAGTTATATGTCACAGTGGGCGGGCATCAGGATTTTAGAGGTGCTTAAGTGGGGCATGGCTCAAAAAAGGTTGGGAACCACTGCTCCAAAGACATAGAGGAAAAGCTCTCTCAGAACTGCACAGCCAATGAGGGTGTGGGCCACCTCAGCAAACATCATGCTACTGGGTGGTTGCTAAGCAGTAGCACCACAGACCCCCCCCCTCCTCTTGGCTGACTTACGGATATCAGAATTAACCCTTAAGTTACAAAGTACATGATCCATGCTGCTATACTTGGTTCTAACCCTGACAGCTTGGAATTTGCCATGAGCTGCAAGGAGGTGGCCAGCTTTTTTGAAAGCTAGGTCCTTGAAGCACACAAGCGTCATAAGGATTCACTGGCTTCCTATGTGCTGCCACCACACACCCTCCTGGCAACACTAAACACTCCAGGGGCCTCTTTGTTTATCGCACTAGCGCTTGGTAAAAGATATCATGCATCATTGCTGACATTTCTGTCATTTCTACTCCGGCAGGGTTGTGACAGAACATTGCAACTCCTCTTCAGGGACGGGAGGCATCTGGTAGAGAGTGAAATTCTGATTAAACCCACCCACATGATAACAGTGATGATCATAAAGAGCGCAGAGGAAGATAGCAGGCCAAGCACAGAGAGGGATCCAGTCCATCTTGCAGAGGGGCAAATTAGGAGTAAGCCAGCCAAGGTCGGCGGCATTGCAATCATGAATGAGATGAAGGGATCCGGCCTCCTGTCAAGCGAGCGTCTCCTTGTTTTTCTGTCTGATACAGTGCAGGAGGCCGTATTGGAAAAGCTTCGTTGGTATTAACCTTTCTTGATTCTGCAGTGAACTTGAGATGAGAGAAAAGATAGAAGGCTAGAGGCTGTCCCATGCATAAGTACGCAAGACGGATGGAAGTACTTGGAGTGTATATTCCTCTCAGATCAATGACCCGGTTAAGGCTAATTACTGCATACTCTCACTCTAAATTAAAAAGGACCTTAATAACTGGAAGGACCATTATGATTAACTGGCTCCAGAGATTAACTGTGATAAGGACGACTGGATGCTTCCAGGTCTCCACGATGGTACCCATTTGTCTCTTTCAAAGCCGGCTGTATGGACCCAGAAGCTGCATTTTATAAGGTCTGGGAAATGGATGGCTAATCATTTACCAGGAAAGGAATGCAAGGATGAGGGGCTTTTTTGTGCACCAAGCAGGTTTTTTTTTTTTTTTGTCATAGTGGCGGAAACTCCATCAAACGTGACATTTTCCCTACGTGGGCTCTACAAGGAAATAAACACAAGCAAAATGGCCTGCTCCAGGCATTCAGCCTGCATATGCTAAGGAAGAATCTTGCAGAGGGACAGGACACTGCTGAGAGTCTCCAGGCATACCCACTCTATTCCTATTTTTTATTTAGCACAGTTTGAAGAGGGCTTATAAGCACATTGGCCTGAGCAGAACAACTCTGAAAATATAAACTTCCCAACTGCAAGTTGCCCTGTAAGCATGTTCAGGTCTATCCTTCAGGCCAAGGAAGCTCAGTAATAGGGCATCTGCTTTGCATGCAGAAGATCCCAGGTTCAACCCCCATTATCTCCAGGTAGGAATGGGAAAGATCCGTGTCTAAAACCCCAGAGAGCCACTGGCAGTCAGTGTAGACCATGCTGAACTCAATGGACTTGTTAAATGGCAACTTCTTATGTCCCTTCGTTCATAGGGAGGGCTGTAGCTCAGTGATAGAGGAAATGTTTTGTTCTATCTCTGGCACCTACACAGAGGGCTGGGAAACCCCTGTCTGAAAACCCGGAGAGCCACTGCCAGTCAGTGTAGACAATGCCTAAATGTAGCTACAAACCCCCCTGGTTCCCCACCCCCCTAGGTAGAGCAAATATTAGCAATGCGGTAGAAATACATTCAGATCCCATTTGTATTTCTCGTTCCATAAGACACACTTTTTTCCTCCTAAAAAGTAAGAGGAAATGTCTGTGCGCCTTATGGAGTGAATGTGTGGCCCCTGGAGCCGAATTGCCCAGAGGCTAAAGGCAGATGGTGCTTTTTAAAAAAAAGAAAAAAGAAAAAAGAAAGAGCTAAAGGCTAGCAAGAGGGAATGAGCTGAAAGGAATCCGCTCAGCAGCTAATTGCAAGAGATTGGGAAGGGAGATAAGAGAGCTAACTCCCTTCCTGGCCCCTCCCGGCCCCTTGCCTAGGCCTCAATTGTTGTCTGCAGAGGGAGACATGTGACTGGCTGATTAGATTATCTGTCTGGAAGCTGTAGAAATGGGTCCCTTTCCTTTCCTTTCCTATAGAAGAAGCTGCAGAACTGTGAGTTGAACCCCATAAAAGCAGGATTTTTTTCCCTTTGCAAAGAAACTCAGCAACTTTGAGCTGATCCTAAAAAATGGAGCTTTCCCTCTTTGCAAAAAAGATGCACAACTCTGAGCTGATCCTTTAAAAAATGGAGTTTCCCCCCTTTGCTAAAGAAGCTTCCTCAAATATTTAATGGGGGGGTGGGCAAAGGCACCTAGGCCTCTAGGAGTTGGCTGCTATGCCTAGGACAATTCAAGAAAGCAAAATACCGTATCTTTTTTCTTGTTTTACTCCTCTAAAAACCAGGTGCGTCCTATGGTCAGGTGCGTCCTATGGAGCGAAAAATATGGTGATGCAAACCTACCCAATGCAAAACTGTGCAAATGGAAACAAAACTCTCTTTCGAACTGTGCATGCCTTTGACTTTTCCATGTAGTTCTCCAATAAAAGAATGTGTATATCAAGCAAAAATGTGTATATAAGTTCAGATAATGCACAAAAAAGTCATTCTATTGGGACGGGTGGGGAGGGGGTTTGCTTGCAAAAATCTTAACAGCACATCCTTGGAGATGGAGGCAGGGTCTGCCCAGCCGCCCCACTGCCCATCCCAGGCTCAGGTGCCTCCCTGGTTGCCAGAGCAATCTCATTGGCCGGAGGTGTTGTGTGGGTTGCTCCAAACCTCCCTTCTCCATGGGGGGTGCCAGCATCAGCAGAGTGGGGATGTCTCCCCACAGACTACTCAACCCTTCCTACCATCAAGCCCAGCACTCTCCTCTCATTTCTCCTCTCCATCTGACCAGTCCTGCCAAGAAAACTTTACGGAGCTCATGACAATATTGGCCGTTTGCTGTTGGAAAGTGCATATGTCTCACTGTTCTTTTCCAGACTGCTACTCATTTATTGAGTTTCGATGGTGCTTGGCCAAGGTCTGACCCAAAACACTCCCCCCAAAAGCCATGAAACCGATTTCATCAGGTTTCTGAAACCAACCCTGATTCAATTAGAAGCAGAAGCAGACCCCACTGTATAAACTGTGTACAAAACAGCTTATCTGATGCCTTTTATTGAAGCAACAAATGAGTTATAAAATGCACGACCTCTGGGACATAAATTTTTGCCTTTTTTGGATCTTGGCAAGCCTAGAAACAAAACAAATAGCCATTTGTATTAATCTTGTTAGAGCTGAGCCATTGGCAAATACAGACATGCAGAACTGGCATAAAGGCAAATATTCAGCTCAGGTCTCATTTACATCAAGGTGGGGGCATCATCTATAGCCTGAAATGTCAGTGGTGGATGATACCAGAAACAAAAGAGCTGGAGCAACATAGGTAACATTTGTACATTAGGCAATTATTATTATTATTATTATTATTATTATTATTATTATTATTATTATTATTATTTCCATTCACATGCTCCTCTTCATTCAACAGACAAGCAGGAAGCTTTATCAGAGTTCAAGGGCACGTTCCTCCCAAGCAAAAAATAAAGGTGGGTCCATGAGGGGCATGTCATGCAGATGGTTCCAGGGGCCATATCGAGAGGTCTAGAGGGCCGCATTTGCTCCCTAGGGTCTCCCCAACTCTACACTTCGCAGCTGATAGCTAGTGCTTTTCTAAACCCCTCCTGCTCAAAAATCACAAAACATGAGTGCCGGCTATTTCAAAGCAATCCAAGTATACTTGTCTTTACTACTGTTGTTCTAATTAATAATATGCTTATGGGGGGGTAGGTATGTGTTTCAAATCCCAGCCTATTCCATTGATGCCAAATGCTAGATCAATCCCTTCACTTTTCAAAGCGGTGCTTGTTAAAAGGGGGGGGTAGTGGGGTTGAAAGCAAGTTCAATTATGGAAAGAGTTTGGCTGTTAGGGTGGGGGAGAAACCAGCACACAAACAGGATTAGCTTCTGCGGAAAAATCATTGAAGGCCGTGCAATTGACACAGAATGCAAAAGCTTAGCAGCAGTAGTCTCATGTTCAGGGTTCCTCTGCTTTTATCTTCAGCGACAAGGAAGTTATGCTTGCTTTCCCACCGTCCTGGGTTTTCATGAGTCAGTCTTAACGAGTGATGTCTCTGAAATCCATGACTGCTTGGCTCAGAATGCAAATTTCTCTACCTCCTAATGCTCAGTACCATTTACATCCCTTCCAATTTCTCTCATATAATATTCCAAGCTTGTACACAAAGGAACAGAGGTACGTGTCATTTTCCTGAGTGCATACAAAGTTGTTGTTGTTGTTGTTGTTGTTGTTGTTGTTGTTGTTGTTGTTGTTGTTGTTGTTGTTGTTGTAATATATTACCCACCCTTCTCAGCAATGTAAAATACAACATTGAAAATAGTTTAGAGCAACTTACAGTCATAATATTATTGGTACAATCCATTACTCACAAAGATTCAGGTGCCCTGGGAAAGTGATGTTTCCCAAGTCCCCTAGCACCTGCATAGCTGGATCTGTCAGTTTCAGTTTCTTATCTTTCCAGCCTTAAGTTCAGCTCTCCACATTTCCTTATCAGTTTGGGGTTTTTTTTAAGTCCTCATGAAAGTTAATCAAGTAGTTGAGTGCAAATATCTCCTAATATGCTCTCTTTTTTGTATGCAATTGTCAGAGGGCCTGGTATGGCTACTCTAGAGTAACGACTCCAGCATGGTCTTTTAAGGTTTTTATTAAGTGCTGATTATTTACAGTGTTCAGAGCAGTAAAAATGCATCCTTAAGGTGAGGTGTCTGAACTCCCGAATGGCGATTGGCGCGTTTTCTTCCAGCACCACAGCTTTGGCAAACCCAACCACTTCCCCCTACGTTTGCGTCGCAATTCGGGAGTTGGGGGAATTGGCCTCCCCCCTGTGCGTCCAACTTCCTGTCCCACCTGCGGCCTGGGCTCCACAACCTTGCCTGAGCCTCGGACACCACTTCCTGACTCTCCGCTGGAGGCAGAGCTCTCCTTACTCTCTCCCGCGCTTGGGGATGGGCTGGAACTTAAGATGGGAGGGACTTCCCTGTATCCCTTGTCCCTCACATCCACCCCCCTCCCAGGCTCCTCTCCCCCCCTCCCTAGGGGCTCTCTGCTTGCTGGGGACGAGTGAAACCCCAAGAAGTCTGTGGCATCCGAGCCTGTGGGTGTAAAAATTTCCCCCCAATCCTGCGATCTTTCTCCTTCCCCCTGAGAAGACGGGAATCCCAAGAAGTCAGTGGCGTCAGAGCTGGTGGGAGTAAAAATGTTCTGCCAGTCCTCTCCTGCCTCTGACGTCGTTGACCTCGGTGAAACCCACACCTCTTCTTCCGTGTCCTCAAATTCCGCTTCCCATCTCCATGGAGAGCTGCTGCCTGCTATCCCTTCCTCCTGCCCCTCCCCCTCTCCCTCCCTTTCCATGTGCCAGGGCTTGGGCCTGTGGGGGAACAGGGCGTGGAACTCTTCCACTAAAAATTCCTCAGGTACTTCTGTGGCCGGTATCCACTCATTGTGGGACGGCGGAGTGTCCTCCCATGCTATCAGGTACTCCAGTCCTCTCACCCCTCTCCTTGAGTCTAAAATCTCAGTTGCCTCATTGAGCTGTCGGGCGTCTCCCGTCTCCCCCCCTCCCTCTGGAGGCTGATCGCTGTCCCTGAACCTGGTACTTTCCCTGTACGGCGACAGCAGCGATCTATGAAACACTGGGTGCACTCTCATGTCCTCCGGCAGTGCTAGCCTGAAGGCTACCGGGTTGACCTGTTGCGTGACCGTGAAGGGGCCCAGCCTCCTGGGTGCTAACTTCTTGCATCGCCCCCTGGTGGGAAGACCTTCCGAGGATAACCAAACCTTGTCCCCCACCCTGATGACCTCTCCCGGTCGCCTGTGGCGATCTGCCCCCTTCTTGTACGCTTCCTTGGCCCTCTCCAAGTGTTCTCGGAGCTGCTGGTGCACCGTCTCCAGGTCCTCTGCCCAATCCTCTGCCTGTGGGCCCTCTTCCTCCTCCTCCCCCTCCCTCTCCGGGAAAGATCTGAGGTCGCGCCCGTAGTTGGCCTTAAAGGGCGACACCCCTGTGGAGACGTGCACCGCATTGTTGTAGGCAAATTCTGCCAGTGGCAGGCGATCCACCCAATCCGTTTGCCTCTGGCTGACGTAACATCTCAGGTACTGCTGCAGAATGGCGTTGACCCGCTCCGCCTGTCCATTGGTTTGCGGGTGCCTAGCCGTCGACAAGCTGACCTCCACCTGCAGGAGGTTCATGAGCCGCCGCCAGAACCTGGAAACAAATTGGCGGCCACGATCCGAAATAACCCTTAAAGGCAATCCATGCAGTCTGAATACGTGGTCAACAAACAGTTTGGCCGTCTCTTCTGCCGAGACCGCCCTGGCACACGGTATAAAATGGCACATTTTGGACATGAGGTCCACCACCACCAACACTGCGGTCTTGCCCCTGGACGACGGCAGGTCTGTGATGAAGTCCATGGACACTACTTCCCACGGCCTGTGCGGTGTGGCTAAGGGCTCCAGCAAACCTGCTGGTGGCGCTCTGACCACCTTTGCTCGCTGGCAGGTGTCACATCCCCTTACATAATCCCGAACATCCTCCCGCACCCCTGGCCACCAGAAGTGTCTCATGACTAGGTGAGTGGTTTTGTCCCTTCCAAAATGACCCGCCGTTGGGTTGTCGTGCATCTGCTTGAGGGCCTTACCTCTCAGCTGTTTGGTTGGCAGGTACAGGGCTCCCTTGTAAAAAAGCAAACCCCTCCTTTCCTCAAAGTCTTTGGCCTGCTCCCCCCCCCTCTCAGTTCTCTGAAGATGCGGGTGGCAAATTCATCAGCTGCTGTCAGTGCTGTGAGTTCTGCCTCGCTCACCACTGCTGCTCCGCAGGACCATGCTGATGGGGGGAAAATATGCCTGGGTGCCGGTGGCAACTCCTCCTCCATGTACTCTGGCTTGCGGGAGAGGGCATCCGCCCTGACATTCTGCTCTCCCGGGATGTAGTGGATGGAGAAGTTGAAGTTCGAGAAGAACTCTGCCCACCGTATCTGCCGCTGGTTGAGCACCCTGGCAGTTCTCCAGAACTCCAGGTTCTTGTGGTCTGTGCACACCTGGATGGGGTGCTTGGCGCCCACCAGGAAGTGTCGCCAGTGCTGGAACGCAGCGTGGATCGCGAGAAGTTCCCTGTCAAACACTGTGTAGTTGCGTTCCGGCTGGGTCAGCTTCCTGGAGAAGAAGGCACAGGGTCTCCACTCTCTGTTGGCGTCCAGTTGCAACAGAATCGCTCCCAGAGCCTTGTCCGAAGCATCTGTCTCCAGGCGTAGGGGCGCATCCTGCACCACGTGGAACAGGTGCTGGTCTGAAGCGAATACCCCCTTGAGGCTTTCGAACGCTGCTTGCGCCTCTGGTGTCCACCGGAACTTCTGCTTGCCTCTCAGGCAGTCGGTGATAGGAGCCGTGACGCGAGAGAAGTTCTTGATGAACTTCCTGTAGAAGTTCGCGAAGCCTAGTAGGCGTTGGGCATCTTTGCGCGTCCTGGGGCTGTGCCAGTCCAGGATGGCCTGCACCTTGTCCTTGTCCATCGCCAGCCCCTTGTCTGACAGCTTGTAGCCTAGGAAGTCCACTTCTTTGGTGTGAAACTTGCACTTCTCCAGCTTCACATACAGGTGGTTGTCCTTCAGGCGCTGCAACACCTCCCTGACATCCTTCACATGTTGCACTGGGTCATTGGAGTAGATAAGGATGTCATCCAGAAAGACCAAGCAGTTCTTGAAGAGGAGGGACCCCAGGACGTGGTGCATGAAGGCCTGGAAGCATGCTGAGCCCCCTTGCAACCCGAAGGGCATCACCAGATATTCAAAAGAGCCCAGAGGCGTGAACATCGTGGTTTTCCATTCATCGCCTTCCCGGATCCTGATCAAGTTGTACGCCCCTCTTAGGTCGAGCTTGGTGAAGATCTTGCCCCTGCGTGCCGCTGTCAGGAGATCATCCACTCTGGGCATGGGGAAAGCCACTGGCTCTGTCACCGAATTCAGCCGTCTAAAATCCACCACCAGACGGCGCTGTTGCGTGTCTTTCTTGTCCACCCAGAAGACCGGGCTGCCCCCTGCTGCCTTGCTTTCTCTGATGAACCCCCGCTTGAGGTTCTTGTCGATGAAAGCGCGCAGATCCTCTAGTTCCTGATCTGACATGGCGTACAGCTTGGCTGGGGGTATAGTTGCCCCTGGCACCAGGTTGATCTGGCAGTCAAAAGGCCTGTGTGGGGGTAGGTGGTCGGACTCCGCTTCGCTGAAGACCTCCTGCAGGTCCCAGTACGGCTTGGGTATTGCCTCACCCCCCTTGACGTGCATGGTGGCCACCGTGGCTATCGGAGGCCCCTCCCCTGGTTGGTGCTGCATGCAATGTTCCAGACAAAAGTCCGATCCAAAAGTGATGCATCTCTGGTGCCAACTTATGGAGGGGTCGTGGCGCGTCAGCCAGCTCATGCCCAAGACGATGGGGGGGTCTGAGATGGTTGTGACGTTGAAAGCCAGTGTCTCTGAGTGCCTTCCCACCGTCATTCTCATGGGGGGGGTTTGATGCGTGATGGCCCCTCCCAGCAGCTCTCTGCCGTCAATGGTGGCCACGTGCAGGGGAAAATCCAGCTGCAGAAGTTGGATCTGGTGCTCTTCCGCAAAGTTTCTCGAGAAGAAGTTGGCTGAGGCACCACTGTCAATTAAGGCGAGGACTGTCAGGGGATAGCCATTTGGGAGCGTGAGCGTGACTTCTAGAACCACTCCTGCTCTGGGAGGGGTGGGCTGGCTGTGCTCCTCTCTGTGCGGGTGGGCGGGCGGGGGCTGTTGTCTGCTGACTGTGCCTGGCCGCTCCCCCTTGTCTCCTGCAGCCAGGCTGTCTCGTTTCCCTGCTGTGGTGCTGCGTCAGCTGGGGAAGGTACAACCGTTCCCGCCTTTCCTTGCCACTCTCTGCGATGAGGGCAGTCTCTGACGCGATGCCGGGGGGAGTTGCAGAGAAAGCAATTCCCGCCTCTTCCCTCCTTGCGTCTTGGCGCCGCCGGGGTTTGAAAAGCCCGCGCGCGCGCTCCTCCGATCTCCATCGGTTCCGGCTCTGGGCTTGGCCTGGGCGGGTGTGGGGGCGGGCCCTGGGGTGGGGTTTGGTGATGTGGTCTGTCCTGGGAGCGTGGGAACCAAGGTTTTGCTGCGCGCGTCGCTTGTTTGTCATTCCATCTGGATTCCTGTCTCACCCCCACCGCTAGCGCCGCTTTGCTTAACTCATCCATAGTTCGCGGTTTGGGACCTCTTGCCAGCTCATCCTTAACGTCTGCGTGCAAACCCATGTAGAAGGCTGATTTCACTGGCTCACTTTGCAGATCCCACCCCAGTTTGTGCACCAGCATGGTGAATCTCGCCCAGTAGTCCCTAACTGTCGATTTTCCTTGTGTTAAGTTATGAAGCTCCTCTTTAGTGGCCTCCATTTCACTGTCACTAGCGTACATTATTTTTAAAGCTTCTAGAAATAATTTTGCGTTCTTCATGCAAGGATTTTTTTGCGCGATGAGCGGTCTTACCCATTCTCGGGCGGCCCCCGTCAAATGCTCTATGATAAAGGAGACTCTGTGCGCGTCATCTGGGAATTCTGCTGCATGCAATTCCAGCGCATAATTTATTTCTGTCTCGAATCCTAGGTACTCCCTAGGGTCGCCGCTAAACTTGGTGACTAGGCTCTGTCCCCTTCTCACTTGGACTAGCTGCGGCTGGGGCACCCCCCCCCCCACCTCTAGCGGCTTTCTCCTCTTCCAACTTTTTCTGTAGGTCCAAAACCATCACCCTTAGCTGTTTCTCAGTCTCCTCTTTTGTCCTCACCTGGTCCACCAGCTTGTTCAGCTCCTCCTGCGCCCCTCGCGCTTCCTCTTGAGCGGCATGCAATTGCTGCTGTGCGTGCGCTGTGAGGTTCTGCAGCTCCTGTTTCGCTGCTTCGGCCTCCAGCCTCCAATGCTCAGCCTCTTGAGCGCTCATCGCTGCACTCCAAAGTAGCCAAAAAAAAGATTCGGGAGTTGCTGTCAGAGGGCCTGGTATGGCTACTCTAGAGTAACGACTCCAGCATGGTCTTTTAAGGTTTTTATTAAGTGCTGATTATTTACAGTGTTCAGAGCAGTAAAAATGCATCCTTAAGGTGAGGTGTCTGAACTCCCGAATGGCGATTGGCGCGTTTTCTTCCAGCACCACAGCTTTGGCAGACCCAACCTCTTCCCCCTACGTTTGCGTCGCAATTCGGGAGTTGGGGGAATTGGCCTCCCCCCTGTGCGTCCAACTTCCTGTCCCACCTGCGGCCTGGGCTCCACAACCTTGCCTGAGCCTCGGACACCACTTCCTGACTCTCCGCTGGAGGCAGAGCTCTCCTTACTCTCTCCCGCGCTTGGGGATGGGCTGGAACTTAAGATGGGAGGGACTTCCCTGTATCCCTTGTCCCTCACAGCAATATTACCTAATGCATACATTTTTGCCAAGCAAAGACCCCTACTTATACACTATAGCATGTTAATATTATTTGCACACTCTATCCTAGCATAATGTATTTTTTGTACATGCTGCTTGGCCAGGGAACTAAATCTGGGGAAGTGCACATTTTGAAGGATGGCATTGCTGGGCTAAGCTGAGATCCTTGAATCATAGTATTGTAGATTGGAAGGGACCCCAAGTTCATCTTGTCCAATGCCCTGCAAGGCAGGAATCGCAACTGCATGGATGAGGATGAGTGAGATGGATGAGGAGGAAGAACAGGAGGATGACAGCAGGACAGGGACTGGAGGAGATTCACATTTCCCCATCCCAGAGTACAGCTAATCTGTACTCTGTAGATGCAGGCTCCTGTCAGGGGTCAGCGGAGAGTCCAGGAAGTCGGGACCGGGGCTCTCCGAGGGAGAAGCAGCCCGGGATGCTAGCGCCTTGCAACATCCTTCGGAGGGTGGTGCTGAGGCTCAGGAAGCGGTGCAGACTCTTGGGGATGCCGAGAGTGCCAGGTTTCCAGAGGGAAGGATCGAGGGGTCAGACCACAGCACTCAAGAGGGGGAGGCTCCAGAGGAGACAGCACCGGCTCGGGTGGAGAGGGCGCTCCACCAGCTCCATCACCCCAACAGTGGGGGGGGGGGAGAGGTGAGAGTAGAGGAGGAGATTCAAGGTGCCAAGGACATTCTGTTGGCAAAAGTCCCGACGGTCGGTGCTTCTGGATTCTGATTCAGAATAGAACAGTCATGGATTTTGATGCTCTGTCTTGTACATATGTATATAATAAAACTCTGTAAAAACCAGCCACGGAGTTTGGAGCTGCTTACGCACGAGGAAGCATCATTACAGCTCCTTCCTCTCTTCTTACCTCCCAAGGAGTGGAACACAGCAATGGAATCCAGGGATGGTGTCAACCAACTGCTAGGGGTGGAGGAACTAGAGTCAGAAGGGAAGGACACAGCTTGGTCCCCCAGGACCGGGCAACACTCTTGTCGCTGGATTCATATGCATTCTCCTCAATACAATGGGCAGCTGCCTGCTCCACTACCTCACAAGACCTTGGAAGGAAGCTCACATTTTCCCATCTTTTAAAACTTGGTGGATGGGTGTGCTAACCCATTGGGACAGCTCTGTTACTTCCACATAGCATTAAACTGCCTTGCCCTGGTCCATAAGCTTAAACTACCTGTCTAGCCTCATCCCAACTGTCCCCTAGACTACTCTAGCTATACCTCTACTCTGCTTCAAGAAAGATTTCTTCCTTACTCTCAAGTAGGAGCCTCTGTTGTCATGGTTCAAGAGGGAGTCAGAACAATGGCTATGTGTTTTGGTGTGTGTTTTGCTTTGGAATGTGCAAATTAGGCAAGTTCATCTTTAAATCATCATAATCATTTTATGGGTCTGCCACTTTCCACAAAAAGAATTGTGTTCAAAGTGGCTTACTATAAAGAAAACAGGAATGCATCTCAAAATCCAACCATCACAAAAGTAGTTAATAAAAACAGCAGCATAATAGCAAATCTAAGTCATACCAAACAACATTTCAGTGCTGTAAATACAAGAAGATTACATTGAGCACACTACACCTCCTGGCAATAACAAAAATAACAAGGGAACGTGGCACCTTGGTCCTAGAAACACCCACGACAGTCGCTCTCTTGCAACAACTTGCAAGGCTTCCAAAGGTGGCTTAGCTGGAAACACCTCTCCTATGAAGTTGCTCCTTAAATGCAAACTGGGTTCAATTTCTCCTCCATCCTTCCTTGGAACACTACCTATTACAATGTCCCAGACAGCAAGGAGGGAAGGAGGGAGATCTTTGGTAACTTTCAATGCTGCCACAACTAGCAATTAAACAGCAAGAAAAGGTGGGTAAGCGATCACAGGGGATTTGGATCCCATTATGTTCTGCATGATGGTTTTTGGAGTATGATAAGGTCCAAAATTCGGAACTGAATTTAGAAAGCTACACCAGCACACACATTGCCAAGTTATTTTATGATGTTCTTGGACCTTCTTCGCCATGCTTGGTTACAAACTGAGCTCAGGAGAGTTCACACATCATAGCAGAATGCAGTTCTGGGAAATCATGAACACGCTGAGGATTTGTGACATTATCAAGAGATGTTCAAGAAGAAAATCCCATTATTTCAGTGGTTCTTATAACAGCCCTGCAAGGCAGGTCAGTTTTAGTAAAACCATATTGCAAAGTGGAAGGGAACTGAGATCTATTTATTATTTATTTTACACACTTAGGAATTGCTTCACAGCCCGAGGCTTTATGCAAAACAAAACAATAATACAAATTTCCAAAAGAATTAAAACCAAAACAACAGATTACAACAGATGTATAGTCAAGATGATATAAATGACTGGGTCACACCTTGGGGAAAGCCTTCTTAAACAAAAGCATTTTCAGTAGGCAACAAAACATCATGATGGTGGGCAGCTGTCTAAATTCAGCTGGCTGTTGATTCCAGATGGCTGGAGTTGCAACACTAAAAGCCTGAGTTCCAGTACAAACTAAGCATGTCTCTGGAGCATGCAGTACTCTCAGCAGTGTCCCATCTTCCAAGTGCAGTTGCTGAGTCCTTTAGATTGCGACTGAACAGGCACTGCTTTCCTAAGGGCACCCAGTGTCTTCTTGGCTGTGGCGAAGTTTCAAACCAGGCACTTTCCATCTCACACCTTTAGTGACTCTACTACATCAGCATATTTTTTGGGTTACTTCTTGCTGCCTCGCAATTTGAAATCACAGAGCGGTGAAAATCAGAAATGTAAGGGAAGAGAGAAGCCGCGTTTCATTTCTGTAATGGCATGAAACTCTATGTACAATTTTAAAGGGGAATGTTCTTTGCCTAGTAAAATGTATTGCTAACCTTCAACACTTATAAAATCCAACATGATGCAAAAAGAAAAAGAAATGTCCTTGACTCGAGCTCTTTATGTGTCTCATGGCTGTGAAAAACTGCAAGTAACTTTAGCTCTGTTTTGTCAGAGTTGCCTTTTCTGTAAAGGCATGCCATTTTGGTTGCAATTACACTTATTCTTTTTTATCATGTAACTCTAGCAAAATAAATAAAGATTGCTTTGTGTTTTATTGAAAGAAAAT
This sequence comes from Zootoca vivipara, assembly GCF_965207765.1. Taxonomy (NCBI): domain Eukaryota; kingdom Metazoa; phylum Chordata; class Lepidosauria; order Squamata; family Lacertidae; genus Zootoca; species Zootoca vivipara. The sequence continues at coordinate 18,996,366 of NC_142596.1, forward strand.
TGCATGGTGAATTAATTTTAACTTGTCTTTGCTTAGTGTTAGCCTGAATTGTTTGTCATGCCTCCCTCCCTCTCTGTCACAGTCCTAGGCATCCATGGGACACAAGAACGCTGGGATTAGTGGGCCTCCAGTGAAACTGGAGGAATTATACCAGAAAGATATGGAGGTCTCGTACACCCCAGGTAGTGTGGTTGCTGACCTTGAGCCAGACATCTTGGAGAGTGAAGTCAAATGGGCCTTAGAAAGCACTGCTAATAACAAGGCCAGTGGAAGTGATGATATTCCAGCTGAACTATTTAAAATTTTAAAAGATGATGCTGTTAAGGTGCTACACCCAATATGCCAGCAAGTTTGGAAAACTCAGCAATGGCCAGAGGATTGGAGAAGATCAGTCTACATCCCAATTCCAAAGAAGGGCAGTGCCAAAGAATGCTCCAACTACCGCACAATTGCGCTCATTTCACACGCTAGCAAGGTTATGCTTAAAATTCTACAAGGCAGGTTTAGGCAGTATGTGGACCGAGAACTCCCAGAAGTGCAAGCTGGATTTCGAAAGGGCAGAGGAACCAGAGACCAAATAGCAAACATGCGCTGGATTATGGAGAAAGCTAGAGAGTTCCAGAAAAACGTCTACTTCTGCTTCATTGACTATGCAAAAGCCTTTGACTGTGTCGACCACAGCAAACTATGGCAAGTTCTTAAAGAAATGGGAGTGCCTGATCACCTCATCTGTCTCCTGAGAAATCTCTATGTGGGACAAGAAGCTACAGTTAGAACTGGATATGGAACAACTGAGTGGTTCAAAATTGGGAAAGGAGTACGACAAGGTTGTATATTGTCTCCCTGCTTATTTAACTTATATGCAGAATTCATCATGCGAAAGGCTGGACTAGATGAATCCCAAGCCGGAATTAAGATTGCCGGAAGAAATATCAACAACCTCCGATATGCAGATGACACAACCTTGATGGCAGAAAGGGAGGAGGAATTAAAGAACCTTTAAATGAGGGTGAAAGAGGAGAGCGCAAAATATGGTCTGAAGCTCAACATCCAAAAAACCAAGATCATGGCCACTGGTCCCATCACCTCCTGGCAAATAGAAGGGGAAGAAATGGAGGCAGTGAGAGATTTTACTTTCTTGGGCTCCTTGATCACTGCAGATGGTGACAGCAGTCACGAAATTAAAAGACGCCTGCTTCTTGGGAGAAAAGCAATGACAAACCTAGACAGCATCTTAAAAAGCAGAGACATCACCTTGCCGACAAAGGTCCGTATAGTTAAAGCTATGGTTTTCCCAGTAGTGATGTATGGAAGTGAGAGCTGGACCATAAAGAAGGCTGATCGCCGAAGAATTGATGCTTTTGAATTATGGTGCTGGAGGAGACTCTTGAGAGTCCCATGGACTGCAAGAAGATCAAACCTATCCATTCTTAAGGAAATCAGCCCTGAGTGCTCCCTGGAAGGACAGATCGTGAAGCTCAGGCTCCAATACTTTGGCCACCTCATGAGAAGAGAAGAATCCTTGGAAAAGACCCTGATGTTGGGAAAGATTGAGGGCACTAGGAGAAGGGGACGACAGAGGACAAGATGGTTGGACAGTGTTCTCGAAGCTACGAACATGAGTTTGACCAAATTGCGGGAGGCAGTGCAAGACAGGAGTGCCTGGCGTGCTATGGTCCATGGGGTCACGAAGAGTCGGACACGACTAAACGACTAAACAACAACAACAACAACAGTGAAACTGAAAAGTTGGAAGATTCAGGGCAGATTTAAAAAGTGCTCCTTCACACAGTGCACAGTTAAGCTATGAAACTCACAGCCTCTCATGATGGCCACCAACTTGGGTGACTTTAAAAGAGAATTCACAGAGGCTTTCAGTGCTATCCCTGATTGCTATGCGCTGCCTTCATGGCCCAGAGGCAGCAATGCTTCTGAGTTACCAGTTACCGGAAGCCACAGGAAGGAAAGTGCTGCTGTGTTTGGTCTTGCTTGCTAGTTTCCCATAGGCATGTGGTTGGCCACCATGGGCGTAGGCAGGGGGGCAGGGGGGCAATTGCTCCCCCTAGAAGCAAAAGGCTGAGGGGCACAGCATGGCAGCCCCAGGCTCCCGCTCCCGGCGTGAAGCTCCAGAGGCGTGCGGGGAGCGTAAGCTGAGGAGCGCTAAGCGGGAGCGGGGAGCGTTAGCGGAGGAGGAAGCCACAGGCTCGCGTTCCCTGTGCACCTCTGGAGCTACGCGCTGGGAGGCACGGAGGAGGCAGCCACAAGCTCGCGCGCCTCTGGAGCTTCGCGCCGGGAGCGGGAGCCTGGGGCCGCCTCCTCGGAAGAGCTGGGAGGCGCAGGCCATGTAGCCCCGCCCACATTCCCACTGTGGCCCCTCCCCTCCCCTCCCGCCCCTTGCCCCCGCCCCTTTCCCCCCTAATTTTGATCCTGGGTACGCCCCTGTTGGCCACTGAGAGAACAGGTTGTGGGACTAGGTGGGCCATTGGTCCTGTTTGGTCTGTTGTTGCTGCTGTTTAGTTGTTTAGTCATGTCCGACTCTTCATGACCCCATGGACCATAGCACGCCAGGCATTCCTGTCTTCCACTGCCTCCTGCAGTTTGGTCAGACCCATGTTGGTGGCTTCGAGAACACTGTCCAACCATCTCGTCCTTTGTCGTCCCCTTCTCCTTGTGCCTTCCATCTTTCCCAACATCAGGATCTTTCCCAGGGAGTCTTCTCTTCTCATGAGGTGGCCAAAGTATTGGAGCCTCAGCTTCAGGATCTGTCCTTCCACTGAGCACTCAGGGCTGATTTCCTTCAGAATGGATAGGTTTGATCTTTTTGCAGTCCATGGGACTCTCATTCTTTCATTCTCTTGCATAGCGTTAGTGTAGGGGATTTGTGTTGGCATCCCATAAGTAGTTCCTTTATTTATTTGTATTGGCATTGCAATAGATGAGGGGTTCCAGAGCTTGTTTGGTTGCATTCAGTTAGCTGTGGTGTGGTTTGGTTGTATGTGTGAGGGTGGGGTTGTTGTTTGATCAGATTATTCATATGCTGTCTAGGGGTGAGGAGGGAGTAGGTCATTGTCCTGTTGTGCTGTGAATGTGATAAAGAGGAGCCACACTGGGGTGAAGACATCCTCTGCTGCTTGTCCTGGTGCTAGTTTAAGTTTGTTGATCACCTTTTCGAATCGGTTATGCCCTCTGTAATGGGAAAGGCTACAGATCAGCGAACATTTGTATGCAGAAGACCGAAAGTTAATCCCTGCCATATCTATAGATGGTTCAAATAGACCCATGGAGAGCTGCTTCCAGTGCAGACCAGCCTTCCTTAACTTGCCACGCTCCAGATGTTTTGGACTCCAACTCCCATCAGCCCCAGCCAGCATAGCCCATTGTTGGGAATGATGGGAATAGTAGTCCAAAACATTTTGAGCATACTTGGGTGGGAGAGGCTGGTGTAGACAACAATGAGCTAGATGGACCAGTGATGACAGTAGAAGGCAATTTCAAGTGTTTCAAAGAAGAGTCCACCTGGGTCAGACCACAGGCCCATCTACTCTACGCATCCCCAAACTCGGCCCTCCAGATGTTTTGGGACTACAACTCCCATCATCCCTAGCAAACAGGACCAGTGATCAGGGATGGTGGGAACTGTAGTCCCAAAACATCTGGAGGGCCGAGTTTGCAGATGCCTGATCTACTCCATCATTCTCTTAGTTAGTGTGGGGTACATGGACTAGGACCTAGGAGACCAGGGTTCAAATCCCCACTCGGCCACGAAGCTAACAGGACTGTGGTCCTCGAATGTTCTGCTTTTCCTTAGAACGTCCCTATTTTCATCAGAGAAATGTTGGAGTGTATGGAGTTACACGACTCTGAAGCCAAGGAGACAAGTAACTATGCAATCTTTAGAAGACATCTGAAAAACATGGCATGTTTTTCAAATGTTTAATGTTTAGTTACATTTTTATATATATGTTTGGAAGCTGCCCAGAGTGGCTGGGGCAACCCAGTCAGATGGGTGAAGTAATATTATTATAATAATTATGGAAATTACTATTATTATGGAATACGATGTCCCTATTTCCATTGGAGAAATTGAGAGTATGTGAAAGTCTTATCCTCCATGAATTTGTTTTATATTTTTCTAATGGTGTCTGGGCTGCTGGCCAAGTTGTGGTAGAGAATTCTGGTTTAACGCAACCCTCTGTGAAGAAGTACTTTATTTTGTCTTCCCCGAATCATCCTCCACTTAGCTGTATTTGATGAATCCATGTTCAAGAACAGAGGAGAGGAATCTCAGTCGCAAGGGCCAAATGTGGTCCACCAGTCTTCTTTATCTCTTCCTCGAAACTCTCCCAAAAATACCCCTTTCCCCCAGGAAACACCCCTCACTGCCCCTGCTTCACTCCCTCCGAGTGTGTTTTTATCCTGGCTTGAATGTGTGTTCCTATTGCCTGCCTGGATGGAGGATAGAGAGGGAGGTGTGAATGTAGAAGCTATCCTAGTTTAAAGAGGTAAACATTGGTCCACTCACTTTTGCTTCAGACCCTACTCTCCACTCGCAACTCGCCTTGAAAAAGCTTCCTCATCTCTCTTCTAATATTATGAGACAGAGAATCTACAACTCTTGCCAATTTGTTTGTTTGTTCGTTTCATTCTTCTTTCTGCACACAGACATTACCATCGTAAAAAATAAAATAAAAAAACGGGGGCTTTCTCTGGAACGAAACATAAACAAACAAAATAAACAACAGGGGCAACCAAAAACCCCAAAAGCCAGAAAAAACACTACAGTACCATAAATAAGCGGAGAAGATCAAATAAAATAGATTGAAGTGAAAACTAATAGGAACCAGGGTTGTAAGCAGAAGAACCTAAGCTGTCAAATTAATTTTGATATGATTGGTAGAAAGTCCACACATTTCAAGCTATTGCTTTGTGTAGGCTCTCAGATTTACAACACAGAGACCCCGAATCTCTCACAGTCTGGACAAGAGCAGGTGATTTATAATATTCCTGTGCTGACAAATCTCAGATCTTTCTGACTGAGTGAACAAACACCCTGAAAGGGAAGAAAGAGGATGGTCAATGTGCCATACATATTTGCAGCCGCCTGTTTCTCTCCACCTTGCTTTCTGCCAGTGGTGATTGTGGACTCCCTTCTTCTCCCTGCTAGTACATTTCTGCCATTGAGAGAAGATCTTTATCATGAGTAATTACAAATGGTCCTGGGTAATCATCAGTGTTACGGTACATTGAGCTCATCTGTGTGAAACAGAGACATCCCTCATTTCCCTCCCTTTGTCATATGCATTGTTAAAACACCTCGACAGCGTACAGTGAATAATTCAGATGTGTTTATTACAACCTCTGGCAGAGGATCGGTGATAGCAGAGGTGGAAATGCAATAACATTTATCTTTCCCTGGCATCTTTCATATATGGAATCACTCAGAACATCACTGGGAAGGTCAGAGTGACCTAGGGGCTACTCACAAAGTAATTCCCAAGCTGGGTGCTAGGGCACACTAGGATGCCACCAAAAATAACTTTAAACTCTTGTGTCATGTGATGAGTTGTAAAAGAGAGAGCAGGAGGACTAAAATCATCAAGTCTCCGTGTAGCGATGTAAGTAGGCATCATTTCCCGTTCCACCCTGAGTTTGTTGCATGCAGCACTGCTTGCATTCCCCTGCAGTTCACCTTCCACCAAAAACCTACATTATTTGTCTCACTGCCCATAATTTATGTAATTTGAGTGGTTGTTTTACATAAATTGCGCCGTCATTGCATTATTTCACCTCATTCATTTCTGTGCAAACGAAACACAATGCAAATTGGTTGGGCGATGCAATCAATCACCTATTGTTTGTGCACAGAAAGCAATAGCAAACACCGATCGTGTTTGCCGGATTGATCTCTGCTGCAGATATAGGACAAATAAGCAAACACCAGCAATTTCCACTCCTATTTCCATCTCTATGGAACTCTATGAATTCTATACTTTAACTATGCGGCATGTGAAGTACTTAAAAAAAAAAATCTGTCCTGAATCTTGCAATGCTCATCTTTACCGGCCCTCTTTGAGTGCCCATGGATGGGCAAATCTATACCAATCTGTCCCATTTGGTGCCACCTGTGGACGTCTTAAAGAACATCCCGTCTAGTTTCTGTATGGCTTTCTTATCATACTTCTGGGAAAATTCTAAGCACACCTCACAGCTACAGCATCTGGCCAGGGTTGTATCCAAAGCTAGTTATTGGAACTGAAATTAATGCATTTAACTTAGTCATTTCTAATATATTCAGTGGGTCTGCTCTGAGTAGGACCAGGCTTGTCTGCAACCAAATCACACAAATGGGGAGATCCGAGGGCTCCCTCTTTCTTTTTTATTGAGTTGTTTGTTTTAACAAGCTTCAAGCAGCTTCAGAGCACAGCACCTTTGGCATGCAGGGTAAAAACTTTTTTTAAAAGGTGGTTGAAGCGACTGCACACCATTCCCTGTGTAACTGTATGTACAAAGGGGCATGCTCCATTGCTTCCCCTTTGTACAAAGGCTGCTCCCATCAGTACAACATGGGAGCAGCCAACCTTTTGTACGCACCATGAACCTTTGGATTTTTTATTTTTTATTTTTAAATGGTCTGCAAAGCTGCTCTTTCTCCATTAAAACAAGAAAAAGAGAGTGGGGCAAGTCTTCAGTTTACCTTGTTAAGTACAGTGGTTGAACCAGCCCTCAAAACACTTAGCAGATCTGCAGACAAAATTGCAGGTCTATGGTCCATTCCAAGAACTAGCTGAATGGGACTAATGAGGAGGGGTTTGCAGCATGCTGTGGTAGTTGGAGTGCTCATTTGGGACTTATTATTATTATTGGTTTTTACGCATCTTTTCCAGCATATCATTCTTTTAAACATCATTTCAAAATATTTGGCTATCACAGCCTAAGACTTCCTTCAACCTCGACTGATGGTTTCCTAAAAGCTTTTCTAGTAATGCATTTTGTTACTATAGTTATTGCTATAAATTCAAATCTTAATACCTATTCTTAATTCTTTTCACAATGATTTATATATTACTCCTTACAAAACTTCTTTTAACCCTACAAGCGATGTCAATTGGTTACAGTTGCTTTCCAAATATATCGAAAATTTCTTCCATTCCTTTAGGAAAGTCTGGTCCTGCTGGTTCTGAATTTTCCTGGTTAAGCTCACCATCTCAGCATAGTTCATCAATTTCTCTTGCCACTCTTCTTTAGTTGGCATTTCTTCTTGCTTCCACCTTTGGGCTAACAATATCCTTGCTGCAGTTGTCGCATATAAAAACAATTTTTTATCATTCATATGAATTTCTGTACCCACAATACCCAACAGAAGGGCTTCTGGTTTTTAAACAAATGTATATTTCAACATTTTTTCCAATTCATTATAAATCATTTCCCAGAAGTCCTTCACTTTCTTACATTCCCACCACATATGGTAAAAAATACCCTTCTTTTCTTTACATTTCCAACATTTTTTTTAGTTTACAAATCCTTTATTGATATATTCAGATTAAAAACAAAAAGAAAGAAAATAATATATTTAAACAATCTAAACAAGTCAATATTACATAGAAAAAAGATAAACACAAAACCATTATAGTTCAGTAATTTGTCAAACACTTATGGTTACCTAAATTCCTAAAATGGAAATAAAAAGAAAGAAGAAAGTAGAGAAATGAAAAGATGAAGAAAACAGAAAAAGAAAAAGAAAAGAAGAAGAAGATAAGATGAGAACATTACCTAATATCCTCTAAGGTAAGTCACAACTTCCACCGCTTCTTCATACAGTTGTTTCGTAGCGTATATATTCCTGTCTTTCCATACAGTGGTGCCTTGCTAGACAAAATTAATTCGTTCCACGGGTCTTTTCTTATAGTGAAAAATTCGTCTAGCGAATCCCATAGGAATGCATTGATTTTTTTTTTTTTTGCCCATAGGAACACATTAATTGAATTTCAATGCATTCCTATGGGAAACCGCGATTCGCTAGATGAATTTTTCGTAAAACGCATTCGTCTAGCGAGGCAACCTCCGCTCGAAAAATCATTTCGTTAAGCGGAAATTTTGTTAAGCAGGGCATTCGTTAAGCGAGGCACCACTGTAATTGTCATTATTAAGGTAATTCAACTATATACATTCAAACAAAGTCCATTTCCCATTTCCAACAAGGTCATTCTAAACACAACCGGATTTTGTTCCCAGATACTCATTTAGGCACTCCCATTTTTTTCTAATTTTATTTTGGGGTTTTTGATGGATTATATCTGTCAATTTAGCCAGTTCTAAATACTCACATAATTTGTCGACCCATTCTCCTTTTGTTGGGATGTTTGTGCTTTTCCAATTACTAGCTATTAAGCCGTTGAAGCGTACATGAAAACACTTACTTTTTCACCAGATATACTATTATTTAAGATACCTAATAAATACATTTCTGCTTTCTTTGCAAATGAAGTTTTTAATAATTTTGTAATTTCTTCGTGAATTGCTTCCCAATTTTTTTTAAATCATCGGGCAGGTCCACCATATGTGGAATAGGCTGCCGGGTGCATCATTACATCTCCAGCATTTATTACTTAAAGATTTATTTATTTTCGCCAGTTCTTCCGGGACCATATACCATCTGTAGTGCATCTTTATATAATTTTCTCTTAGCGTATAACAGGAGGTAAAATTTATATCTTTGGACCAATTTTTCCCCAATTTTCATATGGTATTTCATAGCCCAAATCTTGTTCCCATTTTAATATCCATTTTCCTTTTTTATCTTCTTCTTGCTCTATTTTTCCTAATAACTTATACAATTTGGTTATAATTTTTTCGTTACTTAACATTATTTCTTTTTCGAAATTCGTTATTTTGGTATTGATTCCTCTTGTTTTGGTATCTTTCTGAAAAAATTCCAACTGGAAAAAATTTTCCAACTGAAAAAATTCCAACCTTTAACTCCTCTTTTTTTTTTTAAGCTAATACTCCCATTCTTGTCTTCTACGGTATCAATTCTCTATAGGTCAGCCATGATTTTTTCCTATTGCATCTCAGCATGGAGTTTGCATCAACTGGAGATACCCATCCAGGCGTTTTATCTATAATCTTTTCTTTAGTTCTTTTCCACACCTCGAGCAGGGCTTTCCTTAAAATATGATTTTAAAATCCTTTATGTATTTGTGCCTTCCCGTACAACAAGTAGCCATGCCACCCAAATACCTTATCCCAACCCTCAATATTAAAAATTTCTGTGTCTTTTAGAAGCATCCACTCTTTACGCCAACTCCAGCAGTCTGCCTCATAGTACCTCCTCTGTTCTGGGAGCGCAAATCCTCTTTAGATTTTATTAGATTTTCCATTTTTATTCTGGCTTTCTTCCCCTGCCAGATGAGATCGGCTAGGTCCTTCTGCCAGTCTTTAAAGTGTACATTTCCAACATTTGTTATCTGTTTTGTACATTTTAGCTAACTTCACTGGTGTTATATACCACCTGTACATCATTTTCATGTTTTCTTTCAATGCACTGCAAGCAGTAAATTTTATTCCCTCTTTCCATAATTTTTCCCAATCCTCTATTTGTATATTATGACCAATATCTTTAGCCCAATGAATCATAACCGATTTAACTTCTTCATCTTTCGAATGCCATTCCAATAGCATGACTGGGCAATCTTGGACCAGTCCCCATCTCTCAGCCTAATATGCTCCATGGGGCCATTTGGGGAGAAGGAGAACCATGTATGGTTCCTCAAGCTCCTTGGGTGATGGGTGGGATGTAACATTACAATAATCCAGCCTGGATCAAAATTCTCTGAATTTCTCTGAATTCTCTAAATTCACTTTAAGTGACCAAGCAGTGTAAGGAGCAAGAAAGGAGAGTATGAAACTTTTCATGCCTTGTTCAAGGCCTCTGGGACAGAGTGTGGATTGGGCAGTGATGGGCAGAAGCAACTGTGATGGTGATGAGGGAAAGAGTCTACTGAGAACATCCTTCCCATGTGCTTCCCCCCCCACACACACACACACTTGGAACCAGCTCTAAGGAGAGGACTTTAGCCTTTCATGGTTAAGTGCAAAAAACCTAGCTGTCCACTTTAGAGATAGAACATCATAGCTCAGTGGAAGAGTGTCTGCCATGCATGCAGGAGATTCCAAATTCAATCCCTTGCATCTTCTTGCCGGAAACCCTGAAGAGCTGCTGTGGGTCAGTGTAGGCAAAAATGAGCTAGATGGACCAGAGGTAAAAGGTAAATAGGTAAATGACCCCTGGACAGTTAAGTCCAGTCAAAGACGCCTATGGGGTGTGGCACTCATCTCGCTTTTCAGGCCAAGAAAGCCGGTGCTTGTCCACAGACAGTTTTCCGGGTCATGTGACCAGCATGACTAAACCGCTTCTGGTGCAATGGAACACATGATGGAAACCAGAGCACACAGAAATGCTGTTTACCTTCCTGCCGCAGCGGTACCGATTGATCTACTTGCACTGGCGTGCTTTCAAACTGCTAGGTTGGCAGGAGCTGGGACAGAGCAACAGGACCTCACCCCATTGCACAGATTTGAACCGCTGACCTTCTGATTGGCAAACCAAAGAGCTTAGTGGTTTACACCACAGCGCCACCCATGTCCCTCTTTCAGACCAGAGGCATGGCCCCAGTAACTGGTAGTTTCTTTTCTTCCTGAGTCACCTCAACTAGTAACAACAACAAAAGTTATCTCAAGGTGCCGGGGAAATGGCTGTCTGGATCCACACCGAAAGAATTCTCTTGACTAAGTGTTCCCAAACAGGGTTAATATGCAGCAGAGATATCTGGTTGCTTAGAAACCAGTTTCTGATGGTGGGTTTTATTAATGCCGTTCCCCAGATTGCTCTTATGAACCTCTGAGAAGATAGTTTTTTCTGCCTTCTGTCTTAATTAACAGGCACCTACCAAAAATATATGTAAGAGCTCAATAAAGGGCAGAGGGCACTTTCCTTCATACTTTATGTATCCCTCAACTCGCCCTCCTGGGAATCTGGTGCTTATATGGCCTCAGAATTTCTTATTCTGTTTCAGCAGCAACCAGAACCTTCTTGGGCAGGTGGGAGAGGCAGTCAGAGCATAGCTGCCAAGTTATCCCTTTTTTAAAGGGAAATTCCATTATGCTGAATAGGCTTCCTCGCGAGAAAAGGGAAAACTTGGCAGCTATGAGTCAGAGACTTCTCATCCTGCAGTGAAAGCCTCCTATATAGAGACAGGGAGAAGCAGGCAGTGGGGGGGAAACAGTGAGGAGGAGTGGCGTCACTAACCAGACCTCCCAGAAGGGTGAAATGGTGGCAAATCGGTGCAGTGCAAACATGGACTGACCTCCCTGTCGCCTCACCCCTCTCCCTCCCGGTAAGTTGCAGTGACACTGTTAATGGGAGGTCAGGTAAATGCCACCACTCTACCCTTCCAACCACTACTGGAGATTTTCTTCAAACTTGGGTCCCCAACTGTTGTTGGACTACAACTCCCATCACCCCTGACCAGTCATCCTGCTAACTAGGGATGATGGGAGTTGTAGTCAAACAACAGCTGGACACCCAAGTTTCAGAAATACAGTGGTACCTCGACTTACGAACGACTCGACAACCACATTTTTCGACTTACGACTGGGGGTAATGGCCGCACGCTTACGAATGTCTCGACATCCAGGGGGAAACCGTGGCGGTTTTAGATAGGAATTTTTCTACTTATGAATTTTTAGATGGGGTTGCTTTGACTTACGAATTTTTCCATTTTTAATGCATTCCTATGGGAAATCGCGTTTCCAATTGCGTTTTTCGACTTACGAATTTTTCGACTTACGGAGGTGCCTTCAGAACGGATTAAATTCGTAAGCCGAGGCACCACTGTACAGCATTGCAGTACTCTATTGGATACAAGTATCTCTGTGGGCCAATGGTATACCCATTCCTGAGATGAGACAGATATTTCAATTTCAGTTTCTCTCTGTGTCTACTTTCTACAGCAGTACATTCAGTTCTCCTGATAAACTGCAGAAACACCAGTGATGGGAGGTCAGGTAAATGCCACAACCCTTCCCCAACCAACCATTCCTGGATACTATTTGTGAGATGAGTTTCATATTCCCGCTATGGGTTAACAGACATGTCAGTTTCCCCTTTTCCCCCTTTCTTATTTCTGCAGCCTTATATTCAGTTCTCTGCATGTCTGCATCAGCTTGTGATTTATTTTTTTATAAGTGCTCACAAAAACGTTAATGCACTTTTCTTCTACTATACACATTTTTGTATGCAGAATTGCCCAATAGCCACATTTTGCAAACCATTTCCCCTAAAATAATGCATCCTGAATGTTATTTTCATTCATCTGTGCCTTTGTATATATTTGTATGCACCCTCTGAAGAATGCATCCTCAGAGACTCACCCCCCCCCCCTAAATGAAACCAGAAAATTCAGGGAAAGAGCTGCAATATCTGTAAGAGAGAAAGCCCACCCACCCCCAGCAACCCAACATGGTTTATAGCCCTCGGACAAACTCACTTGGTGGGCTTAAAAGAATCCCCCCCCCAAAAAAAGAAGAAGAACAGAAATGGTACAAGAAGGTCACTGGCCCATTAAGAACAGAGAAAGCTGCCTTATGCTGTCATACTATTGGTCTATATAGCACAGTATTATTTACACTAACTGACTGTGTCGCTCCTGCTTCTCAGACAGGGGCACTCCCTACCCTGCATGGAGACCTACTTGGGATGTGGGCGGTGCTGTGGTCTAAACCACTGAGCCTCTTGGACTTGCCGATCGGAAGGTCAGCAGTTCAAATCTGCATGATGGGGTGAGCTCCTGTTGCTCTGTCCCAGCTTCTGCCAACCTAGCAGTTTGAAAGCATACCAGTGCAAGTAGATAAATAGGTACCACTGCTGGGGGAAGGTAAATGGCATTTCCGTGTGCTCTGGCTTCTATCACAGTGTCCTGTTGCGCCAGAAGTGGTTTGGTCATGCTGGCCACATGACCCAAAAAGCTGTCTGTGGACAAATGCCAGCTCCCTCGGCCTGAGTGCCACATGGTCACCTTTGACTGGACAACCATCCAGGGGTCCTTTACCTTTACTTTTTCTGTTTCTGTTTCTTTTTTTCTTTTTCTTTTTGGAGACCAGAACACTGGAAGAAAGGAACCTGACTTATACAGAGGCCTCATTCACACCAACAATCAACCAGTGTCAAAAGTTTGTGAAATAAATAACATACCTGTAAGCCCATACTCACACCATGCATTTAAATTACTAAAGGTGCTGAGAGATAGGAGACCCTCTATCCATCTCCCAGAGCTACAGTTCTCAAAGTGGTTTAACCAGTGCTATTTTTCTAGAAAAATTGGTGCCGGAACTCATTATGAACGCCTCCCTCGTTCTCTTAGAATGGCAATAGCACCCACTTGAGAGGTGCCGGAACTGAGTACCGGTGAGTTCTGGCTGAGAAAAAGCCCTGGGTTGAACAACCAATCTCTCTTCCAAGGGAACTCTGGGAATTGCAGTCCTCTGGAAGCCATAACTGTTGGTGTGAATCTGGCCTGAGTCAGAAGACCATCCAGCTCAGTATGGTCTGCACTGAGTGGCGCTGCTTCTCCAGGATTTCAGAAAGGGTCCTTTCCGTCCCTACCTGAAGATTCCAGGGATCAAAACTAGGACTTTTTGCAAGCAAAGGAGATGCTCTCCCACTGAGCTAGGACCCTCCCCTTATCCCAATTTGCGTTCAATGTCCATGGTATTTGGCAGCTGACGCTGAGTGAGGGAATCCATATTACAACCATGTCTGCTCTACTAATTGCCCTGTGTGTAGAATTAACTCTCCAGTCATCCCAATAATCATGGCTGCCCCTAAATCTTCCCCTTTAATGGGCTCTGGGAGAACAAACAGCACAGCACCTGAACTGTGCTCACAACGGCATCAATCTTTCCACTCATCACATCCACTCTGAGCAGCAATCGAGGGAAAGAAGCATTGACCTGAGCGGGTTAGTGTGGCTGGCTGTAGCCGGCTGTAGCTCTTCAGTCTCGCGCAAAGCATATTAGATTAGACATAATTGTATAGCTCGGAAGGGAAGAACCCTCCGTGATTGCAACTGGCGTGAGTGGCGAGAGGGACAGCGTTGATGGCAGGGCAGAGGCAGAAAGGAAGCATCCCATGGCTTGGTCCATTAGGGCGCAGCCCCACCAACTTCAATCAGATCTCAATAAACCAGCACCTGTTCTTACACACATCCAGTCCAGAGGGTGGTAGTACTGACTACCAGCTTCCACTCCTTAGTCCAGTACATGGCATCATAATGTGAAGGCTGGACAAATGGGACACATTCTCTTATAGGGTTGCCATTTGTTAGGGAGCTTTGGCTGGTCCATATAGCAGAGGCTCACTTTCCATGATACTATGGTGGCACTGTGGTCTCTTGGGCTTGCCGATCAGAAGGTTGGCGGTTTGAATCCCCACAATGGGGTGAGCTACCATTGCTCGGTCCCAGCTCCTGCCAACCTAGCAGTTCAAAAGCATGCCAAAAAGTGCAAGTAGATAAATAGGTACCACTCCAGTGGGAAGGTAAATGGTGTTTCTGTGCACTGCTCTGGTTTCAGTGTTCCGAAGCAGCTTAGTCATGCTGGACACATGACCTGGAAAAACCGTCTGCAGACAAACGCTGGCTCCCTCAGCCTGTAAAGCGAGATGAGTGCCGCAACCCCAGAGTCATCTGTGACTGGACTTAACTGTCAGGGGTCCTTTACCTTTACCTTTTTTTACCCATTACATGTTTGAATTGGTTCCCATCATCCCTGACCACTTGTCCTCTTAGCTAGGGATCATGGGAGTTGTAGGCCAAAACATCTGGAGGGCCGCAGTTTGGGGATGCCTGGTTTAGGCTCATAGATTCCACGTGAACAAGTCAGGGTCTGATGGATTGTCCAACCACCCCAACCTACCTTGTGCCATCTTAGAGCCAGCTCAATGTAAGTTTGGAGCCCCGGCTACAGGGAATAAAAACTGGTGTGCAAATATACACCACATGGTGTACCCTTTGGAACAGGAATAGGAAGCTGCCTTATATTGAGTCAGATGATTGGGTTATCTAGTACAGGATTCTTTACATCGACTGGAAGCAGATCGCCAAAGTTTTGAACAGGAGACCTAGCTGGGGATGCTGGAAATGGAACCTGGGACCTTCTGCACCTGAAGCAGTTGCTCTAGGACTTAAATATGGGCCATCCCCAAAGGTCAAAGAGACAAGAGAGCTTCAGTACCAGAACTCACCCCCACAGGAGGCGGCGAGGGCCATAATCTTGGATGGCTTTAAAAGGGGATTGATAGCTACTGGCCATGATGACTGTGCTCTGCCTCCTTGGCTGGAGGCAGCAATGCTTCTGAATACCAGTTGCTGGAAATCACAAGAGGGGGGGGGGTCGGCTCCTACTTGCAGGTTTCACACATGCATCTGGTTGGCCACTGTGAGAACAAGATGTTGGACTAGATGGGCCACTGGCCTGATCCAACAGGCTGCTGTAGGTTCTCAAGACCACAGTGGCGTAGGAAGATAGGGGTGGTAGGGGCAGGCCACCCTGCGCAGCGGGCTCCAAGGGGTGCCATCGCGGGCGGCCGCCCCGCCCCCGGAACACTTGTTACGCCCCTCCAGGAGGTGCGCCATGGCCCTGGAACGCGTGTCACGGCCCTCCGGGAGGCACACCCTGCCCCCCGGAATGCACGCCCCGCCCCCCGGTGCCGGAGCATGAAGCTCCACCACTGCACGACCAATTGCCCAAATGAACCTGCTGAAGCAGAAAAGCAATTCTTTTTCCTGCAAGAATAATCCAGGCATTTCTTCCAAGAACTCAAGGTCACATGAGTTGATCTGCACGAGAGATTCTGTGTGTGCTCCCGGAGGAGAGGAGGTCCTCTTGCTCCTTCATTAAAAAGCAATGCTCATCCTCCATTCATAATGAGAGGTGCGAAACAGTAGCATCTCTGCAGTTGTCTCTTTTATAATAGGATTAATTAATAGTTCTGCGTGCACCAAGAAGCTTAGAGGAATTCTAAAATAAAATACGAGATTGAGGAGCTCAGTCGGGGATTATGCCAACAAACACAAGAAACACGGGGAAAAGAAGGAAATGGTCTGAACCCATTGACAATGAAAAGTGGTTTGATTGTTGCTGAATTTCTTAAAAGAAAGAGTCCCTCTGTATACAGTGAAATATTGGAATTTTGATGGTGAAGGCTTTGTTACTGAATGGCTATCATAGCATGTTCTGCCTCAGAATTAGGCAGCTTCCTATGTCTTTATGTTCCTCTGAAATACCAAAGGAGGTTCAGGAAGTTCCATCAGTTGGGTGTTTTAAATAGGACATAGGGGGCTGCCCTATATTGAGTCAGACCTTTGGGTTCATCTAACTCAGTGTTGTCTACACTGACTAGCAGGTCTCCGGGGGTTCAAAAGGTTTCCTCCGAGCCCTACCTGGGGATGCTGGGGATTCAATCTGGGACCTTCTACATGAAAATCATATGCTCTGCCACTAAGTAACATAGAAAGCTGCTTTATAACAAATGTAGCAAGGCCAACGTCTCTTCATTTGCCAACTTATATTGTTTCTTTTTAAAAATAAGTTTTTATTAATTTCTATCTTTAAAAACATAGACACACAGCGAACATACATTTGATATTCTTCTCTCTCATAACATTTTACAAAAAAGAGATGGAAAAGGAAAAAAAATGGAAGAAAAAGAAAAAGAAAGAAAGAAAGAAAGAAAGAAAGAAACAATAGACAGAAACCTATACAAAAACTATTTCATCTCTCTATATATACAATCCACCTCTTCTTTGTGATAACTTCCAATTATTCTCTCTGTAATCTATCTATTAACCTTATTTTGTCACACAGTTATGAATTTCTATTTACTAATTTCTTCTTCTTTAAATTTCTTTAAATTTAGACTAGGTTCAGCTTTGGTCTGCAGATAATAATACAATTTTAATACATAGCCAACACATATAGTTAAACTCATTCTGTAACAACATAAGGCTCTGCAGAATGTTCTTCAGTTTTGATTTCAGATCCAAAATAGAAATTTTCCGTGGGATAAAATTATTCCACTAAAATGCTTCATGCAGATAATATCCCCTGTTATATAACTTTTTAGTGTCATCTGGGAGTTCTTTCTCCTTCCTGAACTGGTCACGTGGATACTCCCAACAAATCAGGGATTATGCAATAAATGGGAAGCTACATAGCCAATTAGAGGGGCACAGGTGGCGCTGAGCCTAGGGCTTGCTGATCAGAAGGTCGGCGGTTCGAATCCCTGCGACGGGGTGAGCTCCCATTTTTCAGTCCCTGCTCCTGGCCACCTAGCAGTTCGAAAGCACATCAAAGTGCAAGTAAATAAATAGGTACCACTACAGCGGGAATGTAAACAGCGTTTCTGTGTGCTGCTCTGGTTTGCCAGAAGCGGCTTTGTCATGCTGGCCACATGACCCAGAAGCTGTACGCTGGCTCCCTCGGCCAATAACGCGAGATGAGTGCCGCAACCCCAGAGTCAGTCACGACTGGACCTAAGGGTCAGGGGTCCCTTTACCTTTACTTTTACATAGCCAATTAGGCTTGGCTTTATGTCACTGAGGGCAAATATTTTTCCCTGCTCAGGACCACCTCTGATTTCTGGAAACCACCAGGGGAGTGAAAACCTGTGAAGGGACCATTCATGATGACCCCACTGCAGTGGCATAGCATGGGTTGCCAGCGTCCAGGCCTCATGAAGAGGGGAGGGAAGGGAGGGAAACAGATGGAGTATGCATGCACATTCAATTGTCCAACAGTGTCCACATCACCCAGGAGATTGTAGCTGCAGTGATAAGAAAAGAAGAGTCATTCCAAAGAAGTGGAGAGGTCACTTCTTGGTTCGCATTGAAAAGTCATGTTCAATAAAGCCGGGTATTGAAATTTTGCACCCCTAACCATGTTGTGCCTGAGGCAACCATCCTCATGCCGTCCCATGCTATGCCACTGCCCCACTGCCCCCTGTGTTTCCTACTTGCTTAGATGCAGGATCAGGGCCCCTGTTGGAAGGAGACCCTGTCCATAAAAAGGACACACACCTTCGCCTTCCACCAAATGTAGGTCCAGGTTGTTGTTGTTGTTTTTGTAGAGATAGTAACAGAGATTCCTTTCCCTCCACAATCACTTGCAAGACTGGGGAATTGAGGTTTGTCTATTTCTTGACCTAAAAAAGCTAAGAGGTGGCCAACTGATATGTATTCTTGCTTATACATACATATATATTCTGCTTCAATCTTTCAGCTTGCTTGTGTTTTCCAATAGGCCTTACAATGTGAATGTATCTTGAATGCTGTCTGCAGAGCCTTGAAGAGCTCTGGAATCCGTTTTTTGTTGTTGTTGGCAAAGCAAAGGAGGATTTCCATTTTTAAAAAAAAGTTAAAAGTTTCATTTAAGTGTTCTTTTTAAAATTCCTATGTTGCTCTGCTTAAACAACAACAACAACAGGTTCTTCAGAACTCTTGCAGAACCCATGACTACAATCACAGCTAGATCCATGCACACAGTGAATATACAATAAATTTGATCTAAATTTGGAGCATTCATTTCACGCTTTTAATTATCCATTTTGGTCATTAGTCAACCCACCCACCCACACTTGTTGCCATTCTTACCGAGATATGCTGCTTGCTTTCCTTCACTTTCAAGGGACTCTTCCTAAAAGTTTAACGAAGAAACAGTTAAAGACACCCACTTACATCAAAACCTTGCTTCTGAATTTATTTATTTATTTATTTAAAAAAATCTGATTTTAGTCAAACCAGAGGGAAGGAGGACAGGAAAGAACAAACATTTTGCAAGATCCCTAGCTTACAGTGTGAAACAAAGAGCTGCGATGAAGATAAACAGATGGAAAGACAGTGATACACAGATGTAGAGGCAGAGTGAGCTGCCGGAACCAAATGGAACTTCAAATGAGAGTGTGACAGTTTGAAGAAACTGGTTGTTTGTCTTCTCTTGTTAGAAACTCCCCCTCCCCTCTTCCCCTTTGATTCTGATATACCAGCAGCAGATCGAAAACATAATTCAGGGGGGGGGGGGAGAATACAAATCAAGTTTGGATAATAATGCAGAGCATTTATATGGTACTTAAAATAAGATTGCAAGCATTGTTTTGCTGCATCAGATGAAGAACGTAATAAAGCTGAATTTCTCCCTTGATTTTGGAATACTGACCTACCTGGCTCTGTTTGCAAAGTGGAACAAATGCATTGGAGCCAGTCTTTGTCACACACACACACACACACACACACTTTTTGTACAGACTACTATGCATAGACAATGTGCTGAAGCATTTAGGCCAGGCATCCCCAAACTGCGGCCCTCCAGATGTTTTGGCCTACAACTCCCATGATCCCTAGCTAAGAGGACAAGTGGTCAGGGATGATGGGAATTGTAGCCCAAAACATCTGGAGGCGAGGGCTGAAGTTTAGGGATGCCTGATTTAGGTGGCAATTCTCTATACACTGGGTGGAAGCCTCATTCAATCCAGGGAGGCTCTGAGAAGGACAGTAGCTCAGTGGCAGAGCATCTGCTTTGTATGCAGAAAGTCCCAGGTTCAAGCCACATCATCTCCAGGCAGAACTGGGAGATCCTCCTGCCTCGTTGTCAACAGTACTGAGCTTGATGGGCCAATGGTTTGACTTGATACATAGCAGCTTCCTATGTTCCTGTGAGCAGGCATACCTAGAATTGCATTCTTTCAGTTATTTCAATTGTTTTTTTCTCCTCCACATTACTGGTGCACATACATAGTTGTATATATTGATATCAAAACTGCAGGGAAATCCATCTTGAAATGATTCCATGTAAAATAACATTAAGGTTCTTTCCCCTCTGTGAATGTGGTACATTGCATGTACACATCAATCAAACAATGCTTCACGAAAATAAACTTAATGCAGGCCTTCAAAGGACCACTCCAAGATTGCTTCTCTGCAGTGTATTATCAAAGCCCCCGGGGCACATTGAAACCGAAGTCATAGAGAAAAAATTATGGAGCAGTAATGATTGCCTTGTATTTGAGGCAAGCATACGAGTCTCTGAGGTTTGTATTTCCCAGCCAGGAAATATGAGCTTTGGTGACATGTCTAGTTTCTTTTCAGAATTGGAAAGGTGAAATTGGAAAATCCAAATAGTCACAAACATTTGTTTCAGCTCTAGTTACCTCCCTCACCTTCAAAATGGAACCTGCCTTCCTCCCCTCCTTCCATGCTACTTCATAAAACAATATGTATCATGTGATCATGTTCAATAAACAAAGTAAATGCTACAGTAATAATAACTTCAGCTGGGACTTCCAAGTCAAGACTCCTATTCTGTGAAACAGGCATGGCTTGCAATTTTAACTTTTGATAAGCTTCCGGGCAACGGATGTGCTCTCTCTCATTGGCTTAATGATATCTTTAATTACAGTGTTGTTTCACTCCACACAGCTGGTGTCTGCATAAAAAAATGAATGAATGAAACTTTACCAAAGTCAAAAGGGGAGGGCGGAATACTCAAGTCATTAAAGGAGGCTGAACAACATCTAGTGTGAATTCCCCCAGAATTACTTAGTGTGCCCACATAAGTGTGCACTTGTGTCCGTGATTTAAAAAGTAAAATATTTTTGCATTAATGGGAATTGGGGAGCTATCCATGCTATGACCCTTAGTTCTCCCTGTTATGTATTAAGTTAACTGCAGTACTCCTTCTGGCCACCGTGGCTGCAGTTCTTACCCTGCTCACTGTAGCTGCAGTTCTCACTCAGGTCCACAACATGCAAATGAAGGATTGAGAGTGCTGTTCATGGATTGGTTAGCTAGGGGAAGTTTGTTACTGTTGCAAGTTACTGAGTACTATATAAGCCAGTTGGCTAAGCTACTGTTCAGTCTGGACTCAGAGCTAGAATAAAGAGCTGGTTGTTTTGAGAGCTGTGTCTTCATCCTTCTTACCGACTATTCTACACTCCCTTTATGGTGACACATTTCATCACTCGGTCATTGTTTTGCTCTTGTTGACTGATAGCTTCCCTTCTTAGATGGTGAGTGAATTCTGGCTACCATTCTTTTTGTTTAGTAATAACAACAAACAGGCATATAATGGGAGCATGAAGACACCCAAAGATCTCTGCTAAACATGACTATGGTTGCTTTTTTGCCCAAATTGTAATAATAATAATAATAATAATAATAATAATAATAATAATAATAATATAATACAGATACAAGGCAAATATCTGAGGCCTGTGTACAACCTTAGTCTACTGAGCATCAGCTTGGAAATAACAGCAGAGTCGTGTCAGTGCTACATGGGGCAGTGTGAGGTGCTTCACCTCAAAGTTGTTACAAAAGAGAAGAGAAATTGCCTCCAGCTGCTGTGAGCTGTCATCATTTGATGGCTTCTGAAGTCCTCACAACTTCTTCACCCCTGATATATACAGAACACCTGCCACAATATGTTAATATGAAATGAGCCACAGAATACAGAAACCAAGATGAGGGTGGAAAACCACTTAATCCTCTAGCTCAACTCTTAAACGTACTGTATGTCTGAGGACTGATGAACAAACATGGTGAAACCGCTCCTGGGTTGTACTAGTGTGAGATTGCGTTTCTGAATGGTCCTGCCTGGGATTTGCGTGTGTGAATGCTGCCTTTCAACCTAACATTTCAAAGAGATGGCTAGCCTCGAAAAAACTCTTCTCTTTAACATTTGGCTTTGTTAGCGCACTATGCCTTATTTGTGTGTATCTCTGTGTGAGGAGAGTGGAGTATACAATCAACCATGCTTACCCTTCTAGGGGTTTAAAGTGGTGTCGCCCAGGGACAGTTTTGCTATGAGATCAAGAGATCAGGCCTCAGACTGAATTTGCCCTCAGTGGAATCCAGCCTCTTTTCCTGAGAGGAGAGGGCTGGCCTAAGACATTTTAGCACCTGAGGCAAACAACAAAATGGCGTCCCCTCCTTGCCAGGGAAGAAGACGTGAATGAAGAGCTATCTCAGGAACAAGGGGGGCAGGATATAAAAATCTACATCAGGATTTGCTGCTGCTGTGAATCCTGCCACCCTTGCCTCATGGGTGGACTGGCCCTGGAAGAATGCCACATTCACACCAAACCTGTAAAGCACTACGATACTGCTTTAAACAGTCATGGCTTCTTCAAAAAAATTCTGGGAGCTGCAGTTTGTTAAAGGTCCAGAGCTCTGGTTCCCAGAGTTCCCTGTGATCACTAAACCGCTCTTGGAATTGTAGCTCCGGGAGGGAAAGAGGGAAAGTTCCTGAGAACTCTCGGCACCCGTATCAAATTACAGTTCCCAGAATTCTTTGCAGAAGTACTGTTATCATAGTATATTTAAATGTATAGTGCGGATGTGCCTGAGGTCTCCTGGCGTGGGGTGGGGTGCTGGCTAGCTATGGGAAATCCTAACAGGGACTCTCATCGACAATATCCGGGTGGGTATAATGACAGTGGCACCAATGGCAGAACCTGGATACCCTGTGGTTGCCATGACCAATCTTCTTCTCCGTGAGTTGTTCCAATGCCATACTGGGCATGTTTGAATGCTTGCATTATGTGAGTAGGCTAGAACACACACGAGCATTCCCTTTGATATTGTTCCCATGCTGACTTTGCATGGGATCCAGTCATGCAGGGAAGGGATGTCCAAGCTGAAGAAAATAGAGAAAACACAACCCCTCTTTTAGGGTTCGGTCCATGTAGTGGTGTATCCAGATTCCTGGAATCTCTGAACCTAAACAAATGGTAAAGGTGTGGTGGTAGAAATAAAATGTGTACTTGTACTCTCAGTGCTTTATTTCCGCCTGCCAATATGATGGGCCTTTGGCTTGATCAAGCAGGACTCTTCTTATGTTCTTCGTCTTTGTAGGGTTGCCATTTATGAATGTTGGCAGCTTTGGGCTTAGCTGTAAAGTGTGGGTTCTTCTTCCCTGATGCTACTCTTTGCATGTGTGAATTGGTTAGGGCTCACTGATCCTCCATGACAGCAACTTCAGCATTTGGTGGATTTTTCAAGCATTCATGACAAGTGTCATCTGTAAGTTTGACTGCAGCCATATGCAAATACAACTCTTGCACCGTATGTATCCATTCCTTTTATGTTCCTTTGGATTGGGACCAGAGTGTGTTTCTGTTTGCTCCTGAATTCTAGAATGACCAACAGCTGGAGAGTCCTTTCTATTACTAAGAGGGTGGGAATCAAACTCCCTGCAGCGACTCCTTCTCTCACCAATGGATGAGGCTAGATGGGTCTCTCTCTGGCCATGACTTTTTTTCTCGGGAGTGGCGCCCGTCCTGTGGAACGCCCTCCCATCAGATGTCAAGGAAATAAGCAACTACCTGGCTTTTAGAAGACATCTGAAGGCAGCCCTGTTTAGGGAAGTTTTTAATGTCTGATGGGCAGGGTATGAGATAATAATAATAATAATAATAATAATAATAATAATAATAATAATAGGATGCCAAGGAGTGCAACTTCCCAGAAGGTCCTGATCCCCTGGCCTATGGCAGAGCCCTGAGTTTGCTGCCCTTCCGCTTCCCACTTCTTGGGAAACATATGGAGAGGGAAGAGGCTATAAACACAAGGTGTGGCTGCTTCGATAGCCCTTTATTTCTTGTAATGCACAATTCTGCCCCAGGGGCCAAACAGAATGATGTGGCCACTTTCACACAGCAAGCTGCTGCCAGTGTTGAATTTCCAAGTCCCTCCAACGTCCCGCCATTCTGACCTGCCAGACAGTCCTCCTGAAAGTATGTTGGTTTCTGTTCCACCTTCAGCCTGTCAGATCTCGTTGCAGTGATGAGATAATCTGATTAGGGGAGTTGGGAATTATCAAGATTCACTCACCATCCATATATTTTCATATCACAGCCAGAGCAAGCTGGAGATTGTCAGTGATCAGCGAAGCGCATGTCGAGTGGCCAATTCAATTCCCTGGGCCCCATTCCCCCCGCCTTAATATTCAAACTGAAGGATCTGGCTTTTCATCGCCTTCTTTCAACACTACAGCTGCCTTCCACATCCCCTGTTGCTCCAGACATCACTCAAGGAGACTTGCTGAAACACATCCAACACAGTGGTGATTATTAAGCAGGGCTCCACTTCTGTTCCTTTCCAGAGTATCCCTTGGGTGACTCCTTGTGGCTGCAGATACATTTATGACTAGGGGAGAGGTTAGGGATCATCTTGGTGCCATTCAGCATAGCAGGGGCTTACACTGATGGTGCCTAACACCTCCTGTTGGACTGGCACCTTGACCAGAGACATCCTTGGTCACCCCACTGAAGCATAACCCTGGAATTGGCTTGCTTGTAAAATGTCAGTCCCGACCTTTCTCCTAAAGCAGCCCAGGACTGCAAACATGCAAGCAACAAAACACCCCAAAACAATTCCAATCCAGATGCAAACTCAGAAATGTCTCCGCTTAAAAGGCTTGTTAGAAAAGGTTATCACTAGGCACCGAAAAGACATCAGTCAAGGAGAGGGAATTGCAAAGGATAGGTCTTCTTCTTTCTTCTTTGGTGATCACTCATAGCCAAGTAAGCTCTGCAAATGCGGCTTTCTCCCTATTGAAGTGCAGAGTGTTTGAGGACTGGGACATTCACAGGGAAACCAAAATGCTTGTTTACAAAGCCATTGTACTAACAACCTTACTGTATGCTTGTGAAATATAGACCACTTGTAAACGCCATCTCCAGCTCCTCAAAAGATTCCATCGTTGGTGTCTCCAAAAAATTTGACACATCACTTGGGAAGACAGGCAAACTAATGCCAGTGTACTGGAAGAAGCAAATATCACCAGTGTTGAAGCAATGATTCTTCAACATCAACTTTGTTGGACTGGTCATGTTGTGTGGATGGCTGATTATCGTCTTCCAAAGCAGCTACTCTATTACGAACTTAAAAATGGAAAGGGTAATGCTGGTGATCAGCAAAAGAGGTGTAAAGACTATCTCAAGGCAAATCTTTAAAAATGTAGTATAAACACCAGCAATTGGGAAACATTTGCCTGTGAGCGCTCCAACTGGAGAAAAGCCTTTACCAAAGGTGTCATGGGCTTTGAAGACACTCAAACTCTGGATGCAAGGGAGAAATGTACTAAGAGGAAAGCACGCTTGGCAAATCCACAATAGGCCCCACAATCCTAAACACCTGATTCCTATATTGCATGGAAATGACCTGCTGATAAGATGACATCTTTAGGAGGCTCCACCTGCAGAGATGAATTGGGTGTGTACGGAATGAGAAGATCTTTCAGGTATCCTAGAATCATAGAATCATAGAGTTGGAAGAGACCACAAGGGCCATCCAGTCCAACCCCCTGCCAAGCAGGAAACACCACCAAAGCATTCTTGACATATGGCTGTCAAGCCTCTGCTTAAAGACCTCCAAAGAAGGAGACTCCACGACACTTCTTGGCAGCAAATTCCACTTTCGAACAGCTCTTACTGTCAGGAAGTTCTTCCTAATGTTTAGGTGGAATCTTCTTCCTGTTCTCAAGTTATATAGAGCTTTATGCACCAGAAAAAAATGGGTTTCAGTTGGTCAGGCAGATGTTTCCAAAAATTTCCCCATCCAAATTTTTCATCAGGTTTTGCCGTTTCCCACAACCTTGCTTTGTATACAGCCTAGTTGGCAAAGAAAAGAACCCCCCCCCACCCACAAAAAACCCAAAAACTCTAAGTCGTTTATATATATAAAAACCATATACATTAAATTTATCCATTAAGAGCCATAAGTTAAAAACAAAATATAAATAAAGCCAGGTGATATAAATCTGTGTCATCTGTATTAACAATACAGATTTGAATGCATGCCATTTTCCCATGTCTGGCTAAACAAAAGAAGTTTTTTTAGCAAGTGCCAAATTATGCACAGTGAAAATGCCTGCTTAACATCAATAGGCAGGGAGTTTCACAGTTCAGGTGATGCCATGCGGAAAGATAAATCCCTTACAGGTGCAGAACAGACATGAGGTGGCATTTGTAAATATGCTAGTTCCACAGAACAAAGTGGCCAAATGGGCATATACTGGGCAAAGCAAACCCTCAAGCAAACTGGTAAATAAATTAATATTGCCAAGTGTGCATGCACACAAACGGAAATGTTATGATTGCCGTGAGTCCTTATTGCCTTGCTAAAAAAGAGTGGCACAGCTGTTGCTCTGGGCCACTTTGCTAAGCAAAGCATCTCATTGCAGATGAGTGTTTACCACTTGTATCTGGGGAAAAAGAGGGAAGAATTAGGTAGCGCTGATTGGATGCGAAGCCACGAAGAACATCTCTGCACACTGATTAATGCTATCACAGGCATTCCAGATTCTCTCTGCAATCCCCTTGGTCCTTGACCCTATGCTCTCTCCCCTCTGCTCAGCTGTCAGGAGGAGAAAGCGCAGCTCATTCACAGCCTAGGTTCCAGGAGGCGGGGGTGGGGGTGGGGGAGAAGAATTGTTGTGCTATTGACAGATTTATTTGGGTGTTTGAATCCTTGTGTGGGGATGGAAACAATCTGCAAAAATCAAGGAAGAGGCAGGTGCTGGACACAGCTGAGAGATGGAAAGAGCACAGTGAATGAGGTTATTATCAGTGCAGCGAAGGAAGCATTTGACATGGAAGAGGAGGAAGTATCATGGGAACCCAGACCAGAGACAGAGTTGTATCCAACTGAGGCAGCAGCTACACTTTGGAACTGCCTGCCTATTGATATCAGGCAGGTGTCTTCACTGTACTCTTTTTGTTGCATGCTGTATAGTTGTGTCCGACTCTTCGTGACCCCATGGACCAGAGCACGCCGGGCACTCCTGTCTTCCACTGCCTCCCGCAGTTTGGTCAAACTCATGTTCGCAGCTTCAAGAACACTGTCCAACCATCTCATCCTCTGTCGTCCCCTTCTCCTTGTGCCCCTTGCTTAGGCAAGCATATAGGGTTGCCAGACTCAATAGAGGACAGGACTTCTGTGCCTTTAATTGCCCTGCTCTCTTTTGAGTCTGGAAACCTTAAAGAGAAACCAGCAGACCCTTTGCTTGGAAATTAAACAAAGGGTCTGCTGGTTTCTCTTTAAGGTTTCCAGACTCAAAAGAGAGCAGGGAAATTAAAGGCACAGAAGTCCTGTCCTCTATTGAGTCTGGCAACCCTACAAGCATACCCAGATATCTAGAATACTGGCGTGTGTTTTAATCTATTTTCAGTTTACTGAATGTGAATGTGGCCTGTGGCCTACTCAGAGCAGACCCATTGAAAGTAATGGACCCAAGTTAGCCATGTCCATTAATTTCAATTGGTTTATGCTGAGCAGTGCTTTTTAAATAAATAAATTAAATAAATAAATAAATGTTTAGGGATACTCTCATTTTGACTCAAGAAAATCACCGGGAAAAGAAAGGAAGCCGCCATCAGAGGTGGTAACAATGAAACTGACCAATCACCGTGCTAGATTCCAACTCCTACTTCACACATTATTATTATTATTAAATTTCTATACCACCCTATCCCCGAAGGTCTCACGGTGGTTCACATAAAATATCAAATACATAGAATTAAAACAAAAGCAACCCAATTAAAAACAAAAACCAAAAGAGCCAGCATTTAAAAAAGGGTAAAGGATGTAGTTCAAGTCAAGCAAAGGCCTGGTTAAAAAGGAATGCTTTTGCCTGGCGCCTAAAGGTGTATAGTGAAGGCTCCAGGCAAACTTCCCTTGGGAGAGCATTCCATAAACATTAAATGCTCACTTCCATCTGAGACTCAGGAAACACCTTGACAGGAAATGAGGCTGCCATCAGGGACAGCAACGGAACTGAAGATTCACTATGCTAGAGAAGAAACTAATTTTAAAAAATAAATAAAATAGTTTCCTCTTCCGTTAGATTCACAAAAAGTACGTACCCCTGTGTCCTCCCAGAGAGGAAAAAAAGCACTGATGTTGAGTATGCTGAGTATTGGATACAACCATACCCCCCCACACACACCCAGATAGATTTCATGAAAAGGTTATTGTATTCCACTGGGGCAGGTGTATCAAGGGAAGGACAAAGTAATTTGCTGAAGATTAATTGAACATTGATTTGCTTTTAATGAAAAGCACAGATATCACATGGCTGTATCTGTGCATACTTACGGTGCAATCTTTCTTCTTAATATTTTTAATTAAATGTATTTGATACAAGTGTCAAAACATATTGCTACACGCCACACCAATCTCCGAACGGTGTGAGATTCCAGGGGTCTTGTGGTACTTACCCAGGGTTCATGTTTCCTGAGAGCGCTGCAACCCCAGAGTCGGTCACGACTGGACCTAATGGTCAGGGGTCCTTTACCTATCCTTTGTCAACAACAAATTGTCACTGTTTTTTGTGTTGAATATATGCTATATGGTAATTGATGGACTTACTAGGTATCTAAAGCTCTGGAGAATATTAACCACTCTCAATTTTACCCGTGGACTGCCATCTGTCCAGATTTTAATTTGCTCTGAATTAATTAATTGCCTGTTCTTTTTATACTGTGTTCGTTTTATGGTGTTAGCCGCCCTTAGGCTGGTTCCGGCCAGGGAGGGCGGGGTACAAATAAAATAAAATTATTATTATTATTATTATTATTATTATTATTATTTACACATAACAAAATTTTTATTTTATCAAAGTAATTGTTGAACTGAAATACAATTAAGAAGTATACTAATAGTGAAATACATTTAAGAAGTATATTTATAGTGAAATAATTATTAAGCTCTAACTTAAAATGATGTAGGCTTTATTTTATTTGTTTTTTTATCTTATATTTTGGAAATGTACATCCAGGTGGTTTTTTCCTTTAATTTTTTTTGGGCCCCCCAAGAGAGTGGGGCCCTAAGCTACAGCTTGTTTAGCTTATACCTAAATCCGGCACTGGCCATGCTGCCTGTCCCTTTGTTACATCCTGCTCTAACTACCCTGCCAAGTGTTCTGCCAGCCCCCCACTTTCTCCCCTGCTTTCCAAACTTCTTGCAAAATACTGCAATTTTCCTTCAGCCTACTTTATTCAAGCTGAAAACCTAAACCGTTTCTATCCTTGCCAACTAATACCTCTGGAGGAGAAGTCTCATCCCTTCCAGTCTCTGGCAGGCTTTGCCCTATTGATGGCTTCCCAGATAAGTTGATGACTGGCTATCATCAGCCTTTGTACCGTACCTCTTAACAGCTTATCTCCCAGAGATGCCCTGCTCCAGAAAAACAAAGTTAGCCTGCATTTTTACACTGCTGAATACAATGCCTGTTAAAGGTAAAGGGACCCCTGACCATTAGGTCCAGTCGTAACCGACTCTGGGGTTGCGACGCCCATCTCACATTATTGGCCGAGGGAGCCGGCATACAGCTTCCAGGTCATGTGGCCAGCATGACAAAGCCGCTTCTGGCAAACCAAAGCAGCACACAGAAATGCTGTTTACCTTCCGTTACCTACTTGCGCTTTGACGTGCTTTCGAACTGCTAGGTTGGCACGAGCTGGGACCGAGCAACGGGAGCTCACCCCGTCGCAGGGATTTGAACCGCTGACCTTCTGATCAGCAAGCCCTAGGCTCTGTGGTTTAACCCACAGCACCACCTGTGCCCCTATACAATGCCTGTTAGTGCCCCTTAATTCTTAAAGCACTGATCAAACCCTAGCACCCAGGCATCTAGAAGGAGTCAAGCCACCCACAAACTCATAACAATAAAGAAGTTGAAATATCCACTCCATATCAAAGCCCCCTTTCTGTAAGGTAAAGTATATTTACAATAAGCAGAATATTGTCCTTTATAGATGGTTTAACCACTAAAATTGGTTACAACCCTGTGACAAAGAGTTCTTTATAAAAACAACTACTGGCCTCCACATTTCATTAACAGGTTTGAATGCACTTCAAATTTACGGAATGCTATCAACTGAACCAATAAAGGAGTACCCCATAATTTCCTCAGCCAATGATAGGAACAAACCAGTCTAGCATTAGCTAGACCATTTCATGCAGGCATCCCCAAACTCGGCCCTCCAGATGTCTTGGGACTATAATTCCCATCATCCCTGACCACTGGTCCTGTTAGCTAGGGATGATGGGAGTTGTAGTTCCAAAACATCTGGAGGGCCAAGTTTGGGGGTGCCTGATTTAATGCCACCATACGCTTCTTTCTCGGGACCATGGTATAAAACTGAGAGAAGAAAAAGAGTTTCTATAGGGACATTGTTGTACTCCAGGAATGGGGAACTGTGTACTGAACTCTGACTCCCATCATTTAACCAGGGGCACTGTTTTCGTTGGCACCATAGGGACTGTCATTTAACAAGAGTTTTCCCCAGTTCTGCCTGGAGAAGGTGTGGACTGAACCTAGGATAAGCAGCATGCAGAGTGCATGTGTTACTGCCATTGTGCTGGAGCCCTTCCTAAATTTTGCAGACATATGTTATAACCAGGGTATCCTTGCCACAGTGCAAGTGGGATTTACCAGGGGACCGCTGCGAAAGCCCAGCACAACTGATTGTTTGTTTTGCTGGTACAGCTTCCTGTTTCCTGGGCTTCCAACCGTGCCATCTTCATGCATCCTTCGAAGAACAGGCTTGGAGCTAATCCCCAATGCAGGAGGCTTTGTGAGCACCGTTTAAGCCGCAGCTTAAACTCCAATTAACTTTGTAAGTTAACACTGACACATTCTGTTTCAGATGAAAACACACTTCGGGAAAGAACTGTGTTTCTCTCTTTTCTACGCCTTTAAATCTCCCTGCACTGTGGCCGTCCTTTCCCTGAGTCTGCGAAGCAAGCCAGAAGAGTTTTTGGAATGATGAATTGTTGGGTAAAGTCCAGTCGACACCACAGAGATGGTTCCATTCCACTGGATAAAGTGTGCTCCGGGCACATCTTGGCATCGCCATTGGATGCAATCAGCTCTGAGCCTTCGCCTTTCACCCCCTACAGAGCCCCCCCCCCAAGCCATCATCTGCAGAGGAACATTTTACACTTGGAGATCGGTGACTGAAAGCTTGTGTGTGTGTGAGAGAGAGAGACAGAAATGGCACAACTGCCACTGTGAGCAGCTTGAAGGTGCCAACTGACTCAGAGGAGCGTGTAAAGCGCCCTGGCTCTGCCGACTGTGTCACACATTGCTTTCCTGAGAAGGAAGCGCAGGAGCCAGACCCCATTTGCATGAATTTCACATCCTTTTCTTTGGCTGAGAACATACTGTGCTGTTCAATGGACAGTTCCTTTCTGATTCACTGCTCTAATTATATTTTACAGCTAGAATATGGCAGTTATGTCAAAGCTGATGGGGAGAGTTCTGCTGAACGGCATTGACTCAAAGGGGGGTGGGGGAAGATAAAATAGAGTATTCCCTTTCCAGGGATTCACAGGTCTAGACAGGGGAGTCCAGAAACCTCTTTTTCTTTGGCTTAGGACTGTTCTCAGTGGTGCTAGCACGGAGTGCATCGGCAGAAACATACACTTGGCGCATACATCAGTGTGCATGTTTGAACCCAATATATATATACTCAAGTCTGCTTACCACTAGGGGGTTCTGATAATGCAACTCATGTTTTCATCCTTCGGGTATTTAGCAGTCATGCAAGATTGCTAAATACCCGAAGGATGAAATCATGAGTTGCATTATCAGATCCCCCTAGTGGTAAGCAGACTTGAGTATATATATATTGATTATTTCAGTGCAACATTAAACGATGGAACTCACTCCCACAGAAGACAGTGATGGCCACCAGCTTGGGTGACATTTAAAGAGGATGAGACAAATTCATGGAAGAGAAGGCTATCAATGACTTCTAGCCATGATGGCACCACTCTGCCTCCTCAGTCAGAGGAAGCCATGTTTTTCGATACCAGTTGCTGGAAACCACAGGAGAGAGGAGTGCTATTGTGCTTGAATTCTGTTTGTGGATTTCCCACAGACATTTGGTTTGCCACTGCAAGAAAAGGATGCCGGACTAGATCAGCCATTGGTCTGACCCATCATCATCATGGGTCAGACCAATGGCTGACCCATGATGTTTAGTCTGACCCCTGTGTTTTTCCTCCCTCATGGCTTGGATTTATGGACTACTTACAATCAGGCTGCATTTAAACTTAAGTTTTAAATTTTAATACTGTATTTTAATCTGTATTTCAATCAATTGCTTTTTATGTTTTATTGTAATTTTATTGGTGTGAGTTGCCCTGAGCCCAGTTTTGACTGGGGAGGGCGGGGTATAAATAAATTATTATTATTATTATTATCATCATCATCATCATATCATAATGCAGTAGGGTGTCCCTATTTCCATCAGAGAAGTGTTGGAAGCACAACAATGTGCTTCTAGACTGCATGCAAACACACCTGTTGAGCATGTGGAAGTTAACAGCAGGCAAAACAGGCATGAACTTGAACACTCCTTCCATGTATTCAATTGGTACCCACAAGAAAATAAGTAAAACATCAGAAGTTCCCTGCCAGATGAGATCAAAGGCTCATCTAGATTAGCATCTAGATGTGGTGGGGTGAGTCACCCATGGGGTGGGGTGAGCCAGGGTAAGGAGTGCCACAGAGCCTCCAAGGAGTGGGCCCTCCGCCTCCCCTCACCTGTCATTTCAGGCAGTCTGGCTGCCACCTCTCCCTCAGCTGCCCTATGCACTGCAGGCCCCGTAGTAAGTGCCGCCCCCTGCAGTGTGGTGCCTAGTGTGCCCCCCATGCCCCCCTAGCTACACCTCTGGAACCAAGTGCCCATAGGAAGAGCACAAGCTGGATGTGAGCACAACAGCTCCCACCCATCTGGCTGCGTTTCCCCAGCCACTCTGGGTGGCTCCCAACAGAATATTAAAAACACAATAAAGCATCAAACATTAAAAACTTCCCTAAGCAGGGCTGCCTTCAGATGTCTTCTAAAAGTCAGAAAGTTGTTTATTTCCTTGACATCTGATGGGAGGGCATTCTACAAGGTGGGTGCCACTACCAAGAAGGCCCTCTGCCTGGTTCCCTATAACCTTACTTCTCACAGGGAGGGAATCGCCAGAAGGCCCTCGGCGTTGGACCTCAGTGTCCGGGCTGAATGATGGGGATGGAGACGCTCCTTCAGGTATACTGGGCCGAGGCCGTTCAGGGCTTTAAAGGTCAGCACCAGTAGCCATTGATAGTCCTAATCCTCTTTCAAAATCAACTAACTTGGTGGCCATCACTGCATCTATTGAGACCAAATTCCATAGCTTAATGATGTACCATGTGAAGAAGTATTTCCCTGTTGGGAATCTTCCACCGTTCAGCTTCATTAGTTGTCTCCAGGTTCTAGTACTGGGAGATGGAAGGAAAATGTCTCTTTCCCCACTTTCTTCACACCATGCATAATCTTCTTTGTCTCCTCTTCCTTGCCTTTTTTAAAAACAAAAATCTGAAAACTCAAAAATGTCACCTTTTCTCATAGGGGAATTGTTCCATAGTCCCTCCTTGATCACTTTGATTGCCCCTTTCTGCAACCTTCCCAGCTATACACAAATGAATGCCTGAATGGGGCAGGAGATGTTTGGCCTCAGGAACAAGAAGCGAGAGGGGACTCAGATGAAGCCACCTCGGCTGCAGTAACAGGATCACAGCTTGGATAACAGAGGGACGTGATCTCTCATTTAACTGCGCTAAAAGACAAATTGCTCACAGACAAAGCTAACCCCTTAGGGAGAACAACCAGAAAATGAATTCCTAGAGAATGGGGAAAGAGCAGAGAGAGAGAGAGGACGGGGGGGGGGGTAAGAGAGATACTGCATTTTATGTGCTGAACAGGTGCTTTCTCTTTTAAAAACAATTCTGGTAACAGAATTATTTCCCCTCATTTCCAGAGGAACATTTGATGTACCGTTATTCTTAGTCCTCATCGGCAGCATTAAAATCACTCAGGGAAAAGCTCAGGAGGCTGTTTTCAGAGGCAAATCCAACTCTTTGTTCACTGATTCATCTTCAAGCAGGCCTGAGGAAAAGAGAGAGAGAGAGAGAGAGAGAGAGAGAGAGAGAGAGAGAGAGAGAGAGAGAGAGAGAGAGAGAGAGATTTTTGTTAGAAAGACACACTTCTCTTTCTTTAACCCCTTAGGAACTAGGTTGTTAACATTAACTTTCTGAGGTTTGGGCCACTGTTGAGACACACAGGGGTCCAGGAGAGCCAACTTGGTCACCAGGTTATGGGCACCCAGTGTGCGTGATGTCATGTCGTCAAGTTACGGCACGACGTGATGATGCCACAGACGTGTGTTCTGGACTCAGAACCTGATTTCTGGTGGCATCGGAAGTCAAGTTCTGAGAGGTCTCAGAGATGCTGTCCGAGGCCTTGTGAGACGTTGGAAATTGTGCCGGGGGTGGGTGGGTGCCCAGACACCCAGAGCCCCCGATGGTTGGGTCTAAATATTCTAGGTTTATGGGTTCTCTACTATGAGTTTTCAGCCTAAATGCCACATTCCCTCTTGCAAGGACTGCGTGTCAATGGTGGACATGGCCAGAGTCAAAACTGAGTGTGACCAGAAGCAAAAGGAGGTGGAGCAACAGATGCAGTTCTTGTCTTTGTACAATGCATTCCATCCATGCAAAAGCCAGATGTTTCTCCACTGCTTAGTGTACCTTAGTGTACAGTGGTACCTCGGGTTATGAACTTAATTTGTTCCAGAGGTCCATTCTTAACCTGAAACCGTTCTTAACCTGAGGTGTGCTTTCGCTAATGGGGCCTCCAGCTGCCACTGCGCCGCCACCACACAATTTCTGTTCTCATCCTGGGGCAAAGTTCGCTACCCGGAGCAACTACTTGCAGGTTAGCGGAGTTTGTAATCCAAAGCATTTGTAACCCAAAGTGTTTGTAACCCAAGGTACCACTGTATAGAATAAGAATAAGAATAAGAATAACAACTAATTGAATTATATGTAAAAACTTTTCTGGTAGGTGCTAAGTTCCATCAATAATGCATTTCAGAGAGCATGCCTTATTAATTCAGACTTATTATGTCTTTTTCTGCTGGGGCATAAATTACTCTTACCATCATCAAAGGTGTTTCTATTTATCTGTTTTTGTCACTTGCCAGTTGTTAAAAATAAGCCATTAATCATTGATTCGCTGATGTTAAATTTGTTGTTGAGACCTCCTTCAGTATATGTGGCCACTAGTGGGCATGAACATGTGTTTTGCACATATTTTTGTGCGGGTGGGAGGAAGAAGCCAGTTCAATGTATGTGGGCTGCACAGCCTTGGGGACGGGGCGGAATTGTTCCTGCTAAGATGTGTGTGCTGAATTAAAATAAGAGCTGGTGGATTAATCCTTGGTCAACATTTTGTTGATAAAACGAACAAATATTGGCCTTCTGAAACTTGCCTTAGTATTCTCTTTGCCTTTTCCTTCCAAGGCAATTTTGAAAGCCAAGGCCTCCAATGATGGAAGCCTTCTTACCTCATTTGGTGTTTCCCTCACAGGGTTGCCATATCTTGAAGAGCAAAAAAGAGGACAGCCTGAGCTGCTGCCAGCCCGAGCAGAGCAGCCCAAGCCCAAGCCTGAACCCCCCCCCCAAAAAAAACCCCAAACCCCAGACATTTCCTTTAAAATGTAAAAATCTGCCTGGATTGGAATGTTGTCTCCCCAAAAGAGGACATGTCCGGGTTTTCCCAGGTGTATGGCAATCCTTCACATTCTTAAGCCTACTACCCAAGACGGGAACTCTTCTCTGGCCCCAAAATATTGTCATGCATAACTACCCCTCCCTTTTATGTCCCTTACCCAAATTCACCATCCTGACTGCACCCAAAAGCCTTCCCACCTGAGATATTTCTGGAGAGCAGGTGACCAGTTACACCAGGCTCCCGTCAGTCAGCTGACAACCTGCTGATCTATATGGTATACTTTTGCGGGTCAGCTACTCAGATGACACCATCATAAGCCTGGAGTATGTTGTTGCTCTGAGCCAGGATGCGGAACTTATGGCCCTCCAGATGTTGTGAAACTCCAGCTCCCATCAACTAATGATCAGGGTTGGTAGGAGCTGGACTCCAACCACAACAACTGGAGGCCCACAGATTTCTCATTCCTGCTCTGAGCCATGCAGTTCTCATAATTGATTTGATACTCTGTAGGGTAGTCAGCAGGTCTAAAAAGTTGGTGTCAGAGTGCCCTGTATACTGAAACACGTGTGATTGGTAGGTTGCATGATTCCATACTTCTGTCCATCGTCCCTGGGGTGTGTGTGACAATGGTGTGTGAGAAATAGCACCATCCATAGCTGCCAAGTTTTTCCTTTTCTCGCGAGGAAGTCTATTCAGCATAAGGGAAAATCCCTGTAAAAAAGGGATAACTTGGCAGCTATGGCACCATCATCCTATAAAGCATGGGTCGGCAAACCAAGGCCTGCAGGCCTGACCAGGCCCAATTGCCTTCTAGATCTGGCCCACAGATGATCCGGGAATCCAGGCAGCCGGCATAGTGCATATGTGTGATGGTTTTTGCAACTCAGCCAGGGTTGGGGGTCAAAAGTGAGGTGGGTGGCTGCTCGAGACAAGCCCCTTCTCTGTCCGCCACACGTGCGCAGCAATCTTTTCTTCCAGGGTGGGGTTAGGGAAGAGAGGAAAGGAGCCACAGTTCGGATTTCCACCATGGAACTGCCAGCAACTGACCTCAGGAAGGGCAGTTGCAGCAGCAGAGGCTCAGAGGCACCTCAGGAGCGACGCCCGCCAGTGTCTGTGGCAGCGGTGCTCCCCGCTAGGGGAAGCGGGGAGCGCCTGGGTGGCTGCACTCCAAAGCAGTTCTGTGCTCTGCTGGGGAGGCCGCTCATTAGCTACACAGTGCGAGCCATGGAAATAGCCACCGCCACCTCATCTTCCCTCACGCGGGGAAAAGAATGTTTTTGTTTGAGCGGCGCCGGCCTGACTTAGCATGGCCAACAGCTTTTGCCTTCACCCACACATGCGCACAGGCTCTCCAGCACTGACAGAAATGGTGCGCTTACCTCAGCCCCCCACCCCACCTTATGAGAGAAATAATAACTGTCAACATGTAAAACACAAAGGAAGCAGTGTGGGTGTATGAGGGAACACACACACACACACACACACACACACACACACACACCAAAAAAATCAAATTTGGGCAACATTGGTGTTGGTCCCAATAAGGGTTTTTGCCAAAAATGCGGGTCATCATGGCAACATATAGTCTAGCCCCCCACAAGGTCTGAGGGACAGTGGAAAAAGTTTGCTGACCCCTGCCATAAAGCATATGTGGTTCATGCATAAGGGTGTTTATGCATAAGGGAAACCTAGCCAGATGGGTGGGGTATAAATAATAAATTATTAGTGTTGTTGTTGTTGTTGTCATTGTTAACTATCCCTATCTTTACCAGTGCAGTCTCCTAAGGGTGGGCATCAGACCTTTGCATGCACTGAATAATGAGACAAACTGAAGTGATTTCCACACTCCTGAGACAAAACATGGTGAATACATAACCCCTGCATTGGATTTGGAACCACACAAAGCCTTTTGTCACTCTAGCACTCTTTTTGCACCTTTTGGTGCTGTAACTCGTGTGTGTTTGTGTGTGCACCTTATGGCCATGGGCTCTGCAGGTAGCAAGGGTGTCTAGAACATTGCCTGTACAACACTGAACAGCTCTGGATTTTTGTTGTTGTTAAAGTACAGAGGGTTTTTGTAATTAAAAAATATTTTTTTAAAAAACAAAAAAACAAAAACTACATCGCTCTGCTTTAAAAATACCAAATATAGCTCTTCAGAATTTTTCAGGGAATGTTTTAGACACCCACACATTGTAAGGTCTTTCAGAAATCTGTTAAGAGACCTGCAAAGCCTATGTCTGAAAGCCCATTAGAAAACACAAGCAACCATCAGAAAGAAAGGCAATGTGAAGTTGATAATTTTTATAAGAACATAACATGAACTTGCTGCATCAAGTTAATGGCCCATCTAGTCCAACATCCTGTTTTAACAGAGACTGACCCGATGCCTTTGGGAAGTTTGCTAGCTGGACATCAGTGCAAGTCTGCTCACCTGTGATTCCCATCAAATGATAGTCAGAGGCATACTGCCTCTGACAGTGGAGGTCAATATAAAAGCAAGAATACATACGACTTGGCCACTTCTTAATTATTTTAGGGTATGAAGAGACACCCCCCATGACCCAAGAAGGGATTATAAGGGAACTTAATCCCTTTTATGACTAAAAACAGTCCCTGGACTAATTTGTCTGAAATTTGGCATGCTTGATACAATCTGGAAGGGCTCATCTCACGTGCCTGCAAATTTCATTCACTTTGGCCAAAAGGCAGAAAAGGTATAGCCATTTTTTTCTCTTAGATCCCCCAGTATTGTTGGTGGGGGAACATAGCTTTATTTCATACAGAGAAGTTTAGAACCTGAAACACCGATCAAAGCAGAGAGAGCACAGAGTGACTCAGAAACAGATCAGCCATTTAAAAAATGCAAAGACACAGGACGAATCATGGGGCCACGTGCACACCCTTGCTGTCTACTACCAACTGCCCCATGGGAAAGAATCCAGGAGAGAGAAGCAGGCAGGCAAAGACAACACCAGATGTCTGCTCTAGCTCCAGATGGAGTGCTTTTGTTTTATAAGTGCATGACTTTTACTGCATTCATTGCATATGATTAATTTTGTGAGCCGCTTTGAGGACTTCAGTCAAACAGCAGGATACAGATCAGCTGAACAAACAAACAAGGAACCAGGCCGTGCATGTAGACTAAACCACAATGGTATGACTGTTGTGAGTGTCTGCCTATTGTGATGGAATATAGCAGGTGTGGGGGGTTTAGACATCCATGTTGTAGGACTGAAGGAGAAGAGGATGACTTGTGTTCATTGTGGGACCCCAGCAGCACATGGAAGGGGAATAGCTCTTGCACTGCAGATCCCATTGCACAAGGCAGCTGTCAGGGGATTGTTGCGGCTACTCTCGAGTAAAGACGCTGCAGTCTGCACTGTCTTTAAGAGTTTTATTGTGCATACTATTTACAGTGCTGAGATAACAGAGAACATGTCCGCCTAGTCCGATTCAGAACCTGGCAATGGCTGCCGCCTGTCTTTCGGCCAGCATAAAAGCCTGGGCACCCCAAAACGCCACCCCTTCACCCTACGTGTGGGTGCACGCCTCAATTTGGGCGCCGGAAGGAGAGGTTCCCCCTCTTGCTGGCTGGGGCGGCGCCTGGGCTCCGACGTCTCGCTGAATCCCTCATCCGCTGACCCTACACCAGAGCAGTGCCAGGGCTCTGACACATCTCTGAACCCTGCCTGCACGCTCTGTTCTCCATAGCGTTGGCAGGGCTCAGATACCTCACTGAGCCCTCTCTCCAAACCGCTCCATTCCTCATTCCCTCCTCCTGACTCGCTGCTTGTGCTGTCGCTGGTCAGGATGACTAGGGGAGGCTCCCTGTAGGGAGTCCCCCTGACAGCAGCCTT
Source organism: Zootoca vivipara (assembly GCF_965207765.1). Taxonomy (NCBI): domain Eukaryota; kingdom Metazoa; phylum Chordata; class Lepidosauria; order Squamata; family Lacertidae; genus Zootoca; species Zootoca vivipara. Next base: position 19,035,888 of record NC_142596.1, read on the forward strand.
TGGACTTTCTCCTATGAAAGACACTGAGAATTGAAAACATACCATTAGGTGCATGGCCTGACGTCTTCCTCAGCATAGCTTCACCCTGGACTGAATTCATGAGGAAGGTTATGCAACCACCCAAATGTGTGAGAGAGCTTCATGAGCCGTGTGGGCTAGCTCTGCCCCTGGCACTGTGTGCCACGGCCACTACCCCACTGCCCCCAGTGGAAATGCTTCCCCAATGCCCTATTAGCCCAGACTGATGTATGGGAAGAAAAACACAGAGAGAGTGGAAGAGTCGCCAATTAAATGTAACAAAAAGACAAAGTCTTTTCACTCAGTTAAGAGAGAGAGAGAGATGTGTGTGAGATACAAGCCAAGGCCGCAGAGTAATTCCAAGTAAAGGCCACTATACAAACAACAATACATTTCTGCAAACTATTCAGTGCATGTAGGCAATAAAATACTTATCTGAATAATACAGGGCAAGATCAAGAGTGAACCTTGCTTTGAACGTGGTCACCAAATGAAGAATATGCACGGATGGCAGCAATCAACCCCTTATCGCTTCAGTTCCCCCACCCTTGTTCTGTCTAGTTTGGAGAATGGCATCGTTGCTTAAATACTGGCCTTTGCTTGTAGTTATTCAGAACACTGGTCTCACTCTGTGTAACATACCCTCCAACATTTCTCAAATGAAAATACGGACATTCTATTCTCCATCAGGAAGCTTCTCCCATGTTCGATCTCCTGCACACAGATACGCAGGCCAGCTTCACCATTTCCTTCATTGGGTGCGGACATTTGATTTTCAGTATTTTTGAACCTACAAACAAACACATGCGCCAAAGATTCCTGTTTCCAAAAAGGATAGGAGGAGGCAGAGGCAGGGTTCCGATCTCTCCACCACATTTACTGCAATTGTTCTCCAAGACATGGAGGAGATGGAAAAGGAAAACTGGGACATTCCAGGGTCAAATCAGAACCCGGGGTGGCTTTTGTAATTCCAGGACTGTCCCTGGAAAATTGGAACACTTGGAGAGTATGGGAAGCTCAGGGACAGCACACCTGCTTTGCATGCAGAAGGTCTCAGGTTCAATCTGTGACATCTCCATGCAGGGAAGATCCCCTTGCCTGAAACTCTGTAGAGCTGCTGCCAGTTAGAGTAGACAGTATTGAGTTAGATGGATCAATGGCCTGTCTTCAGTATGAAGCAGTATCTATCTATCTATATATATAAATGTAAACTGGGCATGTGGGTTAGTCTCCACTTTTCTCTGAAACTGCTTGACCGATTGCGTTCAAATTTGGACACAATGCCACATGCTAATATGCAAGGGTTTACATACCATTTGCGTAGATAGATGTCACGCCTATGGCAGGTAAAGCAGGTAAAACCCACTGTTCTGGAACACAAAACTCAGACAGCCAGGGATGCTGGGAGCACAGGAGAGGTTGCAAAACAGCGCCCTCTAGTGATGGCTACACTGGTACTGCAGCTAAGAAAGGTTCCCTCTCCACAGCATCTCGGCTCGGCTTTGCAGACTGGACCGAGTGGAGGTGGGGGCTAGGTCATGGGTCAGGACAGGGTGGAGCCAATCACAGGGATGAGTCTGGGGTTGGGGGGAGTGGGCGGGATAGGTCATGGGTTGGGACAGGGTAGGGACAAACACAGGGATGAGCCGGGGGTGGGGGGAGGTGGGAGTGAGATAGCTTATGGGTTGGGACAGGGTGGGAGGAGTCACAGGGATGAGCCTGTGTAATCAGAACACGTGTAAAACGTTTCAAAAAAATGAAGGGGGACTCTGAAGGTGAAGGGGGACTCTGGGGATCCATTTAACAAACTGAGCCACAGCAACGCGTGGCTGGGCCAGCTAGTACTGTATAAATGCCTCTGGGGGCCATTGGTGCCCCCTGGGCTAAGGTGCACAGGTGGGGCTCTTAGTCATGCCTGTCAAATGTGCAGACAGCAGGGAAGCATTTTCAGTACATGTACATTAGCTGTGACGCAAGGCGGTTGTGGTGATGGGCAGGGGCAGGCAATCCTGCAAAGCCCCCTGACGCATCCTTTCAACAGGCTGTTTGAACCTTCCCTGCGTCACGATGCACTGTGATGAGGAGACAAAACTGAGGATTAGGATTTGCATGCCAGAAGAGGAATCATTTGGATTCAGAACAACCTGGTGCAGCTCCAGATATTGTCAGAAGGAGGAGGTGAGATGTGTAGGCTGCAGATAATCAGAACACTTCAGCCTTCAGGGCTACTAATCCAGCCCCATTCAACTTGCTTTCAGAAATAAAAAAAGAAAGAAAGAAAACCAGAAGAAAGAACAAATCAATCCTAGTGGCATTACAGAGCATCCTTTTGATTGTCTTCTTGTTCGGGAATGAGGATGTCTGTGTTGTTGAGGAGGAGGAGGAGGAGGAGGAGGAGGGGAGAGAGAATAGGAAAAGATGTTTTGAATGTAAGGAGCGAGTGCACTATGAGTGACGCTCATAAGTTACAGAGTAGGGGCCTCACTTGGCTTGATTTATTGATTGTAAAGGGGTTGCTGTTTTTGTTTTTCAACATTCGCTCATCTCATTTTCAAATAACAACACAGAGAGCGCCCCGAAGCGAACAAATTAGAACCATTCAGACATTCTAAAGTGTACTGTGATCATCCTTCTTACAGTTAAAAGGGCTTGAACATAAGAAGGCAGAATTAAAGGCACCTTTGGCATGTAAATAAGGACAGCTCAGAACCTCGGGACTCCATTAGGGAAGAAGAGAATTGGTGGGCAGGGAGGAACCATCACAACACACGCTCCATCAATCAATATTTAATTATCATAATATATTTGGGTGGTACACATATTTGTGGTGTGAAAAGGGGAAAGTCCACAAAGGGTTTACAAACCATATAATTAGGAAACATTTTTATGTGGTATGGGATAAATATAAAAAAATTATTGGAGACCAAAACCCCACTTTGGCGTTCACCATTGGAAGTCATAGTGGTGAAGAAGGAAAACATGGTGGAAAATTGGGTAACTTACAGAAATTTGTTAAGAGAGGAAGGTGGAGAATGTAAATTAAAAGAGTTTAAGGATTTATCAGGAATGTTAACAACTTGGATACAATATGATCAGTTGAACAAAGTAGTTAAAAGGGATAGGAAACAGGGGTTTGGAGGACAAATATCTCAACTAGAGAAAGACCTGTTTGTAATGTTAAAGTGATGTCTAAAATTTATAAGATGATATTGGAATAGGAGACAAAAGACAAAGAAGTGAAATCTTCAGTGATACATTGGGCAATAGACATTGGTCATAATATAGAAATGGAGGAATGGGAACAATTGTGGAACATTTATATAAAATTTACAGCATGCTATGGTATAAGAGAAAATTATATGAAAATGTTATATAAATAGTATTTAACAGCTAGCAGCCTGGCAAAAAGTGTTGGAAATGTGAAGAGAAAGAAGATACCCTTTTCCATATGTGGTGGTCTTGCAATAAGGTTAAAGCTTATTGGGAAATGATATATAATGAATTGAAAAAGATGTTCAAGATAACAGAAGAAGAAGAAGAAGAAGAAGAAGAAGAAGAAGAAGAAGAAGAAGAAGAAGAAGAAGAAGAAGAAGAAGAAGAAGAAGAAGAAGAAGAAGAAGAAGCTTTCCATTTGGGGATAATGGGATCAGAGCTACCAAAGCAATGTAAAAATGTATTTATGTATACAACTACAGCCGCAATAATGATATTTGCCCAAAAATGAAAGGAAGAAGACGTTGTGATGAGAGAAGACTGGTTACAGAAATTAATGGAATATGCAGAAATGACTGGAAGAATTAGAAATCAAGACAAACTCTTGAAATGTTTTCTTTTTTGTTATAATCTAAAATTATAAAAAAATTAAAAAATGTATATGTTTAATTAGCAATCTTTGCTGTTTGTTTGTTTGAATAAGTTTTGAATGCATGTTACTAGATCTCCCTGTTCAGTGGGGACCTGCAGGTGAGATAGTTGTGGCTATTTTTCACCCACCATTGCTCTGACAATTTGGCATGGTGGGATCACAGGAACACGTTCCTTTCTCAAGTCTTTGGGCTTAACTGCTGGTGACATGTTTCAGGTAGGAGGAGGGGATTCAGCGAATTGCAAATGCATAAGGCAGGCTCTACAGGAGGGTGTGATTTCTTCTCTCTCTGGGGCAGTTCTTAAAAAGAGAAGCAGTGAATGCAAAATGTGCCTTCTTCCCCTGTTTTCACTGCCACGTGGCTTACATCAGGAATGGGGAAACAGAAGCCCTCAAGATGTTGCTAGACTACAGCTCCCATCTTCTGTGGCGAGTTGCCATGCTGGTTGGGTCTAATGGAAACCGGAGTTCAACAATAACTGGACGGTGACGGGTGCCCCAACCTTGGCTTAGATTCTCCTCTTCCTGCAAGGCCAAGGAACTGTCCAATAGGCCAGGGAGGAAGGCTTTCAAGGGAACAAAAGAGCTGGCCAGCAACAGTGTCACAGGGAGCTGAGGCAGCTAAGATGCTGTACTAGCAACTGTTAGGCACCAGTTGAGCAGCTTTACAGCTAGGCCTGCTGTTTCACCTGTTCTTGGAGCACCAGCAGGACTGTGGTCCATCTAACTCAAGATTGCTTCTGAATTCCAGTTCCTGAGACTCACAAGTGGGTAGAGTATGCTGGTGTGCTCAGGTGCTTGGACTTCTGATAGATGAGCCATTGGCCTGATACAGTATGCTCTTCTCTTATAATTGTTTATAAGTATACCTGGTCCAGTATACCTGAAGGAGCATCTCCACCCCCATTGAGGGCCTTCTGGTGGTTTCCTCACTGCGAGAAGTGAGGTTACAGGGAACCAGGCAGAGGGCCTTTTTGGTAGTGGCACCCACCCTGTGAAACGCCCTCTCTCCAGATGTCAAAGAGTAAAACAACTACCAGACTTTTAGGAGACATCTGAAGGCAGCCCTCTTTAGGGAAGATAGATAGATAGATAGTTTATTACGGCCATAGGCCCATATTCAATACCAATATACATTGTACAACAAAGCAAATATGACAAAATAAAATTAATAAAATTAAAATACATATCTAAAATCATAAATTTCTAAATTCCATTAAAATAAGAGCAATACAGCACTTAAAATATCAGATTATCACTATAAATCAGTATTATATAAGCGAGATCAATAATCATAAAGTAATCCATTTTTCCTCTTATAAGCTAAGACTGTAATCAGAAACCTGGCAACAAAAAGGGACCTACTCGGATCAGAATCTTGCAGTAAATGTGTTAACTGTGTTTCCAAGGAGTCAGCTGAGGTTTCCAATAATAAAGGGGACAAAAATCTGGTCCGAGAAACTGAATGCAGTGGGCAGCAAAATAGTATATGTTGTAAGGATTCAATAGATCTATTATCACATACACACACAGCTGAAATCTGACCTTTGGAAAATCTATTGTTCATAACATTGGAAGGAAAGGCATTAAATCTTGCCTTAATAAAGGCGTATCTGTGGACCGCTACAGACAAGGAAGTCAAATAAGATGGTATCTGCTGGGAAGGCACTATGCCAAGATTTAGTGGTGAGCAAGTGCCACTACCCAGAATGGTGTTTTGTTGGAGGTCAATCTCCTCAAGTTTTTGAATGAGGGTTCTTTTAGCCGTGGCTAGGTCCAGTTTTAATAGTTCTGATGGGGACAATCCATAGGTCACTACTTTAGAATGGATCTCTCTTGCCCATGGGCTGGGAAAATCATCCCTCCAAAGACATTGAATCAGGTACAGATTCGGGAGCCTATATTAGGGAAGCTTTTAATGTTTAATAGATTATTGTATTTATTGTTCTCTTGGAAGCCGCCCAGAGTGGCTGGGGAAACCCAGCCACATGGGTGGGGTATAAGGAATAAGTTTTATTATTATTATTATTATTATTATTATTATTATTATTATTATTATTATTATTTGCATGCTGCTTTTTCATGGTAAACCACCCTCTAAGAGGCTCCCAGAGTCAGAAAGTTTACATAGTTCACTAATGATCATAAGACGTATCAAAGTTTAAATAATAGGCTAATGGAGGCATCTCATATTAATATACAATAAAATGACACAACCTACTGATAATTTGTAATGATATATAACAGTACAATTATAAGAGCATAATCCAGTTCACAGCAAAAATAATGCATCTTGGAAACTAAATCTTGTTCCTTAGCAACAACCCCCAAACAATACCCAGATGGTCTCTAGGCAATTTGAGCAGCACACCTAGTGATGTTGTGGACCATTTTGCCACACAAAGTCTCTATGTAAGGACAGAGCATCATGATGTAGCATCCTTTGGAGGGCATGGCTGGCCTGTGACATTTTTCTGCCTTTGGCTGAAGACAGGGTGATGCCCTGTGCCATTCCATGTCAAGAAGCTGACTGGACTGGGAATCTTATTTCAATGTTGAAACCTCTACCAGGTTTATAAAATTATGCAGGGAATACAGAAAGCTCATAGAGAACAGTTTTTCTCCCTCTCTCACAACACTAGAACTATGGACACCCAATATGTTGGAAGATTTAGGACAGACAAAGGGAAGTTCTTCTTATCTTAAAGGTAAAGGTAAAGGGGCCCCTGACCATCAGGTCCAGTCGTGACCGACTCTGGGGTTGCGCGCTCATCTCACATTATTGGCCGAGGGAGCTGGCGTATAGCTTCCAGGTCATCTGGCCAGCATGACAAAGCCACTTCTGGCAAACCAGAGCAGCACATGGAAACACCGTTTACCTTCCCGCTGTAGCGGTTCCTATTTATCTACTTGCATTTTGACGTGCTTTCGAACTGCTAGGTTGGCTGGCAGGAGCTGGGACCAAGCAACGGGAGCTCACCCCGTCACAGGGATTCGAACCGCCAACCTTCTGATCAGCAAGCCCTAGGCTCAGTGGTTTAACCCACAGCGCCACCTGGGTCCCTTCTTCTTATCTTATCACCTTTATTAAACTATGAGATTCAGCCACCAACTTGGATGGCTGTAAAAGAGGTTTAGATGGCTTCATGGAGGATAAGACTTCAATGGTTAATAATAGACATAATGGCTATGTTCTGCCTCCATGGTCACAAGCAGTAATGTTTCTGGATACCAGTTGTTGCAGTCTACAGGATGGGGGAGAGCTCTTGTCTCGCTTGTGGATTCCCCACAGGCATCTAGGTGGCCACTTTGAGAGCAGGATGCTAGACTACATGGGCCACGGGTCCAATCCAACAGGTTCTTCTTATGTTCTCATGTTCTTATTCTGGAGGGCAACAGGATGCCACACAGAGTAGGCTGTGTGGAACACAGGGATCTACACCCCCCCCATTACTGCCGCTCCTTGTCCCCTTCCCAGGCGTACGTCTCTGGAGGCCACTGCCCTACTTTGCCCACTAGCAGGGCCGGCCCCAACTGGGAGTGAAACATGGCTGCTGCTGGCTCTCGTTTCATTCAGCATCGGGCCAATTTTAATGTATTAAGTCATTGCATTTTTTTGTGCGTCCACACTTTTTAATCCGTTTAATGCCTTTGATTACTGCATGTCAAAAGAGAAAGGGAATAAATAATAGGAAGAAAGGCTGCAAATGCATGCTAGAAGGGAGCTTTCCTTCACCTGCTGCCAAAAGAAAACCTAGGTTATTGTTGTTGGGGTTTTTTTCGGGGGGGGGGGTGAGCTGGCTCAAAAATTTCACTTCATCATATTTCCACTTGGGCTACAGGCAGGCAGGCAGGCTTGTCTTAAATCAAGCTGAACAACAGAGGTGTTTGGGGAGCTGGTTTTGATTCACAGCCGGGATGTGAGCTTCAAGCTTCATCCGGTAATTAGCAAAAATCTTCATTTGAAATGGCCCTAACTTTGCCCACAAAGGAAGCTCCTGCTTGTAGAAATGCAGATAGGGGCTGACAGTGTTTTTAGCATGTTTTGACAGGTAAACCCCGAGGTTTCTAGAGATGTGAGATGTCAAATATTTGGGATATTAAATAAAATTGCCTTCTCCATCATCCCTCCCACTGCAAATCATTAGAGGATCACAGGTTTCTACCAAGCAGATGTCTCCCTGCACTTCTCGCTCAGGAAGAAGCCTTTCATCTTGTCTCTGAGGAAGGGTTATAGCTCAATGGTGAAGCATCTGCCTTTCATGCAAAAGGTCCTCGGTTCAATCCCCAGCATCTCCAACTAGGAGATGGGAATCCCCTGGAATCCCCTAGAACCACTGTCACTCAGTGATGGACAATGCTGAGCTAGATGGACCAAGGATCTGATTGCGTACTCCTTCCTATAGTCCTCTTTCCCTGCTCCCCTGGTCCCGGGTCCTTGTGGAACAACCTGCTTCTCCAACACCAACACCAATATAGAGGTGACTGGGTGTGGACTTCTTCCATTGTTGTGAACATCAGCCTCAGCTGCCAAGTATCATGGATAATAAAGGCAACAGAGTCCTGTTTTGGATAGAGGTGAGCATAGCTCATTGGAAGAGTGTCTGCTTTGCATGCAGAATGTCCTGGATTCAATCTATGGCAGCCCCAGGTAGGACCGGGAGATAATGCCTGCCTGGAACCCTGGAAGCTACTGCCAGTCAGTGTAGGCAATACTAATCTAGATTGACACAATGGTGTGTGTGTGTGTGTGTGTGTGTGTGTGTGTGTGTGTAGTTTTTCAGATTAAATTTTTACAGTCACATAAAGAAAATACAACATAAAAACAAAATCCCAAGGAACCTCCTGGTCTTCCCTCCTCCCCTATTGTTAATCATTTCCTCCTGCATCTTTTATGATCAGGGGTCCCCAAACTATGGCCCCCGGGCCGGATGCAGCCCAATCGGCCTCCCAATCCGGCCCACGACGACCCCCGCCGCCCGCTGCCGCCGCCCGCTCTTACAGCGCGCGGCACGGCGACGATCAGAAAAATCGGCAAAAAATCGCCGAAAATCCATTTTGCGCATGCGTATGGGCCTCTCCCGACCCAGAAGAGGTCATTTCCGATGCACTTCCGGGTCGGGGGAGGCCCATACGCATGCGCACAAGCGATTTTCGGCAATTTTTTCCCCGCCCGTGTGCGTGTGCGCATGCGCACGGGCGCGCACTCCCCCGCCCTCTGGCCCGCTGCGCGCGCACTCCCCTGCCCTCCGGCCCGCCGCGCGGTCGGCGCGGCGGGCACCGGCCCACTGCGCGGTAAGTCTGGGGTCCCCTGTTTTATGATGATCCAAATCTTTTACATCTCCATTGTATCTAAAATTCACCATTAAGTTACAAGTGATATTCCAATCCTACTAGCAATTTTAACTGTTTGCAATGGTTTTAAATTTCCCCCATTCCTTATTAACATTTTGGTCTTTCTGATTTCTGACTCTTCCGGTCATTTTAGCCATTTCGGCACAATCCATCAACTTGACCTGCCATTCTTCTCTGGTAGGGACTTTATCTTCTTTCTACAATTGTCTGGTTCAGCAAAAGATGACTCAAATGTTCCAAACCTCAGGTACTTCTTTACAAATGGAAGTACAAATGTAAATGGAATCCCTGAGCACACCTTCACGGCCCCATTCTCACACAGCGAACATTAGGGGCACTTTATCCTTCTGGGGGAGGCTGGCTGAGCTAGTGAAATCACAGCAAGTGGAGGTGACATTCTAATGTCTGAGGCTATTTCACCCCCTCTGTCAAAAGATGCTATGCCTTGGTGTAGTGTCCTTCTAGAGGATCTCTCTTGGGGGGGGGGCAGCTCAATGGGAGATTGAGGTGGTAGACGGAGGTGGCAAAATTGTGGACTGTACCACTTTTAAATTGCAGGTGAGGTAGATATTTTGCACTATTAGCTAGCCCAAGTCCACTGCCTATAGCAGGCATGTCCAACCAGTAGATTGTGATCTACTGTTAGATCCCTGGCTGATCCTGTTAGATCATGGGACCCTTATCGATTGTGGGATTAAATAAAATTTACCAAAAATTAACAAATAAAAGCTGAAGAACTCTGGGCAATTATACCCCCCAAAAGCTCAACAATTCTGGGCTCAACAAGTCTGGGCAATCCACCCACCCCAATCCTCCTCCCTCCAAGGACAATGGGTAGATCACTACCAGGTTTTTTTATACTGGGAGTAGATCCCAATCTCTTGGGAGTTGGACGTGCCTGGCCTATAGGAAATTAGTAGGTCTGCTTTGGTGAAAGGGGGACTAGATTAAGGAGGTGCCCCCTTCCCCATGATCATGAAGGTTTTTTAAATGATGGAACATTGAAAAATACAAGCCTCCCTCCACCTATAATCCTATGGGATAGTCTATTCCCATAACACCTGCCCAACTATTATCATATTCTTTTGCAGGCTTTGCATAGAGGGTTCCACTTTCAGAAATGAGGTAGGTGGAATCATAAGATGGGGTCTTCTTGGTCGTAGGGCCTCAGCTGTGGAAACCTGCCCTCTCCCTGTCCTTCATGATGGCTTGTAGGTGCTGCTTAAAAATGCTGTTTTTTCAACTTTTTCAGTGATTTCCTGCTTGATTTTATACACTTTCTGATGTACTCTGATGATAATCTCTTTCTACGGTATTCTGCTGCTGCTTTATTTGTCTTTGTTTTGCTCCCTTTTATTTCTCGCAAGAGTCTTTAACTGTGATTGTAAGATACTCAAGGAAGCAAGGCAGAAAGGCAGAATATAAATATTGGTGCTGTGTTGAAATCTGCTTGCATCTTGGTGCCTCGCTTTCCAGGGATTTGAGAATTTCTTAAGTGTTTCAGTGGGTACAGGGGTTTGGTCTTACCTTATTGTGGTGAGGTGACAGGGAGTGGTATGTGTTATTTTGGGGCCAATGTTGTTGAGCTTTCTTTGCAAAATCTAAAAAGGGGGGGAGGAAATTTTGAACTATTTTTAAGGAAATTTGCCAAAATCTACACTTCTGACATGGGATTTTCTTGGACATCCAGTGATTTCCGTCCCGGCACTGCTTATGAGGGCTGAATCCAGGAAATTCCAGGTGTATGGCAGCCCTATTTATTTCCTGTAAAATGAGAATGAGGGAACCTTTGTCTCACAAGGTAATACTGTACGACAACTCCCATTTGGCCCAGCAAGGATGACCCATGATCAGGAATGATAAGAGGAGTAATTCAGCAACACCTGGAGGGACAAAGGTTCCCACCACTGCTGTAAATGTTCCTCCAGCACTTAACCGAGGTATGGGAAGTCTTTAACCGAGTCTTTAACCGAGATATGGGAAGTCAAGTGGCCAAGGCAGTCATATTCTGAGGATGTTCTAGATACGGTTTTCCTGCATTGAGCATGTTTGACAAGGTGGCCCACAATGCCTCCAATAGGTACACCAGAAGAGCCTTGCTGGACCAGGCCAGTGACCCATCTAGTTCAGCAACCTGGTTTTCACAATGCCCAACCGGATGCCTGCAGAAAAGAGGCAAACGGGACACAAGCACAAGAGCACTCTTCTTTCCTGTGGCTTTGAGCAACTCCACTAACTCTTTGATTCTATTCAGGCAGATTTTGGGGGGGTGCAATGAAATATGAGGGAATGTGTTTTTAATAACAGCTAAATCATCATCTTGCAATCATGGAGTAACAGTTGCATTTTCTGCCTCAGGCACCAAAATGAACAGTCGTTGTTGTTGTTGTTGTTGTTGTTGTTGTTGTTGTTGTTGTTGTTTAGTCATGTCCGACGCTTCATGACCCCATGGACACTCCTGTCTTCCACTGCCTCCCGCAGTTTGGTCAGACTCACGTTGGTCGCTTCGAGAACACTGTCCAACCATCTCGTCCTCTGCCGTCCCCTTCTCCTTGTGCCCTCCATCTTTCCCAACATCAGGGCATAGCTGCCAAGTTATCCCTTTTTTACAGGGATTTTCCCTTATGCTGAATAGGCTTCCTCGCGAGAAAAGTGAAAACTTGGCAGCTATGACATCAGGGTCTTTTCCAGGGAGTCTTCTCTTCTCATGAGGTGGCCAAAGTACTGGAGCCTCAGCTTCAGGATCTGTCCTTCCAGTGAGCACTCAGGGCTGATTTCCTCCAGAATGGATAGGTTTGATCTTCTAGCAGTCCATGGGACTCTCAAGAGTCTCCTTCAGCACCATAATTCAGAAGCATCAATTCTTCAGCCATCAGCCTTCTTTATGGTCCAACTCTCACTTCCATACATCACTACTGGGAAAACCATAGCTTCAACTATGCAGTCTTTGCTTTTTAAGATGCTGTCTAGGTTTGTCATTGCTTTTCTCCCAAGAAGCAGGCGTCTTTTAATTTCATGACTGCTGTCACCATCTGCATCCACCAAAATGAACATGAGACGAGTCATTAAGTTCCAAATCCTGTTTCCACCATGGGCAACCATACGCATATGGGCAACCTGCAAGCAGGAGCCAAGGCAAAGAGCCCTCTCCACTCCTGCTGTTTCCAGAAACTGGTACAGTCATACCTTGGATCCCGAATGCCTTGGTACCCAGTTGTTTGGCTCCTGAATGCCGCAAACAAGGAAGTGAGTGTTCCGGTTTGCAAACATCCTTTGGAACATGAACGTCCGACGGCGTTTCCACATTTAGGAAGCCGTGCTTTGGTTTCCAAATGTTTTGGAAGTTGAACGGACTTCCGGAATGGATTCTGTTTGACTTCCAAGGTACGACTGCATTCAGATGCATTGCTGCCTCTGACTGTCAAAGTAGAGCATGAACATCATGGCTAATAGTCATTGGTAGCCAAATGACATGATATTAACTCCACCCCCCCCAAAAAAAATAATTATCACTGTGGATTTGTAGACAGCCATTGAGTAGCAAGATGTGGTATTCCAGTGAACACACAATCATTGAAATCAGAAGTTGTTGGCACTTGCTCTCCTTTTAGCCTAGATACCTGAAATATGGGGCCCCAGGTGGCGCTGTGGTTAAACCACTGAGCCTAGGGCTTGCTGATCAGAAGGTCGGCGGTTCGAATCCCTGTGACGGGGTGAGCTACTGTTGCTTGGTCCCAGCTCCTGCCAACCTAGCAGTTCGAAAGCACATCAAAATGCAAGTAGATAAATAGGAACCGCTACAGCAGGAAGGTAAACGGCGTTTCCATGTGCTGCTCTGGTTTGCCAGAAGCAGCTTTGTCATGCTGGCCACATGACCTGGAAGCTATACGCCGGCTCCCTCGGCCAATAATGCGAGATGAGCGCGCAACCCCAGAGTCGGTCACGACTGGACCTAATGGTCAGGGGTCCCTTTACCTTTACCTGAAATATACAACCAGCCTTCCTTTTCAGAAAGAAGGAGCAGCAGGCATATGACCGACTGAAATAAAATCAGAACTTGGAAATGGAAGGATGGAAACAGTGGAAGGGAATTAGATGAACCTTTGGAGCCGGTGGCGGCAGTGGGGGGGGGGGACTTCCTATCAACACTTCCTATCAGAGCATAAAGATAGCGGCACTTGGCAGGCACCTTTGAGCCTCGACACTGCACTACAGAACCTTCAACTGATGCTACAGGGGTAAGGGGAAAAAAGAGAAGAGTAAATAAAATAAAATAAAAAAGAATCTCATACGAGAAATGTAGCTGTTCCAGGGAAAACAGATACCAGATCAAAAGGGCCTTCTTAAAGACAGTACATATGCCAGCTCCAGGGGATTTCAAATATTTATACTTCGCTACATTTTTAATGTTTAAGAGTTCTAGGAATGCTGTGCTTGGAATCTAAGAGCAACACATTCACTCCCCGAGAAGGCTCCTGTTCTTGTAAAAAAAAAAAAAACCACAGCAGCAACAAGTAGAGGAAAGGGGAGGGGAGATACAAAGAGAGGAGGGAGAGTTTTAAGATTCAGCCGCAGCAGAGGATGAATAGCTTCAATATTTGAAGGGAGGCATAATTGAGTTGTGGTACTTGATGCTACAAGGTTTAGCAAGGGGCATTTGAGTTTGCTTCTTTAAAAGGGGGTTGGACAAAATTATGGCAATTGATCTATCTTCATCTATTAGACAAAAGTAGGTGAAAAGAACCTCCCAGTTAAGGCAGTTTCATGGCCGACCCAATCATTAGACAGAGTGAAGTGGCTGCCTCAGGCAACAGGTGCTGAAGGGTGGCAGTGATACTGCACTGAATAGATCCTCAGTCTCATCTCATTGAGTTTTTCTTACTCAATGCTTTGATGAAAGGTCCAAGGGTCAGGAGTGGACTTTGTTGACAGCTTCACTGTTCCATAAGAAAGTTGGTGTGGCTGACTTCACATTAGTATGCTGATGGCAATGGCCTCTCTCTCCTTTCCCTTGGAGTCAGGCGAAGTTGTTCTGGTTCTTAACCAGTGTCTGGAGGCAGCGATGGGCTGAATGAGGGCCAATAAAGAGAAACTGAGTCACAACCAGACTGATGTACTGTGGATTGTTGGCTCCTGGGTCTGGGGATGAGGTGAATGGCCAATTCATCATTCCCCTCACTTGCAAGTTGCTATAATTATTATCATTTTTGTTGTTGCCTATAGTGAAATTCAGTAAGAATTTGGAGAATTTTACTCAGGTGACACATCTGAGGAATGTGCCAGGGGGAGCCACAGGGGTTTCAATGAGACTAGCACAATTTATCAGGGTGTGGGAGATTGTGAAGTCCCTCTTAGTGGCCTTAGCCCAGGCATGTCAAACCTGCGGCCCTCCAGATGTTTTGGACTACAATTCCCATCTTCCCCAACCACTGGTCCTGCTAGCTAAGGATCATGGGAGTTGTAGGCCAAAACATCTGGAGGGCCGCAGGTTTGACATGCCTGCCTTAGCCAATCAGGGATCCCTCTGAGGTACCAAAAGATCCAGTCCTTTTACAGTGATCCTTGGTGGGGAAGTGTGTAGAAGGGGGGGTGGAGACTTCAGATTTTGATGCGCTTTTTCACAAAAAACCACTCCCTCTTTTTTCTTTTACATGAATTTAGAGGAAGACCTTGTTGTCTCTGTTCAAAAGCGCTGTAGGTGCCATCAGATTCCACCTGAAGCCAAGTCTGAGGGAAGTTTGAAGGGTTTTGTTTGGTCAAAATGCCTGGGGAATTTTTGAAGGGAGATCAAAAGAGTTTCTCCACAAGACAAGCAAGATTTCTCAGGGGTCTTTCACACATCCTTGATAGCCCCACCCTTCTCTCTTGTACAGGAAGATGAAGCTATTCTTCATTCTTCTGTGCAATCTATATATCAAGTCTTCCACTTCCCAGCTGATTAACAACCTGAAGTGAATTAATATTTAAAGAACACACTAGGGAGCCATTTGCAAGGCGATATGAACTTTGCAGAATTGACTTCAGCAGTGCTCTGCCTCAGTTTTATATATCTTAACAGCCTCTCTGTTGCGTGTGTATTAGATGTGCAGGGAGAAACATGTGTGCAAGCTTAATGCTCACCACCTAGGTTTTTCTGCTCATAATTATTTCAGTGGGTGTCAACTTTTGTTACATCAGATTTGAGCCATATTTGTCTGATTCCCTTCTCTTTCAGCACACACTTCCTTTTATGAAGTAACAATTAAATTGGACAATTAAAAAAATTTAAGTGCTGTAGCTCAGTGGGAAAGTGCATGTTTTGCATGTGGAAAGGTCCCAAGTTTGATCCCTGGTATCTCCAAGTAGGGCTGGGAAGAAAGGCTGGAGAGCTGCTGCCAGTCAGTGTAGACAATACTGAGCTAGGTGGACTATTGGTCTGAATTGGTATAAGGCAGCTTCCTATGTCCTTATGCAGAATTTATCTGGACAAGCCTTATAGATGCTTGCTCAGAAGTAAGCACCCCCAAGTTCAATGGGGCTTATTCTCTCAGGTAAGTCAGGTGTAGATGCTTGCAATGAAGCCTAAAACTCAGCAGGATGGAATGATGTCTCTGTATGGTACTACTTTGGTCCAGACCTTCACCTGGCTATTGAAGGTTTTCCTATTTATCTTTCCAAATATGTCAGCACCTTGATGCCCCCAGCCAGCCTATTTTGTTAGCTAATCGAGAGAGAGAGAGAGAGAGAGAGAGAGAGAGAGAGAGAGAGAGAGAGAGAGAGAGAGAGAACTCATAAATATGGGAATGTTAACAACCACCCAGGGAGCAGACATTTTAGGTACATGAAATCTACTCTACTGCTTCGCTGCAGACCTGTCTTCAAAGAAACCATTGAATTCATGCTGGAGAAAATTATTAAAAGCAGGTAGTGTAAACTCTGTCGGGAAAGCCACTGTTTAACATGCTGGTGTGCGAACAGCCAATGCAATGTGGGTCAGTTGTAAATCAAGATGCCCGCAGGGGAACAACTGAATTTAGTGTTAGGGTCTTGGACTACTGAACCACAAAGCACACATGTCCCAAGGCTGTTACCTAGCCTGGTGTCGGGGGCTGATAGGAACACAGAAAGCTGCCTTATAGTGCATCAAACCAATCACTCATCTAGCTCAGTATTGTCCTTGTGGGATGTAATCCACTGAGAGCAGTCAAGTACAACATTCCTTGTTTAGCTAGAGTGGACATGCAAGCAAATGTTTGGTCCAGCCGGTTGAAACTTCCTGTTCCTCCTGGCCTGGAGCATCCTTCCTTGCATGTGACTAGTGGGTGGGCATGGCCTTTTCAGACCTGGTAAAAGCCCAAGGCATGCAGCCACTCTCTCCTCTTTCCCATCTTCCTTTCGTCCTGCAAACTTCCCGGACTGCTAACTGCAGTCATTAGATCAACCCACATATGGGGTAAACCTGTTTGTATATGCTTGTAACTTTAAGCTTTAAGCCTGCCTTGAGGGATCACATTGTGCTTTGCCTGATCATGAGTAAACTTTCTTTTTACTGCTTATGAATAAGACTGTGGTGTCTGTATTCTTTTAGGAGGGATTCAAGGGGTCTTACCAGGAATATATTAGAACACATTTCAATCTGGACAAGCCAGATTGAATTGTGTATTGTTTTAGGAAACCCACACGAGTTTGCAACCAGTTTTCTGCTGTATAAAGGGGAATGCACTCTGCTAAGTAAAGGAACTTGCTAGCACAAGTTAGGAAAGATATTAATGAACAATATATCCTCTCCTGCCACCAAGAACATTCCCACAGTCCTCAATGACTAGCAGTGGCTCTCCAGGAATTAAGGCTGGGGAACCTTCCAGTTGTACCTGAAGATCATAGCTGCCAAATATGCGGCGGAGAAATCCGGGATCAGCAGCCGTGCGGCACCGGAAGTTGCGTAGGTGCATCTTCCGGTGTCGCTTTGTCCATCTATGGGCACCAGAAAATGGCCGGCGCCGGGGCCGGAAGTCACATCCACGCATGTCCGGAAGTGCGTAAATGCAACTTCCGGTGTCGGCGGCGGCCAATTTCGGTGCCCATAGATGGGCAAAGCAACACCGGAAGTTGCATCTACGCACTTCCAGACATGCGTAGGCGCAACTTCCAGCGCCAGCACTGGCCATTTTCTGGTGCCCGTAGATGGGCAAAGCGACACCGGAAGTTGCGTCTACACACTTCCAGACATGCGTAGGCGTAACTTCCAGCGCCGGTGCTGGCCATTTTCTGGTGCCCATAGATGGGCAAAGCGGCCCCAGAAAAATGGCCTCCGACAGGAACAAAAATAAGGGAAATTAACGGGAGAGGAGCTGGAACGGGAGACCTCCGGGGAACAGTAAGTAACAACAGGGGGTTCCCGGGAAATACGGGGTACTTGGCAGCTATGCTGAAGATGCCAAGGACTGAACATGTGGAATTCTGCAAAGCAGATGCTCTACCACAAACCTTCCTCAAGTTTCTAGTCCTTGTAATTCTGAATAAAGGCACTATTGTTCTGGAGTGTGTGTGTTCGTGGGTGGGGGACAATGGCTTCTAGAGCTACAGAAAATGTCAGCCCCCACTAATGGAGAAAAGGCTCCTACAAGAACATCTGCCTTGCCTCTGTGGGTTCAGATACAGCCACATGCTGCTCCACTTGCCATATGATCTGCAGACAGGCAGCAGCCAAGGCAGGCTCAAGAGCTAGTGTGATCATTTTGGCCCATTGTCTTCAGGATATCAGAAGTGGTTTTGGGCCTAGTCCAAGAAAAAAGCAACAAAAAGAGTTAACACTAGTTTTTTTTTTATTGTTACTATTAAGAAAGATCCACATCAAAGCAGCAATATGTACCTTGCAGTCTAGGCCTTGTTCGTATGGGCTTGGATGAAAGATTGTGTGTGCGCCGCTGTAACAATTTCAGTACGTGTTAGACTTTCAAGATGGCAATTTGAAATGAAACAGATGGCATTGTGCACATTCCTGCAACTTACCGGTCACGTTCTGCCCTAGGGGAAAATATTGTAGTTGCCACAGATATATGTGCATATTTTTGGCCATATGCTATATGCCATGGGAATCCCCCCCCCAAACAAAAACACCTGAACGTACTACAGAGTAGGCCTGATTTAGATGAAGAGAGACCCTAGGTTACTCCACTTGTGAGGCCCCGGTCCCCGTCCCCCACCCTCACAACTAGAAGAAAATGGAAGTGTTATAAGCAAAATTGAGTGAAGCCAAGGATGATGACGGGTATTTAAAATTCTGAAATCCACAATTTCTCCTGTAAAGGACATAAGATATTATTGTTAAATACCATGGTGATTTTTAAAAAAATGCATAAAATTAACACTGAAAAACTTTTGCAATAACTGAAGTTTTTAAACCTTTTGTGTCCTGTTATATACCTGCTGGTATCACACTGAACAGTGTGGAAATAAAGGCACTCTACTATTCAAATAGGACATATCGTGAAGCTGAGGCTCCAATACTTTGGCCACCTCATGAGAAGAGAAGAATCCTTGGAAAAGACCCTGATGTTGGGAAAGATTGAGGGCACTAGGAGAAGGGGACGACAGAGGACGAGATGGTTGGACAGTGTTCTCGAAGCTACGAACATGAGTTTGACCAAACTGCGGGAGGCAGTGCAAGACAGGAGTGCCTGGCGTGCTCTGGTCCATGGGGTCACGAAGAGTCGGACACGACTAAACGACTAAACAACAACAACAACACAACTATTCAAATTAGGCCCGGTGTTTTTGTTACAATCCCCTTCTCAATTAAGTAATCAATTTTAATCTAGAATTTACATTCTCAAAACTTTCTTATTTCTTAATTCGAGCAAGTAAACTACTTCTCTCACTTCATTACAAACAGTATTTCTACCTGCAACACCCTTGAGCAAACCTGCTCCTCTTCCTTTCACAGATATTTTGTTGCCATTTGCAACTGTAGCTGCCTTTGATTAGTTATCATTTAACTCTCTGGGGAAATAATTAGCATCACATGTCATGTGCATGGAAGTTGCCAAACCAATTAACCAACTAGAAGGATTACTGTTAATAGCACCAGTTTTCCTATAACTTGATATTGCTGGATAGGATTCTGGAAAACCTGGCATTTTTAATTTATTTTTTAAAAGCCACAAAAGGACAATCCATGCGCACATGTGCATAACTCTGTGATTTCCTGGCTGGAGGATCACGATGGTATGTAACGGGTTGACTACAGCCCAGGAACTTTTCTCAATTTGGGTACAGCCCATGATTTGTGTAGAAAGGAAAACTTCGTGCTCCTTCTCTGATAACAGTGACAGGGGGTCAAAGGAGCTACAAATTCACTCTTCAAAACATTGGGTCAAAGAGCAACGATACCATCATAAATGGTAAGTGCAGAAAGGCCCCAGGTTTTCTGTTACATGGAGTGATAGCTGTCATTCAGTCGTGTGTATAAAAATAACATGCTATACTTGTCAGAGCTGCAGCGAGAGAACATCCTGCTCATTAAAAGCCATCTCAGCAAGGAATGCAACCTGCTCCATCATAATGACTGGCATTTAGCTAGTGCTATATAAAGCTTAATAAAAGAACATGATAGAACAGTTTCAAGGTGGCATGGAGCACCTGCTCTTATGGTTGTTGTTGTTTGATTGATTTTTTTGTTTTACAACAGAGGTGGCTAACCAGGGTGCTATTCAGCTTACCTCGCCACAAGCATTTCCCTGACCCCCTGAGCTCACAAGACCCAAATGATTTTGATAGTGGCAAAACAAAACAAAAGAAATGAATTTGACTTAGCATTAGGGATTTGCCCAGCCCAACATCTTGAGGGGGATACAAACTGCATTTCTATCAGTCATTGATAATTTGATGGGTGAAGAAGGAGGCAAGAATGCCCCTCCTCACATGTTCTGCATGGATCAGTCTCAGAAGGGTGCCGTGTGGCCTCTGTGTAGGGGTGGAGGAGAACTCCAATGTGATGTTCATTTAAAGGCAAAATTCACTGATTTGCACTCTCGGAAACTGCCACCCTTTGAAATTTGCACTCTTCTGAACTTTGCAATGCGAAATTATCCACCGGCATGCACAAAAAGGCATCTACTGCGGAAAGTGTGCATATAATTATGTCTATTAGTGAAAATGGCATACAAAACTGTATTATATTAGGGGAAATGGGTTTGCCAAAACGTGTACGTTAGGCAAAATCCCATACAGAAATATATATATATTAGGAGAAATGGACACGAAACTGCTGGAGCACTTCTTCTAAAAATAATAATAGCAATTGCAAAACACTGTGGAAATGTGGAGAACTGAAATTAAGACTGAGAACATGAGAAACTGAGAAGAAAAAACTTACAACTTTGCCCATCCCTAGTTGTACCTGCATTCAAGAGCATGTGTAAAATTTTGGCCACACCCACTGCACCCATGCAGTCCCTGGACGGTTGTCCAAGCCCTTGGACCAGAGCCGGATTTAGGTTTGATGAGGCCCTAAGCTACTGAAGGTAATGGGGCCCTTTATATGTCCACCTGTCCTTTGTCAATAACAAATTATCACTTTTTGTGTTGAATATATGATATATGGTAATTTATGGACCTAATAGATATCTAAAGGCATTTGCATATGCAGAATGTAGGCACCCTATATATAGAAATGAGCAAACCAGTGATATTTTAGGCAACAGGCTAGCAAGCGGGGCCCATTGCTTACATCATAGGAGCCTACACAACACAAAACACTGTGGCTGTATGTAGGTATTATTTTGTTTGTTTTTAATCTTATATTTTGGAAATGTACATCCAGTTTTTCCCCCTTTAATTTTTTTTGGGGGCCCCCAAGAGAGTGGGGCCCTAAACTATACCTTGTTTAGCTTATACGTAAATCTGGCACTGCCTTGAACCCCCCCAAAATGGTTATCTGCCCCTGTTTTAACAGTAGGATGAGCCAATAGGTAGAGAAAAACTACCTTCGGTTAGTGTTGTCATCTTGTCCATAAACTTACCAGTCTGGAAGAATGAAAGGTTACTCATCTGTCTTTCTGTTTGTCTTTGGCACTGTTGGTATCGTCTGCTTTCATGAAAAAAGCACCCCCGAGAGACCACGGCAAGCTTGCGAGGATTGACAGCAGGTGAAATACCAGATGGGAAAACGTTGAATAATAAATGAGCCTATATTTTAAAATCTGATGTAGGAAAATATTAAATGTTAATAGGGATAACAAAGACTCTGCTCCCTGGCATTCCTCCTCTTACAGCCAACCGGCCTGCACTAGCATTCGGCGGTTTCAGCTTTCATACACTCAGGTCTCTTAAGAAAACAGCATTTTCTAGTAAGAAGGTTGCTTTTGCTGCACTGACGTTGCAGAGTTTGAGAAAGGGGTGGGGTGAAATTGAAAATGAAGAGCCTTTCATTGTCTGAGCCAGAGCCTAAATGTGTTTGGATTTCAGCTCGGCTTGTAAATAAGCACGTGGCATTCTGAGCTGCCACTCAACAACCAAACTTCTCTTTTCATTTTCGCAAAGTCTATCTTCCAACAACTGAGTGGGGAGAGGCATGAGGCAAGGGGGTTCCTTGGGTTCTAAATAGTCCATCAAAGTCTACCGACAGCACAAATACCCCTGGGAATTGCAGCTTGCTGTAGCTCCAGGCAGGGCTCCAGTGATCTTTGTGAACTTTTTTTTTTTTGTAAGGCCTTGTGTGGTCATGCCATGTAAATTTCTCTCAGCATATGGTTTGTAGAACTGGAAGGGATCCCAAGCACCATATAGTCCAACCCCCTGCAATGCAGGAATCTCAACTAAAGCATCCATGACAGAGCCAACCCCTGCTTAAATACCTCCAAGGAAGGAGAGTCCACCACCTTCTGAGGGAGTCTGTCCCACTGTCAAAGAGTTCTTACCATCAGAAAGTTATTCCTGATATTTAGTTCTTGTAACTTGGAGCCATTGCTTTGAGTCCTACCAGAGCAAGAGAAAACAAGCTTGCTCCATCCTCCATGTGGCAGCCCTTAAGATATCTGAAGATGGCTATCGTGTCTCCTCTCAGTCTCTTCTTTTCCAGGCAAACATGCCCAGCCCCTTCAACTGTTCTTTGATCCTCTTGATTGCCCTCCTCAGCAGATGTTCCAGCTCGTCAATATCCTTCTTAAATTGTGGCGCCCAGAACCGAACACAGTATTCCAGGTATGGTATGACTAAGGCGATTTGAGTGGTACTATTACTTCCCTTGATCTGGACAGTATATTTCTGCTGATGCAGCCTAGAATAGCATTTGCTTTTTTTACTGCTGCACCCAGGGCTGTAGCTAGGGGGTGTTGAGGCGGGCCCCCGCCAGGGGCGCAGTTGATGGGTGTGTGTGCAAAATTGTCTTTAAAATATGTTCATAAATATAAATATTGA
The DNA here is from genome assembly GCF_965207765.1 of Zootoca vivipara. Taxonomy (NCBI): domain Eukaryota; kingdom Metazoa; phylum Chordata; class Lepidosauria; order Squamata; family Lacertidae; genus Zootoca; species Zootoca vivipara. The sequence goes on from NC_142596.1 coordinate 19,058,524, forward strand.
TTATGGCCTCATAAGAAATTGTTTTAAATAGAGGGTGAATTGAATGTGGGGGGGGGGGATGTGGAGGAGGAGAGGCAGAAAGAAAAGCTAATTTGTCGGTGGCTAGGGGGCGAAATTTGGATGGTTCTGCCAGGGGCGCAAGATCACCTCGCTATGGCTCTGGCTGCACCGCACTATTGATTCATGTTACGCTTGTGGTTCACTAACACCCCTAAGAAGGACCCTGGTACCTTTTTGAGCCCCACCTGTTTGTGAAGGCTCAAGTAACAGCCCAACTGGCCAGGAAAAATGGGCTCGCCTGCTCCTGTGTAGGAGCCGCTTTGTGCATGACAATTTTCCAGTGATTCTTTCTGTCGTATGGTGCTAAATGTAACAGTGTACATACAAATGTATGCAGCTCATGAAGCTGTTAAAAGCACAAGAGCAGGCATGGTAACAAACGTTGGCAACCTCGGTTTCTGCTGCAGTCTCCTGTTCTAGCCCAGTATTCCACAACAACTTCAGCGAAGAAATAAATAAAAAAAGACTACTCAAATGAAGGAACTACGGAATAACACACTTCAAGGTCATTTGGCATAAAACATGCTCCACATTCATCATATTCCACTGGGGATATTTCAGTGAAAATATCATCTCGTTTTCCCCAGTAGAATCCCGGGGGGGGGGGACAAACAGAATTCATTCAAACACTGTCATTTAGAAGAGGAGGGGGACACGAAAGACACGAAAGTTTGAAGATATCAAGGTCCCAGGTAGGAATGAATGAATGAATGAATAATCCAGGGCAGAATTTCTGTGATAAGAGCGGGGAGCAGGGGAGTTCTGCCAAGGGAGTGATTTGCAACCTGTAGCATCCCAGGGAAAACACATACCTTAGATACAGATGACTGTCACTGGGAAATACAGTCTGATGTCATCTCTGAAGGACTGTTCACATTCGAGGCAGCCTGCCTCCACTTACAGAGTGGAATTGTTTGTCATTCAGACAATGCCTGTCAAGGACACTAATTGCTGTGGGTGAAATTAAATGAGATGGCAAAGCAGTGAGACTCAAGGCCTGGAGGGGGCTGGGTGTGTGTGGAAATGGGAGATGGCTTCCTTCACAAATAACAACTTTTGAAAAGAGCCCTGGTTGCAGATTAATCTGTCCCAAAGAACAAAGTTCAAACTTGGTTCAACTTCTGAGAGTGTACCATTTGGCTCTCAGGAGGTACCATCTTGACGTTTGAAAGAGACAACACCCTCTGAGGTTCGGTGAATTTCAAGGGAATTTCTAGTAGTCTTGGTAGACAACAAACTTGACATGAGTTAACAGCGTGATGCAGCAGCTAAAAAAGCCAATGCAATTCTGGGCTGCATCAATAGGAGTATAGCATCTAGATCAAGGGAAGTAATAGTACCACTGTATTCCGCTCTGGTCAGACCTCACCTGGAATACTGTGTCCAGTTCTGGGCACCACAGTTCAAGAAGGATAGTGACAAGCTGGAACGTGTCCAAATGAGGGCAACCAAAATGGTCAAAGGTCTGGAAACAATGCCTTATGAGGAACGGCTTAGGGAGCTGGGTATGTTTAGCCTGGAGAAGAGAAGGTTAAGGGGTGATATGATAGCCATGTTCAAATATATAAAATGATGTCATATAGAAGAGGGTGAAAGGTTGTTTTCTGCTGCTCCAGAGAAGCGGACATGGAGCAATCAATGGATTCAAGCTACAAGAAAGAAGATTCCACCTAAACATTAGGAAGAACTTCCTGACAGTAAGAGCTGTTTGACTGTGGAATTTGCTGCCAAGGAGTGTGGTGGAGTCTCCTTCTTTGGAGGTCTTTAAGCGGAGGCTTGACAGGCATATGTCAGGAATGCTTTAATGGTGTTTCCTGCTTGGCAGGGGGTTGGACTGGATGGCCCTTGTGGTCTCTTCCAACTCTATGATTCTATGATTCAAACTGGCATTGGAACATTTATATACAAAACATTTCACAGAATGCATGTAGCATCTCTGAGCCTTCTTGCTTTCTCCAGGCCAAGTGAAATTTGGATGATGCTCAATTGATGTCTGGGGAGTGGCAAGGTTCCTTTACGCTCTGTTGTCTTCTAAGCAAAACTCTGGAACAATGAAGAGGCATAGGGGCAGAATGGAGTTTATAGGACTTCCAGTTTGCTTTTACAGAAACCATGCTTGTAGAGATCAGGGTGCTGTGAGTATTAGTGACTTCCACAAACAGGGGTGCCAACTTGAATAAAATATTTTTTTGGGGGGGAGGTAAGCCTTGTCCCACATAATTGATCACATGACATGGTGCATGCACACCATTTGAACGGCAATGGCTATCAAATTTGGGAGGCCTAGCCCCCTCAAATATTTTATTAATGGAAGGGCCAAAGGGACCTCAGCCCCTAGGAGTTGACTCCTATGCTAGGAGGACCCCTAGGAGTTGACTCCTATGTTACACATTTGCTGTTGTTGAGGATGTCATAAAGAGATTGGAATTCTGTGAATGTCCTTGTCAGATTTTTGGGGGAACATCGGAAGCTTCCTTCTACTGAAGGCTCAGCCACACTTTTGCTAGAAAGGATGGATCTGAGTGGTTTTCCACTTAGCCCTCACTTTCTAGGCATGACTCCAAGTGGTTTCCCCCTGGCCGTGCTCCTTTCCAAGGAAAAACCCACTCTTTAGCAATAAATTGGAACAAATGGCAATTCGGGGGAAACCCTAATTGCCATTTGCTCCAGCTGAGCACTAAAGAGCAGTTTCCCCTGGGGGAAGCAGCAGGATAAGAGAAAGTCTATCTAAGCCCTATGTCAGACCATGACTTTATCTAGCTCAGTATTGTCTCTTCCTTAGTCCCAGCCACCATGCAGAGCAAAGGGTTGGAGTAAACTAACATTTACTCAGAGTAGATCCATTGAATTTCATGATCATGACTAACTTAGGTCAATTAATTTCAATGGATCGACTGCGTAAAAGTTAGCTTGCTCTAACCCAAATAATCTGATGTGGTGTGAGGCAGGTTCCTTATTGAAGGGTATGAGAGAATGAACAGAGCCAGACACGATAGGCAAGTCATACTTTTGCTCTTCAAAAATGGTCCTGGAGGACAACATCATACAATTTCCACCCAGCATTAGTCAGGCCGAGCAACCTTGGGGCGCCGGGAATTAAATTCTTTGATAATAAAACACCAGAAGCAGGACTGAGATGGATGTGAAAATAAAACACCGGCAATTATCAGCCACATATTACTCAAGGTAAAACCACCAACTATCTGATAGATATCCTGTTAGAAACTCCCTAAAACCTTCGTAGAAATGTTGTTAATAGTTATTTGGCATTAATTTGTCATGCAATAATTATCCTATTAAATCTAAATTAAACCCCTCAACTCGCACACTTCATTTAAAGTGTGAACATAACAATTAAAGAAAGGAGGGAAGGAGGGAAGAGGATAATTTCTCTTGCAGCTTCTTATCGAAAGATCAGGTTTCTTGTCAAGGTTAGCAAGGAAATGAAAGTCTCTGTATGTGTGTGTGTGTGCATTCGCACAATTAATAGTGTTTGCAGGCTTAAAAAGGTGAACTGGAACCTTATGCAAATATCCAAAGAACATAAGGCGATGAAGAGAAGGCAAAAATGGGTTGGTTGGTTGCATTACCCCTGGGCTCCCTAATGCAGCACAAATGGGCATTAGATTCATAGATTCATAGAATTCTAGAGTTGGAAGGGACCCCGAGGATCATCTAGTCCAACCCCCTGCAATGCAGGAATATGTAGCTGTCCCATACGCATAGCTGCCATGTTTTCCCTTTTCTCGCGAGGAAGCCTATTCAGCATAAGGGAAAATCCCTTAAAAAAGGGATAACTTGGCAGCTATGCATACGGGGATTGAACCTGCAACCTTGGTGTTATCAGTGCCACACTCTAACCAGCAACCTCAGGCAACATTCTTGGCACCCATCCAGCCCCTTGCCACCCCCCCCTTAATTGAGCTGTCTTTAAAACAAAAACAAAAGAACCAACCCCTGGGTGGTGCTGAGGTGTCTGGAAACTGACCAGTGGAGGCTGGTCCATTCAGGCAAAGGATACACAGCCTTACCGACCCCCCGTATGCCCACATTCAGCCCCCGCCTGCCAGCCTCCTTACTTACCAATCAGTCTGGTGGGGGCACACACTAATTGTCAGCTTTCTCTTCCTTAGTCTCAGTGGTGACCTTGTAGAACACAACAGGTAGGAAGACTGGGGACAAACCTTGAATTAATTGGCTCTAGTTGTAGGTTCTGGCGCCACCTACTGTTGGACTCCCTGCTTTCTGACCTACCAGTCCCAATGGGCATCATTCACTAGAAATGGTGCTGCATATGACACAAAGAACATGGGACGGGGAACAAGGCATTCTTACATCCCTGCTTGCAGCTGAGGCAGATCTGTTGCTCCTCTTTAGGGCTTAGTCTAAGGCAGGCATCCCCAAACTTCGGCCCTCCAGATGTTTTGGGCTACAATTCCCATCATCCCTGACCACTGGTCCTCTTAGCAAGGGATCATGGGAGATGTAGGCCAAAACATCTGGAGGGCCGCAGTTTGGGGATGCCTGGTCTAATGCTGAAGCAACACTAGAATTCTGCTCTCCTTCTACATACAGCCCAAATTCTGCAAAAGGTTACCTTATTGCAGGTCAGTGCTTACAGGAGGACAGGATGCCGTCCATTACCAGGCAATAGCTTCTTTTGCATTGGCTATAGTCTGTGTTAGTGGGCAGATGGACTATAGCAGTTTGCTTTTGCTAACGCTTCACGTCACAGTGGATTGCGTTGCACTTATTCTTGTATAGCTGCAGTTCGGACATATTTTGCCACAATCTGGACTGGCACTTCTGGAACTAACCATAGCAAGGGAAGTAGCTATGGTTTAATGCAGGTGTGTGCATTCACTAACACAGGTGTGTGTGGGGGGGAGTTCAAGGGACCCCCAAAATTGTGAAAATAATAATAATAATAATAATAACAACAACAACAACAACAACAACAACAACAACAATAATACCTTTATTGTCAATGTACAACCTGTGTACAATCAGATTAACCAAGCTTCCCTCCCCTCCCCCCACAAGCACTCACTCTCATTGCACTCTGTGTGCTTGTCGCACAACACACCAACCCCGAAAGTCAGTTGCACTATATTATTTTCTGTTCAGCAGCCTAACAGCCCACAGATAGAAACTGTTTTTTAGCCTGTTGGTATGACTGATTACACTTCTATATCTCCTGCCTGAAGGTAGAAGATTAAAGAGGTGCTGCCCGGGGTTGGATAGGGATTTGACAGGTACCAGGAAACAGGCGCGGTCTCTGGGGGAAAGGTACAGTTGGAAAAGATGCAGGTAGGTCATAAGAACATAAGGTGAGCCTGCTGGACGAGGACAATGGCCCATCAAGTCTAGCAATGGTCAGTGGCCAGCCAGGTGCTGTGACAAGCCTGCAAGCTGGATATGAGTGCAACAGCACTAGTCTAGAGAACATACTTTCATGCATGACTAGTAACTGTTGGTAGCCTTGCCCTCCACGAATGTAACTAATCCTCTTTTAAAGCCATCCAAGTTGGCTTTAACACCATTGTCTCACCTACTCTTGGTGCACAGGAGTGATTGGACTGGTCATGTTGTTCAGATGCCTGATAATCGTCTTCCAAAGCAACTACTCTATTCCAAACTTTAAAAATGGAAAGTGTAATGCTGGTGTCAACAAAAGAGGTTTAAAGACTCTCTCAAGGCAAATCTAAAAAAAAAAAAGTAGAATAAACACCAACATTTGGGAAACATCGGCCTGCAAGCACTCCAATTGGAGAACAGCCTTTACCAAAGGTGCCATGGGCTTTGAAGACACTCAAACTCAGGACGAAAGGGAGAAACATGCTAAGAGGAAGGCAAACCTTCACCATGATCAACTCCCGCCCAGAAACCTATGTCTCTACTGTGGAGGGATATGTGGATCCAGATTTGGCCTCCACAAAAACTTACAGACTCACTGTAAGCAAACTTTTTCAGCAGAGGGCCGGTCCACTGTCGCTCAGACCTTGTGGGGGGCTGGACCAAATTTTGAAGGGAAAAAATGAACAAATTCCTGTACCCTACAAATAACCCAGAGATGCATTTTAAATAAAATCACACATTCTACTCATGTAAAAACATGCTGATTCCCAGACCATCTGCGGGCCAGATTTAGAAGACAATTGGGCCGGATCTGGCACCCGGGCCTTAGTTTGCCTGCCCATGGTGTTCATGGAAGACAATCTTACTCAGCTATGAGTGATTGCCAAAGAAGAAGAAGCTCCATAATAGCATGGATAGAACTACAGAATTAGAGGTACCTACATCCCAATCCCAAAGAAGGGCAGTGACAAAGAATGCTCCAACTACTGCACAATTGCACTCATTTCACACACTAGCAAGGTTATGCTTAAAATTCTACAAGGCAGGCTTAAGCAGAATGTGGACCGAGAACTCCCAGAAGTGCAAGCTGGATTTCAAAGGGGCAGAGGAACTAGAGACCAAATTGCAAAAATGTGCTGGATTATGGAGAAAGCTAGAGAGTTCCAGAAAAAAATCTACTTCTGCTTCATTGACTATGCAAAAGCATTTGACTGTGTCGACCACAGCAAACTATGGCAAGCTCTTAAAGAAATGGGAGTGCCTGATCACCTCATCTGTCTCCTGAGAAATCTCTATGTGGAACAAGAAGCTACAGTTAGAACTGGATACGGAATAACTGAATGGTTCAAAATTGGAAAAGGAGTATGACAAGGCTGTATATTGTCTCCCTGCTTATTTAACTTATATGCAGAATTCATCATGCGAAAGGCTGGACTGGATGAATCCCAAGCCGGAATTAAGATTGCCGGAAGAAATATCAACAACCTCAGATATGCTGATGACACAACCTTGATGGCAGAAAGTGAGGAGGAATTAAAGAACCTTTTAATGAGGGTGAAAGAGGAGAGTGCAAAATATGGTCTGAAGCTCAACATCAAAAAAACTAAGATCATGGCCACTGGTCCCATCACCTCCTGGCAAATAGAAGGGGAAGAAATGGAGGCAGTGAGAGATTTTGCTTTCTTGGGTTCCATGATCACTGCAGATGGTGACAGCAGTCACGAAATTAAAAGACCCCTGCTTCTTGGGAGAAAAGCAATGACAAACCTAGACAGCATCTTAAAAAGCAGAGACATCACCTTGCCAACAAAGGTCTGTATAGTTAAAGCGATGGTTTTCCCAGTAGTGAAGTATGGAAGTGAGAGCTGGACCATAAAGAAGGCTGATCGTCAAAGAATTGATGCTTTAGAATTCTGGTGCTGGAGGAGACTCTTGAGAGTCCCATGGACTGCAAGAAGATCAAACCTATCCATTCTGAAGGAAATCAGCCCTGGGTGCTCACTGGAAGGACAGATCGTGAAGCTGAGGCTCCAATACTTTGGCCACCTCATGAGAAGAGAAGACTCCCTGGAAAAGACCCTGATGTTGGGAAAGATTGAGGGCACAAGGAGAAGGAGACGACAGAGGATGAGATGGTTGGACAGTGTTCTCAAAGCTACGAACATGAGTCTGACCAAACTGCGGGAAGCAGCGGAAGACAGGAGTGCCTGGCGTGCTCTGGTCCATGGGGTCACGAAGAGTCGGACACGACTAAATGACTAAACTAACAAACAAAAATTGGGGTACCTAATGATAGGCTACCTAATTATCAAGATCTGCTGGTTCTGAATGCAGTTTCCCCATGTGGGGAATCACTGAACTGCAGGTGACCGCTTCATAGTGAAATGTTTTTAGGCACCAGACTTTGCACATCTTTCTTGAAAAACAATGTCTTGTTGAAAAGCAGGGTGATGTTAATTGTATTATTATTATTATTATTATTATTATTATTATTATTATTATTATTTGTAAGTTTCAGTACTAAGTAACATGAATGGAAACATAGTCATCCATTGACTTTTTCATATTCCAAATTTCTCAACTCAGAAAATAAATTGAACTTCAGATTCATAAATCACTCCACAAACCAAAGCTGCCAAAGTGGTGTACAATACAATAAAAGACAAAAGATTACATATCCAATAAACTGAGAGCAATAAACCATGCAATGACTATGTTACGCTTCAGGGAAAGCCTCCTTAACCACAAACATCTTCCATAGCCACCTAAATATCAAGTTGTTCTGTGTTTGTCAGTTGGTATCTGATTCGAGGGAGTTGGTGTTGCAATGCACCTCCAGGAATTGCAGTACATTTTAAGAACACATTTTCCAGGCAGAGATATGTGGGGCAAGGGGGTGCTTTGTGTGATGTGTGCATTTTGAGGCAAAGTACAAATGTGAATATGTATTTAAATAAGAAATATATATATTTATTTTTATTTATTTATTTAAAAAAGAATAGGTGATTAATGTGTAGATAGGATGAGACAGATTGATGGGTGAAAACATGTGACAGTAACAGAGGCCAGGAACAGACTGATTCCCTCATTCCCACTTCTAATTATGCTGCTACTAAAGCTACTCCTGTGAGTGTGCATGTTTAATATTTAGGAAAGCGGGAGGGGGGCGAAGATAAGGGGAAAAGGACAGATGCATGATTTAAAAATTGCTGCCTTGCCCATTAACTGAATACTGAATCCCATAATTATCCACTCACAACTAGATGTTTTGCTTCCCTTACAAATTGTATCAATACTACTTTGTGTTGCTGCCTCTGAGCTTTCATAAACGAGCTCATTGAGTGTTATTATGCTCCTGTTTTAAGGTCAACAAATATAATCCAAGCAACTAAAATTAAAGATAAAGGAAGGATAGGTTATTTTGAGATGTTCAGCTAACGAACATTTGCACCGCTTTCAATGCCTGCATTAAAAAAAAAGTTGAGGCAAGCTTGTGTTCTTGTAAATTAAACTTCATAGTTGTTACAGGTAGGTAGCTGTGTTGGTCTGGTGTAGTCGAAACAAAATTATTTTTTTTCCCTTCCAGTAGCACCTTAGAGACCAATTAAGTTTGTCATTGATATGAGCTTTCGTGTGCATGCACACTTCTTCAGATACACTGAATAACATAGTTGTTAGTTACTCAAAAATCTTCAAGTAACTTACAACACATTTAAAACCACACACACACACACACACACACACACATGCATTGTATCATAAAGACCTCTTTAGGCATGTTATTGTGTTGTGCATACCTTTTAAAAAAAACTTTATTTCTTCTATATAATTTCTTGGGGAAATTTTTATTATTAATGATATTTTATTATGGACATGTTATATAATTTTATGTAAAGTGCTAAGAGCTGCTTTTTGGATTAAGCAGTATATAAGTCTTGCTAAATAGAAACAACAATACAGTGACTATGTGTATATTTTTATGCAGAGATGAAGGATATTTATATATAAAGATGAATTTATTCATAGCAGGATGAAATACCACAGGCTTCTCTGCTTCCAGCTATTCATGCATACATCTGCTGCTTCATGATGGTCTCGCCATGATTGCTGCTAAGTAAGTGGTTTTGAGGCACGCAAAGTCTCAAGAAGTGATTCTGTTCATTTTCATGGAGCAATACCATTGTTTGAGGGGCAATACCATCAAGTCTCTCAAACATCAAATGATCGCAGTTGTACTATTTGACATGCCAGTCGCTAGGAATTGGAGGCGGGCAGAGTGCTGTTGAGCTCATGTCCAGCTTGTGGGCTTTCCACAGCCATCTGGTCAGCCACTGTGAAAAGGTAAAAAGGTAAAGGACCCCTGGATGGTTAAGTCCAGTCAAAGGCAACTATGGGGTGTGGTGCTCATCTCGCTTTCAGGCCAAGGGAGCCAGCATTTATCCACAGACAGCTTTCTGGACCATGTGGCCAGCATGACTAAACCGCTTCTGGTGCAACGGAACACTGTGACGGAAGCCAGAGTGCACAGAAACGCCATTTACCTTCCCGCCACAGTGGTACATATTTACCTAGTTGCATGTGTGCTTTTGAACTGCTAGGTTGGCAGGAGCTGGGAAAGAGCAACGGGAGCTCACTCCAAGGCAGGGATTCGAACCGCAGACCTTCCAATCGGCAAGAGAACACTGTGAGAACAGGATGCTGGACAAGAGGGGCCATTGGCCTGATGCAGCAGGCTCATCTCAGAATACAACAAGTTATTTCAGAATGGGGGAGGAAAGATAGTTTGGTTTTTCCCTTATCTAAAACAAAGGAACATTCAGTCTGACATGTCACCCCGACATCTGCACCTGAAAAGTGTCCTGTCCGCAGTTTAACTCACTCATGTATCACAGAATCGTAGAATCATAGAGTTGAAAATGACCCCAAGGGTCATCTAGTCCAACCCCCTGCAGTGCAGGACTCTCAGCTAAAGCATCCATGACAAATGGCCATCCAAACTCTGCTTAAAAACCTTCGAGGAAAAAGAGTCCACAACCTCCCGAGGGAGTCCGTTCCACTGTCAAACAGCTCTGACTGTCTGGAAGTTATTCCTGGTGTTTAGTCAAAATCTCCCTCCTTGTATCTTGAAGCCATTGGTTCGAGTCCTACCCTCCAGAGCAGGATGCTCAAAGCCTCCAAACTTTCCATACACTTTCACCACGTTGAGCCTCAAAAAACGAATCCCCTTCCTCCCAGTTTTTCTCCCACTGTCGCAAAGCAAGTACCGTAAAAGCAATTTCATTTCCCCAACTGTGGCATTGTTCACGCAGTGGAAGGAGACCTTGTCGATGACTATTATGGCCTGAGGGGAAACCGTTTCCCTAACCTTTCTCCATGCTGAAGCATGGCATGTGCCTTAAAGCACAGTGGTTTACAAACAGCCTAAGGACCACTGTGAACTATGCCGGCGGTTAATTACCCCTCTGGGAGTGTAAAGGCAGCCTGGAGTATCACAGAATACTGCCATGTTGAGTAGTGTGACTTAACATTCACTAGAAGAGAAACTCGTGGGCGGGAGCAAAGAGTATAGTTTTGTATTGCCTGTAGCAGCAGCAGTGACTAGTCCCCATCCATCCCATCCCATTTTTCTCCCATCCCTCATGCCGCTTCTGATTTTGCAGTAGAAAAAAGGGTGAAAATGGAAGACACAGTCCACATTCACACCATGCACTTAAAGCACTACGGCTGCACTTTAAACAGTCATAAATAGGTACTGCTCTGGCAGGAAGGTAAACGGCATTTCCATGCACTGCTCTGGTTTGCCAGAAGCAGTTTAGTCATGCTGGCCACAAGACCTGGAAGCTGTGTGCGGACAAACGCCTGCTCCCTCGGTCAGCAAAGCGAGATGAGCGCCGCAACCCCAGAATCAGGAGTCCCTTTACCTTTACCTTTAAAAGCACTCAGCTACCCTTAACAATCTACAGCTCCCAGAATCTTTGGAGAAAGCCATGACTGTTTAAAGTGGTATTGTGTGAATATGCATGGTGTGAATATGGCCACAGGGCTGATATAGGTGATTTCTAGGCAATTCTGTGCTGCAGCCAGGACGTTTGAACCAAGCTGACCTCCCCACCAGCTCACCTCTCTCCCTTTCCATCTCAGCAAGCCACAGTAACCACCTGCTGGCAAGCAAGCGTAGCAGCTCAAACCTACTGAGCAAGCCACTTCTGAATATTAATATTGCTGAGCCCCTTGTTGGTGCAGTGAACCTCAGGGCAGTAGTCAACTAACACATACAGTCGGCATGAGGATTTAGGCCTGTACAACAGAATTCCCCACTCCCTTCCTCACCCATGCTCCGTACCCTCCTCAAATCAGCTCTAGTGGGTTGGGGGAACCCAACCCAATCCTAGTACAGTGGAACCTCAGTTTACAACTACCTCTGTTTATGAATGCCTCCATTTACGAATGCCGCGGACCCAGATTTGTTTACACCTGGGTTCCATGGCGTCGGATGCACAGATCGCTTCTGCACAGCTCGTGCATGTGCAGAAGTGATCGGCGCAGCGCGCGCAGAAGTGCTCTATTGGCGCTTCGCGCACGCGCAAAAGCGTGCCTTCGGGGAGTAAATGCCTCCGTTTACGAATGCCTCCGTGGAATGGATTGAGTTCGTAAACCGAGGTTCCACTGTACTTATTTGGGAGGCTCAAGTTAGCCGGATCCCACCCTCTGATTGGTTCATAATGTGCCAGGTCGAAATTTAGGAAGTTCTTGATGGTGTCAACTGGGGTAAGGGGTGGCTGTGTCTAATTTAGTGCACTGTCATAGTTTTCTGATTATCCTTTAAAGCCGTGCAACTGAATTTGAGATAGGAATGCATCTGGCTCTCAGGGAGATCATGAATCGTATAGGATAGTTCAATTCCTTACTGCTGCTGTTTCCACGTTCCAGACTAAGTATGTTAATCCCTCTTTCTTGAGCAAAACCACAGGGCTCACTTCTAATGGTGCAGAGGTTGCCTTGGGGACCAGGGCAAAACCTATTTGATAATAATTAGCTCTCTAAATTAGTCTTATTTCCAATTCTAATCCTCCTTCCCTCCCTGCTCCAGTGGTCTCATGCGGTCAGGGATTTATTTATTTTTGGTGGTGGTGGTAGTAATTTCCCATCTACTTTCTCATTATCACCCTCGGTATCAAAACAGATATCATTCATACCAGCCCTCGCCATGCAGTTTCCCTTGCGATTGCTCAAATAGGATCACAGCCCCTTTCTTGCCACGGTGCTGGAGGGAGCGCTAAGCCCAATTTTCACACAACAATTGGGTTGTTTTTTCCAGTACACAAAACTCGCATGCACAAGGTGCGGAGGGGGAAAGTTCCCCAAAAGGAGGGGGATAAACAACACCAACAGCCTTTCACATGTCCCTCCTCTGGAAGAAAACTATAGGAAATTTGGGGGAAGGCAATACAATCTAATAAGATTAGCAAAAAATTCTCACAAAGGCTTAATTTGTTCCTTAAAACCACACTGAATGCCAGTTTGAGGTAGCAGTTGTAGTGTTGGGCCGTGACCTGAGAGACTAGGGTTCAAGTACCTACGTAGCCATAAAGGTCACGGGGTTACCTTGGGCCAGTCATTGCCTCTCAGCCTAACCTACCTCCCAGTTTGTTTTGAGGGTAAAATTGGAAAGGAGAAGAACTGTGTATGCCTTCTCAAGCTACTTGGAGGAGAGGTGTGAAATAAATGAAATAATAATTAAAATTACCAAAGCAAGCAAAACTGACCCTCCTTCCTTCATTCTGGACTCACAGCTGTCCATGGAGGCACAGGTCAATTCTGTGTCCAAGGCAGCTGTCAATCAGCTCCATCTGGTACCCAGGCTGAGACCCTACCTGCCTGCAGACTGTCTCGCCAGAGTGGTACATGCTCTGGTTATCTCCTGCTTGGACTACTGCAATGCGCTCTACGTGGGGCTACCTTTGAAGGTGACCCGGAAACTACAACTAATCCAGAATGTGGCAGCTAGACTGGTGATTGGGAGCGGCCGCCGAGACCACATAACACCGGTCTTGAAATATCTCCATTGGCTCCCAGTACGTTTCTGAGCACAGTTCAAAGTGTTGGTGCTGACCTTTAAAGCCCTAAATGGCCTCGGTCCAGTATACCTGAAGGAGCGTCTCCACCCCCATCGTTCTGCCTGGACACTGAGGTCCAGTACCGAGGGCCTTCTGACGGTTCCCTCATTGCGAGAAGCCAAGTTGCAGGGAACCAGGCAGAGGGCCTTCTCGGTGGTGGCGCCTGCCCTTTGGAACGCCCTCCCATCAGATGTCAAAGAGAAAAACAGCTACCAGATTTTTAGAAGACATCTGAAGGCAGCCCTGTTTAGGGAGGCTTTTAATGTTTAATATATTATTTTATTTTATTTTTCTGTTGGAAGCTGCCCAGAGTGGCTGGGGAATAAAATAATAAATTATTATTATTGTTATTGTTATTGTTATTGTTATTGTTATTGTTATTGTTATTGTTATTGTTATTGTTATTGTTATTGTTATTGTTATTGTTATCTTCTGGACAAGCTTTTGGGGGCCACGGGCCAGTGGTGTGTGAGGCCAGATACAAACGAGAAAAGAATATTAAAAAGTTACCTTTCTACAGGAGGCTAATTTCTTCACACTCAACACATGTCTCTCTTTTCTCCACTCAGGCAAGCAAGAAGCAGCATCAGAGTTCAGTTACACATTCCAGCCAGTCCAAACCTCACAAGGATAAAGCGAAGCAAAGTCGGTGAGGGCTGTGGCCCAGGGAGAGCTCTGAACATAAGGTAGAAGTTCCCCTTCCCTGCTTTAAGATCTCCGCATCTAATCATTGGAAGAGACCTGGTTAACTGGTAGTCACAGCAAGGCTATGGAACTCCTTATCCTGGGAATTTAATTTGCCTGCTCCCTTAGCCATCTTCAGGACCGCAATACATATGAACCTACCCAGACCTTGAGACCATCTTATGAGGCCCTCCTTCATGTACTGCTTCCTCGAGAGGTCCGGAGGGTGGCAACACAAGAACAGGGCCTTCTCTGCAGTGGCTCCCCATTTGTGGAATGCTCTCCCAGGGAGGTTCTCCTGGCACCTTCATTATACACCTTTAGGCACAAGGCTAAAATGTTCTTTTTTAACCAGGCCTTTGGTTGACCTGATCAACAACCTATACACTTTTAAAATGTGGCTCTTTTTGGGGCGGGGGGTGGTGGTTATTGAGTTATTGTTTCTACAGTGGTACCTCGACAACCGAACGACTCGACTTCCGAAGGTTTCGACTTCCGAAGACGACAACCCCGGAAGTCTTTTCACCGCGTGCATGCAGTTGGCGCATGCGCAGAACAGGCACTTCAGAACCGAAGACTTCAATTTACGAAGACGGCCACGGAACGTTTGTAAGTTGAGGTATTTTGATTTTATATATTGTGATCTTTTCTGTGAACCACACTGAGACCTCTGGGTATAGGGCAGTATATAAATTGAATGAATTAATGAATAAATAAATAGATTAAGATGTTTCTTTCCCACCATTTGGCCTGCAGACTCCTTGCTTTCAGGTTCGTTTTAGCTGTAGCCACCTGTCTTGATCTCAACCTGTGTGGAGTAGTGGTTAGAGAGTGGGATTAGGACCTGGAAGGCCAGGGTTCAAATCCCCACTTAGCTATGAAGCTTAACGGGGGACTTTGGGCCAGTTGCCATCTCTCAGCCTACCCTACCTCACAGGGTTGTTGTGAGGATAAAACGGAGAGGTGGGGAAGTGTGTACACCTTGAGCTCTTTCAAGAAAAGGGGAATATAAATGTAGTAATTCATCATTTTTCAGAATCAGCACCAGCATCCTTATTGCTTTGATCCACCCATAACACTCTTTACAAAGCAAGGGTGGGGAAGTGATGCTTTAAACAAATAAATACTAGGTTGTTTGTTTGTTTGTTTTAAGCAAAGAGAAAAGAAAAACCAGACAAGGCAATGAAAAGTTATCCAGCAACAACATCTTTTGATGGAACCACCTGGAGCGGTCGGTATCCAGAGTCAGCCTTGACTAGTTTGCATTGGCACAAAGAACTAGAACTAATTTGTAGGCATTCCTGGATGCTTTTCTCATTTGGTGTGGTTCCTTTATGGGATGGACTAAAAAAAAAAGTCCTTAACTACACAGCACATCTTTAAATGTTGGAATTTCCTCCCAGAAGAGGAAGTGATGGCCACCAACTTTGATGGTTTCAAAAGAGGACTGGACAAAATCATGGAAGACAAGGCTATTACGGTGGCTATGTTCTACCTCCACCAGCAGAAGCAGTATATGCCTGTAGCATATGCTTCCAAATACCAGTTGCCAGGAATCACAAGTGGGGAGAGCGCTGTTACACTCAGACCCTGTTTGTGGGCATCTGGCTGGCCACTTTGAGAATCGGATGGTGGACTAGATGGGCTTTTGGCCTGAACAATAGGGCATTTCTGATGTTCTTTCTAGGCATCAGAGCACCAAATTTAACTGCATATTTCTCTAGCAGAGATGAAGCCCCACATTGCCCCTTGAAAGCATGAGAAGGGTGTCTGAGAGATTTAAAAACAACAGCCTTTCGCCAATAGACCATGAAGAGTGTGTGACTATCTCCTGCAGTTGTTCTCAACAGACAGCTGATAAAAATTTCTATTATATGGCTCTTCAATAATTGGACCTACATTGGAAACATTTTATCGTTTACCTTTTCATCCACTTGCTAAGAGCTGTTTCCAATCATGGAAAGAGTTTTCTCTCTATCTCCTCCATGTTCTCTCTCCCCCTCATTTTGCCTGTAAACTTGTGGGTCAGCCACAGGTCAGCCGCGATGAAGATGATATGAACAGATGCGACCTTGCTGGCTTTGGTATTAGCAGATGGTTTCTGGATAAATTGGATTAAAATACTTTGATTTGTCACCTCTAGAGTACTGTACTGCTGTCCTATCTGCCAGGAAATCTCAGTGGTAATATTACTGCTGTTATTACACTACTTGGCTCATCATCTTACGTGGCTCTTTTTCCCGTGTGATCTCCTGGTGTTGTGTTAGTTAGTTAGCGCTGCTTTACCTCCAGGAAAGAAAAAGGAGAAGTCAGCCAATGGAATCATAGTAGGAAAGGACCTCAGAGGTCATCCAGCTCAACCCCCCCATGCAATGCAGGCTCTAGAATGCAGGGTGTGTCCACAGAATTCCGTGGCAGATGTCCGTCCAGCCTTCACTTAAATACCTTGAGCAAATGAGAGCTCAGCAACTCCCAAGGCAATCTGTCCCACAGTCAAACAGCTTTACTGTTAGAGATTTCTCCGCATGTTTAGTGAAAGACTGCTTTGCTGCCATTTTGAACCAATGGATTCTAGTTTGTGGGTCACCAATGCAGTGGACAAGCTCCCATTCATCTCTCCTGATTTGCTAGAGTGTTTACATGGAAGAGGTGTGATTCTCCACAGAGTTAGCTCCCCCAAGAAATCTTGTTGGAAGGCTCGGGACAGATGAAATAAAGTACTTCTAGACATAGCAAAGAGGTAAACAATGGAACTTGTTCACATAGGAGGCAGTGAGGGTCACCAAACAGGCGCAGCAAGCCAAGGTGGTACCTGGTGCGGAATTTTTTTTGTCAACCCCCCCCCCCCATGCGGTTCTGGATCTGGCTCTGGCGAAAAGTGAAAAACATGAATTGCAAAAAAAACCTAGAGCTTACAGAACAAAATTGACTTCAGATATCATCCCTTGCTATGCCACTGCCACCAACTTTGATGAATTAGACCAGTCTCCAGCTGATTTGGGACTACAATTCCCATCATCCCTGACCACGGGTCCTGCTAACAAAGGATGATGGGAATTGTAGCCCCAAAACAGCTGCAGATTCAAGTTTTGGAAACCCTGATAAAGATATCAATGGCTACTAGCCATAATAGCTACATTCTACCTTCATTGTCAGCGTCAGTCTATCTCTGAATACCAGTTGCTGGGAATCATTGTGGGTAGAGCATGCTGTTGTGGCAGGTCCTTCTAGCAGTCTTCCCAGAGGTATCTGGCAGGCCACTGTGAGAACAGGTCGCTGGACTAGATGGGTGACTGGCCTGATCCAACAGACTTGTATAATATTCTTAGGCAGTCCTTCCCTGGTACCCACAGCATCACGTTCCCCTTCCTCCTACCCCTGCTGAAATTAGGCTTGTAAGTCAAGATGGGGTACAAATTTGATTTAGTCAACATTTAAAGGCAAACTTAACTAATTCGCAAGTTCTGGAAAAATACACAAAACATAATTCACACCTCTCTGAATTTTTCAAGGGAGTAATGTGTAACCCCCCCCCCAAAAAAAGAGCATTTACTGGGGGGAAGTGTTTGTAAAAGGGCATATGCCTGTGAAAATAACTTTAAGATGCATTTTATTAGGAGAAATTTCCTTGCAAAAACAATTTATATGTTCAGGGAAATTCGCACGAAAATGCTAATGAATCCATAGCCTGATGAGGAAATGGGGGGGGGGGAGAAATTAAGAGAAACTGGAATTAAAAGATTTGCCTTACCATACTTGCAAGAAGCCTTCTACTGCAGCCAATGGGGGGCCTATTTTTAATCTTAACTGTAGCATTAGGGGGGTGATTGTGGGACTTTGGGGGGAAACTGATGCTGCTTTTTCCAAGCCAAATTTCTGGTGTGCTGGGAGTGTGAAGCAGCACATGTGTGTGCAGTTGTGCTGCAGCAGTTGTGCCTATCACAGTTTCTCAGATTTGCAAATGTACCACACAGCCATTCCCCCGCCGCATCCGCCTAAAGGTTGATGCCTCCAAGGCCCTATCTTCATCATTCTTTGGTGAGTCATTTAAACTGCTTGAATTGATTGATTTACTTAGCATGGGTTACGGACAGCTCTGGCCATGTCTTCTTCACCCACTGGAATATGTCTGTCTGTCAAATACATGACATTCAATCTCTCCGTTCTACCGCAGAGATTTCAACTACACACACACACACACACACACAAACAAACAAACACAGCTAGAGGATGAGACAGAAGGATTGCTTTAACTTCCTGACTCCCAAAATGTTTATTAATAGCCATAAGATGAGCACAATAATAAGCACTCAAAATCCCCCCTCCCCGACTTTCTTGTAATAGCCTTTATAACAGGAAGAATAAGCACATTCTGGGGCAAGTCAATGGAGTTTTGACAGGGGATGGATCTCTCATATTAGCTAATTTTCTTTCTGTGCCCTCTTGTAGCTTCAGCAATGCATTTTTATTTTATTTATTTTTCCTATTAGTATTAGCCCCATTTCTCTGTTAAATAATATAACCCCATGAGTTATTTCAGGAATTCAAGCACAGCTTTCATACGACACTAATATCAGGCTCCTTGGTGATGGTTGGTCAACTTGGAAATACTTTAAGAGAGGTTCCAGGAGCCAACTCTCCCTTCAAAACTGCACCAGGGTGGTACAGCCACCTTCCACAGACTCAAAAGTGAATTGGTTCACAGTTGCTGATCAGAAGGTCAGTGGTTCGAATCCCTGCGATGGGGTGAGCTCCCGTTGCTCGGTCCCTGCTCCTGCCAACCTAGCAGTTCGAAAGCACGTCAAAGTACAAGTAGATAAATAGGTACCACTCCGGCGGGAAGGTAAACGGTGTTTCCGTTTGCTGCTCTGGTTCACCAGAAGCGGCTTAGTCATGCTGGCCACATGACCTGGAAGCTGTATGCTGGCTCCCTCGGCCAGTAAAGCGAGATGAGTGCCGCAACCCCAGAGTCATCTGCGACTGGACCTAACAGGGGTCCCTTTACCTTTACCTTTTACCCTAAGCTATTTCCCCCAAAAAACTAGGAAATAGTTTAGCTCTTTGCAGACCAAATTTTATTTTATGTAATTTTATTATAAAAACATATCTGAGCAGCTATCCCAGTGCATCATAATAATATAAGAACAACAACAACAACAACAACAACAACAACAACAACAACACATTTTTTGTAAGGTTAAAGCTTACTGGGAAATGATATACAATGAATTGAAAAGGATGTTCAAAATAACTTTTTTTTAAAAAAAAAACAACCAGAAACTTTTCTTTGGGGAATTATAGAAACAGAACTACATAAATTGTATAGAAATTTATTTATGTATGCTACTACAGCAGCAAGAATGCTACTTGCCCAAACGTGGAAAGAAGCAGAAGTCCCAGGAAAGGAAGAATGGATACAAAAACTCATGGAATATGCAGAAATGGTGAAACTTACCAGAAGCAGTAGGATTATTGTAATAACCTGCAGTTTCACAAGAGTATGTATTTACAGTAGCTAATTCAATGAGCAAGTGAAGTGAATTTGGATATGCAGAATATATATATATATATAGAACCACAGAAAGAGGGGGAAAGAAGTCACATTTTGAAATGTTAAATTGATTGTAAAACTGATGAAATGTACAAACTTGAAAATTATAAATAAAAACTTAACAACAACAACAACAACAACAACAACAACAACAACAACAGTATGTATAAGACAATGTTCTGTGTATAAGACAATGTTTTTTCCCCATTTAAAAATTACGGGGGTCGTTTTATACACTTACCAGTAGTATGTGGGAAGCACCAAATTTTCCCAAAAATCTCATCAAGTTTCGGTGATCTCCCCCTGCCCGCCCCCCCCCCAAAGCTCAACAACTTTGGGTGAATAATAATAACTTTGGGTGAGCTCAGGCTGCTACCATGGTTGCTGTGAAGAAGCTTCCAGAACCACCAACTTCTGCCAACCATTACAGGCTGACCGTGGGTGATGTTTTAATATAATATCAAAGTTGGTCTGATTGATGTTTAAAATATTGATTTCTTAATTTGGGGTTCAAAAAAATAGGGGTGGTTCTGGAAGCTATAGTATTAATAACTTATGTAAATATAGTATTAATAACTTATGTGCCATCCATCTGACAGGGTTGCCCCAGCCACTCTGGGAGGCTTGCGGCAAATTAAAACACAGGAAGACATCAAATAATAAAAACTATGCTTAAAATTAAAAACGATAAGAAAATACAATATAATAAGCAATGAAGAAGCACTGACAATCCATCAAAATAATATGAATATCTTGATGCAAGTGATGTACTTGTGTTAAAGTTCTTTCTCAAGGCTCTCCGCTCTCCTAAACACCCACCCACACCCCCAAAAATGTGTTGACGTAGAAAGCAACATGATTGTTCCATAGTGAAGGCAGTTCTTGGTGAAGATCTGTGTTCATCTCTTCAAACATATGTGGGCACAAGCAGAATTCTGCTGGATCAGATGAACAATGGAGACACACCATCATAACTAGGAGAGCTTTTACAGCCCTTTACTCAATCTTTTCTAAGAGCAATGATATTTATTAGTTGAATTGTCCCAGAGGTTAGCTAACCTTTAGTTTAAACAACTACAGTGGTACCTCGGTTTAAGTACACAATTGGTTCCGGAAGTCTGTACTTAACCTGAAGCGAACTTTCCCATTGAAAGTAATGGAAAGTGGATTAATCCGTTCCAGACGGTCCGTGGAGTACTTAACCTGAAGCGTACTTAACCTGAAGCAAACTTTCCCATTGGAAGTAATGGAAAGTGGATTAATCAATTCCAGACGGGTCCGCGGAGTACTCAACCTGAAGCATACTTAACCCGAAGTATGAGTGTAATTGGTTCTGGAAGTCTGTACTTAACCTGAAGCGTACTTAACCCGAAGCAAACTTTTCCATTGAAAGTAATGGAAAGTGGATCAATCCGTTCCAGACGGGTCCGCAGAGTACTTAAACTGAAAGTACTCAAACCAAAGCATACTTAAACCGAGGTATGACTGTATAGTCTTATCTTGGTGAAGTTTGTCCCCAACTGCTATGTAATTTTCAATTCTTTTCAGAGCTTACAGCTCTTGTTTAGTTTTGATTATAAGGAAACCTCACCCCTTAATATTTTCCTTCTGAGGAAACAGATTTTTTTCCAGTGAAACGTGTCACTTAGCCGGCACCTCGTCAAGGTTTACTTTATTTATAGGTTATTTTGCGGGAGGCAGTGGAAGACAGGAGTGCCTGGCGTGCTATGGTCCATGGGGTCACGAAGAGTCGGACACGACTAAACGACTAAACAACAACAACATTTTGAGATATTTATGTCTTCTCTATATCAAACTTTCTTTTGGAACACTTAAACCTATTATGTTTCTTTGAGTAATCATTAGTTGAGTTTTAGTTTGATTCACCTCACCAACATCTCGTTTCAGGGATTTATCACGGCATAGTTTTGTTTTTGCGCGGATCAGATGAAAGGCTGTTCTAGTCCAGCATTCTCTTTGCACAGTGGCCAACCAGATGCTTGTGGGAAGCTCACAAACAGGACATAAGGGCAATAGCGTTCTCCCCGCTCGTGTTCCTCAGCAACCTGTGCGTAAAAACACACATTAATTTTAATGAGTTAATTAATTAATTAAAATGAAACAGGATGCATTATATCGGGGGGGGGGGGAATTGCTTGTCAAAATGTGCATGTTAGAGGAAATCACACACCATAATAATAATAATGAAATGATAATAACAATAACAATAATAATAATTTTTATTTGTACCCTGCCCATCTGGCTGAGCCCCCCCCCCCCCCAGCCAGCCACTCTGGGAGGCTCCCAATCAAATATTAAAACAATACAGCATTAACACAATTACAAAAGTCACAAACAATACATAAACCACATCAAAAAATACACAACCAAATGGAAAATGATTTCCACATAGATCAAAATCTAAAACTAAGATCCTGCCACTCACCACCTGGCCGGGGCCTGAGGCCTATAAGAACTGCTGCTGCCATATTAGAAGTTTGCGCTGAAATGCTGATGAATTTTCAGGAGGACTCCCCCCCCCCCCAGTGTAACTGATGTGGAAATGGATTTAAGGTGGGGGAACATGAGAAACAGAGAGGCACCTAAAGCGACAGACCCAGCCATCCTTACTTTCTGGCTCACAGCTTATTCTCTTAACCAATGCACCACTCTCTTTCAAACGCACAGCAAAGCTCAACGTCGCCTTTGCCTGAGCAGATTGCAAGGGATAACATGGGACCTGCCATTTCCTTTCTTCATTAATATTGCTAACACGGAAGGCGCTGCCTACTGCTGGCGATGATGATTCCGGAGTAATATATTTTGAATGTGGCAGAGAAGTTAGTGCATTCAAGATCTGGTGTCACCCCCACAAGCACTCGCCGTATATTTTAAACGGCAAGGAAAACAGCTTGACTTTGAAAGATTTCATAAAGAAGCAATTCTTTCTCTCCCCCTTTCTGATATTGCCACATATATTAAACTTAGGTGTTCAATGCATTTTATGCCATGTACAGTATTTCAGCTATATAGGGAAACCTTCTGTCAACCAATCCCCTTTTTATGGGATGTACTAGCAGGATTAATGCTCTCGCTAACAGATTCAAGGATGACAGATTTGTGGCCAAAATCCTGGAGGTTATTGTGCTTAAAACTAGATAACATCCTCAAATATCTTTGTAATCTATCAAATATTCTTGTTGGTAGCAAATAGATTGAATTAGCACTAACAACAACAACAACAACAACAACAACAACATGTTAAAGAATTAAAAACATAAGAAAAACTCCACTAGGTCAGGCCAAAGGTGCATTGAATCATGTACCTGACCACTTTTTATTCCCTGCAAATGGTATTCTGAGGCATACTGGCTCCAGCAGTGGTGGTAGAACATAGCTAGCATGACCAGTAGTCACTGATAGGCTTATCTTCCATCTGTACTCCTTTTAGCAGCCTGGAAAACAAAGAGCAAGCCTCTTTTAAAAATGAACATTCCTAGAAGGGTCTGGACGTTTATGTTCACATCCTTTATAGATCCTAGAAGGGCACGGGGCACTTACATTCCAGTGTTTAATACAGTTTGATGTATGTTTAGGGCCCCCTGGCCCTGATTTCAGTAGGATTTAACTACCTACCAAACAGATGTGCAATCAAAGTGAAATGCAGAACTGGAAATCCTATATAGCCTGTGGTGTTTTAAGTTATCATGACCGTCTGGCAGGCTGTCAGCTCCAAGGCTGCTCCGTCCCTGGGGTAGGTAGGCCAGCAGCAGATGGACAGGCAGGTCATCCAATAGGACGGAGGGGCGTGCGTGTGATAGAGCGGGAGGTTGGGTGGGTGGCCCAGTGGCTTGGAAGGTTAATCTGGTGCCGATGAGCTGATGTTGTCAGAACTAAGAACTTCTGGCACTGTGTGAAGCTGCCTTGTTTGGTGAACATCCACAATACAGACAAATGCAAGGCTCTGTACTTAGGCAGGAATAATCAACTGTGCAACTATAAGATGGAGGACACCTGGCTTGCCAGTAGCATGTGTGAAAAGGATTTAGGGGTCTTAGCAAACCACAAGCTTGACATGAGTCAACAGTGGGATGCAGCAGCAATATAAAGAGAGACAAAGCTAATGCTAGGCTAGGCTGCGTCAACAGAAGGATAGTGTCCCAATGCAGGGAAATAATAGTTCTACTCTATTCTGCCTTGGCCAGACCACACCTGAGTATAGCATCTAGATCAAGGGAAGTAATAGTACCACTGTTTTCTGCTCTGGTCAGACCTCACCTGGAGTACTGTGACCAGTTCTGGGCACCACAGTTCAAGAAGGATACTAACAAGCTGGAACATGTCCAGAGGAGGGCAACCAAAATGGTCGAGGGCCTGGAAACAATGCCTTATGAGGAATGGCTTAGGGAGCTGGGTATGTTTAGCCTGGAGAAGAGAAGGTTAAGGAGTGATATGATAGCCATGTTCAAATATATAAAAGGATGTCATATAGAGGAGGGTGAAAAGTTTTTTTCTGCAGCTCCAGAGAAGCGGACACGGAGCAATGGATTCAAGCTACAAGAAAGAAGATTCCACCTAAACATTAGGAAGAACTTCCTGACAGTAAGAGCTGTTCGACAGTGGAATTTGCTGCCAAGGAGTGTGGTGGAGTCTCCTTCTTTGGGGGTCTTTAAGCGGAGGTTTGACAGCCATCTGTCAGGAATGCTTTGATGGTGTTTCCTGCTTGGCAGGGGGTTGGACTGGATGGCCCTTGTGGTCTCTTCCAACTCTATGATTCTATGATTCTAGGAAGAACTTTCTGGTGGCAAGAGCTACTCCACAGTGAAATGGACTCCCTCGGGAGGTTGTGGATTCTCCTTCCTTGGAGGTTTTTAAACAGAGGTTGAATCTCACTTAGTTGAGATTCTTGCATTGCAGGGGGTTGGAGTAGATGACCCTTGAGGTCCTTTCCAACTCTGCAATTCTGATTCTATGATTCGGCTGGAGTGTTGCCACACAACAGATAGCTTTTCTAAGTTTCTCACTAGGAGCTATCCATGGTGCTGTAACACAGTTGCCTTGCTTCCTTCACTTCTCTGTGGAACCAGAACAAGGTAAGAGCAGGGAGTAAAGCAGGGGTCCCCAAACTTACCCAGCTTCGGGCCAGTTCCTCCGGCGCCGATCGCATGGCGGGCCAGAGGGCGGGGGAACATGCTCCCATATGCACACACACTCGCTTTTTCTGGCATGGGGTGCCGCCGGAAATAGCTTCTGCACATGCACAGACATAATTTCCGGTGCATTTCCGGGGCGCCGTACTGACCCGGAGATGGGATACTGCACCGCATCGTGCCGGTAAGAGCGGGCGGCGGGAGTCATTGGGGGACGCACAACTGGCTCGTGCGGGCCACATCTGTCCCCCGGGCCTTAGTTTGGGTACCCCTGGAGTAAAGCTTTAAAAGACACCCCACCCTCTCTTTCAAGAATAATCAAGAGGGACATAAAAAACATGAAAAAGTAAACAATGTTCTCCTGCCCAACTTTAAAGAGCTAAATTTCTGGATTTGGGCTCCCACCTTTTCTTCTGCTAGCGGTGGTTTTATTTCTGAAAAAGGTTACCAAGGGACAGTGGTGAGGGGGTTTGAGTGCTGGCTACCAAACTTTCCCTACTTTTGCCAGGAAGGTGGTGTGTGTGTGTGTGTGTGTGTGTGTGTGTGTGTGTGTGTGTGTCAAATTAGAACCATGTGAGTTAGTCTAGTATTAGAGAACTCATCCTGGGGTCAAAGGAATAAAGCCCAACACCCTCTACCAACCCACCCAACCTGCTCATCCCAGCAACCCAGTCTGAATTGAGGGTCCTTGCACTGCAAAACATAAACCCAACACCCCACAATTCAGCGTAAATGACATGATTAATGCCACGTGTCATTTGACCCCCTAAATTAAATAAATAAACTTTGGCCTGAGCTGTGCCGAATGATGTACTTATGAAGAAGTTGTTTTTGAAGTCCAAATGCTGGATTCCTCACAAAACGCAAGCTGCTTCTCAGCTTCCCTGTTCTAGCATCATTCCGTGCCACCTGTTGGGGATTGTCTGCAATTGCTTGTTAGAAATGGCATGGGAAGATTGTGTGAATTCTCCCCCAGGAGATCAGCAGCCCCCAGCAACATCAAGTGAAAACCGCCAAGCAGCAAAGACAGCAATCGCAATAAAGGCAAACAACGTTAAAGGAGCTGCCAGAGATGAAGCAGAAGAAAACACGGGAGTGTTTTCATTGTTCTTATATGAAATAAATAATGCCACTCTGAATGAAGATCAAGATTCCTATTTGTGCTCTCTGCAGCTCCTTTTCATCCCAGGTACAGCAGATGAAATGATGATACATTTGCTGTCTGCTGTTGCTTTTGCTTTTCGTCAAGCACATCTCTCTGTTTCATGGGAAGGGGGCCTTTGCCACCCATTTAATGCTTCCCCCCCATTATAGTAGCCCAGTTGCAGAGCTTGTGTTTTGCATGCAGAGAATGTCCCAGGTTCGATTCCCAGGATCCCCACGTAGGACCATGAGACACCTCTGTTTGAGAACTGCTGCTAGCCAGTGTAGATAATGTTGAGCTGGAAGGATCAATGGCATGCCTGTGTATAAGTCATCTCCTGTGTTTTTCCTGGTTTCCTCAGTTAGAAGGCCGGTTTCAGGCTTAAGGAAGGGAACCAGCCACAGTGGCTATGCTCTTCCGCCACTGTCAAGAGTCAGTATATCTCTGAATATCTGTTGCTGGGAAGAGTGCTGTTACACTCAGGTCTGGCTTGTGTGCTTCCCATGTTCATCTGGTTGGCCGCTCACTGTGAGATCAGGATTCTGGACTAGATGGGCTTTTGCCCTGCTCCATCAAGCTCTTCTTACCTAGGACTCAGCTACATCAGCAAAGAAACTGTGATTTGAATGTGCTATAAACACACAGCACCAGATGGCGCCAGAGAGCATGAAATTTTAAAACACAGTTTTCCATAGAGATTTATTTTCTTTTGTTATAACAATCTAATTTCTGACATTTATAGTAGGGTTTTTTCCCCCACCCCTGGTGTAAGGTAGCTTTCTTGACCTTTGGAGATGTGCTGCACCTCAGTGGTAGAGCATCTGCTTTGCATGCAAAAGACTGAAAGTTCGATCTCTGCAATTTATTGGTAGGGCTAAAAAAAGACTCCACTCTGAAATGCATAGAACTAAGCGGTGGAGTAGACAAAACTAACTTAGATAGACCAATGGTCTGACAAGGTGTAAGTCCCTTTTCTAAGGGGTGCTTATTTACTGATGCTGGTGCCCTGTACAGTTGGGGGCCAGGATACCTAAGATATTGTCTGACATCCTTCTATACCAAAATGCCTCCTATAGAGACCATCGCATCGGGCAGTCCATTTGATGCAATGTAGGAATTGGACCTTTAATGTGGTAGTACCTACTCTTTGGAAATCTCTCCCATTATGCACAAGATATGCAAGCTCTCTATTTTTTAATATATATATATATATTAGCACTTCCTATTTCCTCGTTTTCCCAATGAGACTTTTAAGTGGAGGTTCCTATCCCAATCTGTATCTGCATTGATTTGATTTTTTTAAAAAAAATGTTCTTATTGATTTTTTTTTTTAAAAAAAACCTGTTAATTGTTTGGGGACATTCCATGGGAAGGTATTTGTAAAGGAAATGAAATAAATAATAAATCCTCCATTCTTTTTCTTTTTTACATGTACAGAATCCAATTTTGGAAATTAGCTCCATTTCCCAAGCCCGAGTCCAAATTGAGTCAAGAAGCGTTTGAATACCATCCTATTACTTGCTCTGACATTTCAAGATGCCGATTATCTCTAATCTCTAGGGAAGGGCCATTCTGAAACTGTTCTCTCTTTCTCTCTCTTTTTTCTCCCTTTGCCAAGTCATGACGATACCTCTGTCCAATTAGCCATTTCTGCTTGTTTGCTCCTCATTCCATCAATTCAAGAAATGGGACAAGGCTGAGGCTGTTATTAAAAGCTTTTAATCTTCTGAAAGCCAAACACTTTCCCATTGCCCATTAAGGGTGATCTTTAAAAGGTAAATATTTGCGCCTCTAAGATGGAATGTGGTTTTGCTAGCAAATCCATTTTTCTGCTGCATAAACCCATTTTCCCCCTCTTTCTGCAAGCCAGATTAAACCCTATGTTTCAGTATCTTATTTATTTATTTATTTATTTATTTGCCTTTGTAAGCTGCTTAATATTGGAAGAAAAATATCTCTAAGCGGTGTGCACTATGTGCAATATAGAAACAATATCTATTATGACATAAATATATCGTAAAGCCAATGAGACAGTATAGTTTCAGGGGATTCAAACACATTGATCAGGGTCCAATCTTGGAGGTTAGGGAAAGCCTGGGCAAAAAGATAAGTCTTCTGAAGACTTCTGAAGCAACTGATGGTTGATGCTTTACATGTGGCCAAGGCATGGCATTCCACAGTACAAGGGCAATAGCAGAAGATTTCTTTTTGGGGATGACCATCATGTAATATTGTGAGTAGGATATGATGCCACAGGTAGAATATCCCAAGGTAACCTACCGTAAGTGAGTGTACAGGTGTATACAGGGACAGGGGGTCTTTCAGGTTAACCTGGTTCAAGGTTGTTTAGGGCTTCATATATTGTCATGGATCTGGGGTACCAGAAATTGAGAAATGGTAGTATTTAGATAATATTTGGGATATGAAGGGGAAATACAAGCTGCAGAACTGCGGCAGACAAAAAATTACTGGGCTAGCTTATGCAAACCAGCCTGGCTGGGTTAGCAAGCTGCAGAGCCAAGTATTGGACCATGCAAAAAACTATGCATCCCCCATGCTCCAAGAAGTGGACAGAGACAGGAGATTTAGGAGGCTGCCAAGGTGACGGGGAGGGTGTGGTGTCACACAGGAGGAAAAAAAATGTGTCCCTTTTAAATCAGAGAGGTTTGGAGCAGGGGAGGGGCAGTTTAGCAATTCAATCAGTTTATTACCATAGCAGACAAGCAGTTTAAAAATAGCTAAAATGCAAAATTATAAAAAGTAAGATACAATAATTCGAGCCAGAATAAGAGCAGGGAGACAAGAGTCACTGACCAGCAGGTTAAAACAACTAGGATTAGCAAAGGTTCTTGGAAAGGAGAAAGGAGAGATGGCAGAACGCCAGGCAGAGGCTATGCAGGGCAGAACCACCTTGGCAGGCTGGAACAGAGGCATGGGAATCACAGTCATTGCTCCAGCCACATCTAGAAGGTCCTCCTCAAGGCTCCTGCTTCCCTCAGGATGAAACACCTTCCCTACCCCTGTGGTAGGAAGGTGAATCGCAAGTTGCTAAGACCTTCCTCCCTTAGCACCAGCCATTTAGAAGTGAGAGATTTTCTCTTTTTCTCAATGCTGTGCCATCCCTCTAGGCTTTATCACACACACACACACACACACACACACACACACACACACACACCTTCTTTTTCTTTTGCAAAACTGTCATTTCATTCATGGCTCAGAGAGACTTCTTTCTTTCTTTAATGATGTGAATTGAGCTAGGTCTTCTATTGGGCTCGGGTAATTAGGGCTGGAGGACTCTGATTATCTCTTTGTACCACTCCTCAGCGCTTGACACAATCCCGCATAATAAGCCTCCTCTCCGACAAGTGCCGGCTAGGCCCTGCCAGTATCTCCCTCGGAGGCTGGTGTGGTGTGCGGAGTGAGGAGAGTTGGCATTTTGCCCTCGCCAGGTGCCAGCTTCATTTTTTCCTTATTAATACTCATTGGAGTACGGGGCAGGAGGGGAGTGGGGAGGAGATAATGAACTGAATGGAGGAGATTCCCCCTTGCCTTATCTTTCTCAGCTGCTAAAGAAACACACGCCGGAGGAGCTATTGCTCTCCCTTTCCTCCCTTGTCCCATTCTTCGCCTTTCCCTTTCTGGAGTGCGTCGCCTTATAATTAAAAGGCAAACGGATGGACGACAGCTCCCACAAACCAAGAGGCACCAGATTAAATATTCAAGAGGCATCTCGTGAGGAAGATGCGGGGAGGGAGGCGGGAAGAGAGAAAGAAAGAAACAACCAACACACAACACAAAAAGCCTATGAGCGAGGTTATTAAATAAAATCAAGCAATTTCCCTCAAATGGAATGGGGAATTAAAAGATGCATTCTGAACATAAAGCCGCAACAAAAGCATCATGATCAATTAAGAAACAAAAAAGGCTGTTATCTATAGTCGTCCCCGTATAAATAAGTGCCGTAAAGAGATTGTTAAGTAGGAGGTGGGGGAGTGGGGGACAGCAAACAAATCAACAGGCCTTGGCGAAGAGGAGAGAATGACTAGCGAGAGTGAAGGACCTTGGGGAACACAGAACTCTAATTAGAGAAGTCGGCCATGCATTTGGTTATCTCTTCTGAGCAATGAGTGGAGAAAGGATGGAGAGGAAGGTGGCCTGGCCTGATCTGGTTCTCTTCTGCCCTTGCTTGAGGATCAGAACCCACCTTCCAGCAATGCCAGATTATTTATTTATTTATTTATTTATTTATTTATTTATTTATACATACCCCGCCACTCTGGGCAGCTTCCAACAAATACCAAAATACATTAAAATATCACAGATTAAAAACTTCCCTAAACAGGGCTGCCTTCAGATGTTTTCTAAATGTCAGGTAGTTGTTTATCTCCTTGACCTCCGATGGAAGGGCGTTCCACAGGGCAGACGCCACTACCGAGAAGGCCCTCTGCCTGGTTCCCTGTAGCTTTGCTTCTCTCAGTGAGGGAACTGCCAGAAGGCCCTCGGCGCTGGATCTCAGTGTCCGGGCTGAACAATGGGGGTGGAGACGTTCCTTCAGGTATATAGGAGCGAGGCCGTTTAGGGCTTTAAATATTAAGAGCAGTGCATGCAGTTCCCCACGCAGGGCACTAAGCCAAGCGGGCAGATAATAATAATAAAAACAACAAAGCCTCTATTTATGCAGGTACCTTCTCAAAGTTAGGCCCCCATTAGACAGGATATTGATTTGCTGCAACTCTGAGAGCATACGCAGAATGGAATACGAGAGGGAGAAGGGCACCAGTTTTTGTCCTCACTCAGGGTCTGCCGCTGCTGCCAGTCAGATGGTGAACTCCTCCAGATTTTGCAATGCATTCTGGCAGGGTAGAAATGTGCACAAAGACATATATATTCTGCATTAATGAGGCATAGAAATTGTGTTTGCCTTTTGCAGCGGACTGACCCGATCCGAAACTCGTGTTTGCTTGAGGATCAGAAACTCATCCCTAGTCATACTGCATTGCACACCCAAAAATATGTTTTACCTGAAAGGTGCATATGAAATGCATATTGTACTGCTGAATTTTTCAAAAAGCATTGAATTTTGCCTAAGAAGTGCATAATTTCCTTACAAAGTGTGCACAAAATGCATGGACAGGACAGAATTCAATATGTGTGGCACTTCCGTTCCTTATCTTCAGGCACCAGGCAAAAACATTCTCCCAGGCCTTTGGCTAATTAAGCCATCTATGACCTTTTCAACTAGGGTATGGGCAATATTTTTGTTTGTCATTATGGTATGTACTTGTGTTTATATATCGTAAACTGTAGAAATTTAACTAATTAATAATAGCATGCAGGAAAATCCTACAAGCCCTCCCCTGCTCCCCGGTAGTAAAAAATACAATAATAAGTTAAGTAACTAACAAAGCAATGCCCTTTCATCTTCCTGAGCCAGTTGTTTCACCCAGCCATGTGGAGAGATGAGAGCCAGGGACCTTCCAAATGTTGCTGGACTACAGCAACTCCCATTATCCCTTGCTGTTGCCCATCCTGGCTTAGGCTGGCAGGAGTTGTCCGACAATATCTGGAGGGCCACGGGGGGTTCCCCGTGCCTTTCAGGGCCATTGTAAGAATGATTGAAAGATAATGTGTGCAAATGACTTGGAACTCTCAAATGGTTCTCTAGGAGTGCAGCATTTGATTAAATTGTCATCTGGAAGTTTCCTCTGCCAGGTTTTTTATTATTATTATTATTATTAAATATATAGACATATACAGAGAGAGAGAGAGAGAGAGAGAGAGAGAGAGAGAGAGAGAGAGAGAGAGAGAGAGAGAGAGAAATGTTTTAAGCCCAGACAACTTGGAAGGCATTCAGCGAGGAGCATCAAAAACGAGTTACAGGTGCTGAAGAAGTATGACTTATGATGAAAGATTAAAATAACTAAATATGCCAAGCTTGGCAGCGAAATGACTTGAAGGTTGGGGAGATGATAAACGTCTCCAGATATTTGAAAGGTGTGATGTGCCAGGAACGGGAACGGGATTATGAAGCGGCGAGGAGTAGCAGGAGAAAGAAATAAGCGGCAAGGTGGTGGAAATGAGAGAGGTGGTGGTAGTGGGGGGGGACGTGAAAGTGAACCAGAAGGAAATTCACTCTGACAATGAAATATACCCTTTGGTATAGTCTCCTGTGGGAAGTGGAGAGAAGCGCCATCATTAGACATTTGGAAAGCAAGATATGACACTGCACTCAAACCTTGTAACACCAGAGGCTCTGCTAACCAGAGCACTTGGTGAAATAAAGAAATAGGTGGTGGCAGGC
This sequence comes from Zootoca vivipara, assembly GCF_965207765.1. Classification (NCBI taxonomy): domain Eukaryota; kingdom Metazoa; phylum Chordata; class Lepidosauria; order Squamata; family Lacertidae; genus Zootoca; species Zootoca vivipara. The sequence goes on from NC_142596.1 coordinate 19,090,892, forward strand.
ATGCTAAATGCCTGCTGTGTGGTATGATCGCTGTGGGCACCAGGGTCCCTGCCTTGATGTCCTTACTCCATAGGAAATCACCTGGCACCATATCAAACCACCCAGTGTTGTCTACCTTGGGGTAGGCAACGTAAAAACATACATAAGAAGAAACTGCTGGATCAGGCCCATTGGGTCCAGCATCCTGTTCTCACAATGGACAGCCAGATGCCTGTGGGAAACCTGGAAGCAGGACCCAAGGACAAGGGCACTCTCCCCTCCTGTGGTTCCTGCAATTGGTGCCCCTCAGATAGCACCGCCGAATTGCGCCCAACGTTGTGGGGGCCAGTGTTAGAAACTAAGACATGAAAGCTAGGAGCTAAATGGCACCTTAAACCTAGGTTATGGGCGCAACAATGGAATGTCTAGTCGTGTTTTTTCTATAACAACAACAACAACAACAACAACAACAACAACAACAATTTATTATTTATACCCCGCCCATCTGGCTGGGTTTCCCCAGCCACTCTGGGCGGCTCCAAACAGAAACATTAAAACACACTATTTTTTTAAACATTAAAAGCCTCCCTAAACAGGGCTAACTTCAGATGTCTTCTAAAAATCTGGTAGCTGTTTTCCTTTTTGACATCTGATGGGAGGGCGTTCCACAGGGCAGGCACCACCACCGAGAAGGCCCTCTGCCTGATTCCCTGCAACTTGGCTTCTCGCAATGAGGGAACCGCCAGAAGGCCCTCGGAGCTGGACCTCAGTGTCCGGGCAGAATGATGGGGGTGGAGACGCTCCTTTAGGTATACTGGACCGAGGCCATTTAGGGCTTTAAAGGTCAGCACCAACACTTTGAATTGTGCTCGGAAACGTACTGGGAGCCAATGTAGATCTTTCAAGACCGGTGTTATGTGGTCTCAGCGGCCGCTCCCAGTCACCACTCTAGCTGCCACATTCTGGATTAGTTGTAGTTTCTGGGTCACCTTCAAAGGTAGCCCCACATAGAGTGCATTGCAGTAGTCCAAGCGAGAGATAACTAGAATACAAAGAGAGATAACAAAAATACAAAGATGAAAATGAATGAACTGCAGCTAAAATATTATGTTTGTTTTTCACATGGTCTAGTCCTTCCCCTCCCCACCCCCCTAATATTCACAAGAGAGTCTCTTATTCAGTCTTCAAAGAGTAGCTGGAAGTGGGGAGGCAGAAAAAGGTCCTCCTCTCCTTCCACTCTGCAGCTTTAGTCTGAAATTTTGGGTGCAGTACTGCGCCCAGAGCTCAGAAATGGCTCGCGCTAATGGAATTCCCTGTCGCAAAATGCGCCTCGAACAGTGGGATTTTCGAACACTGGTGGGGGCCCGTCATGTGTGCATGACATCACACATGATGCCCCCACAACCCAGCCAGGCTGGCTTGGCCCACCATCCCTGACCCACCACTAGCCTCCTTAACTTTTTGAAAGGGACACATGGGGGCAAAATGCTTCTCTGGCAATCCTCAAAAGGACACTGCAGGGCCAAGCATCTTTGTTCTGGTGCATCCTTTTTAAGATCACTGAAGAATTTTTTTTGGGGGGGGACCAACCCCCTTCTGGAAAATGTTGGGGGGAGCTGGCCTTCACGGTCCCCCATAGATGGTCCCCTGCCCTCAGAAGTTTTTGACAGTCTAGCTGGAACAGGGCCGACACACCCACAAAGCAAGGGGAGGCGACCAGCTCTGGTGGCAATATCCCCAGGGGCAGTAGATCCTGATGTTGATCTTTCTCTCCCCCCCACCACCACCATTCCTGGTGTCTATCTTCATGGACTCTGCCTTCCCTGGTGAGGAGGGGGTTGCCTTCTTTTGGGGTTGTAAAAAAATGTGTAGCTTAAGCAAAATGGCACACAAAAAATGTATATATTAGGAGAAAATTGCACCAGTGGCTAGATGGACCAATGATCTAGCTCAGGCATCCCCAAACTGCGGCCCTCCAGATGTTTTGGCCTACAACTCCCATGATCCCTAGCTAACAGGACCAGTGGTCAGGGATGATGGGAATTGTAGTCCAAAACATCTGGAGGGCCAAAGTTTGGGGATGCCTGGTCTAGCTCATCATAAGAAAGCTTGTGTGGCGAACCCTGAGGCCTCCCCGGAATGAATAAAGACACAGGACACATTGCATAAGCAGCTGGAGGTTAAATGAGAAGAGACAGATTCCCGGCCGCGGGCTTGCTTAAACCAGCAAGCCACGCCCCCCCGGAACGTCCTGATTGGATGCGCCCAGGGAGTGCCGCGGCCGGGAGCCAGCCAATGGGCTGGGGGAATGGCAACCATCCCCCCCCCCACGTGTCGGCCTCGTGGGCCCACAACCTCCACTCCTCCTTACGGCGGAATGGACTTTCCTGTGGTTCTCGACTCTTATGATTCTATGCAACAATTTTTAAAAGTAAACATATCTTTCCTGCTAGTAGGTTCCAAGTATTGTAGCTCAAGTCTAAGCCTCAGGAGGGGAGGAGGGTTCAGTCTCAATGCAAGCCTCCTCCTTCACAATAAAGCACCTCTTCTTGTGTGCCGATCTGCTAATACTGCTGCTGTTTTTACTCTGTCCCGAGATCCATCAGCATTAACAGCTCTCTCCATCATACCCAATAATGCCTCCTTGGATGAACCCCAGGGGAGGAAATCCCCCAAATAAAACGGCCCATTAAATAGAGCTGGGAAATGCAAGGACATTAGCTTGTCAGCCAGCCTGAGCTTCCACATGGGACCCACTGACTAATAAACAGATTGTTAACTTCTGGTAACAACTAATTCCTCAAAGATCCATGGTTAACACTCAGGCCTCCAGACAGAGCAGCTGGGTGGCTGCTTTTCCCATTAGGAGCTGAGCTGAAGCGCAGCCATCAGTGAAGGGAAAGGACATCGCACAGCGTCTTTCTTTCCTTTTCTCCTTTTTGTGATTGAGAGCAAAAGCTAGTCCTTCCTCTGTCATACTCATATGAATGTTGTGCTGCTTTTGCAAGAGTGAGGCAATTAAGCACTTCTTCACAATGCACCATTAAACGGTGGAATTTGCTCCCTCAATAAGTACTGGTGGAGGATAAGACTGTCACATACCCTCCAGAATTTATCTGCTTAAAATAAAAGGCAAAGGTAAAGGGACCCCTGACCATTAGGTCCAGTCGCGGATGACTCGGGGGTTGCGGCGCTTATCTCACTTTATTGGCCGAGGGAGCCAGCGTACAGCTTCTGGGTCATGTGGCCAGCATGACTAAGCCACTTCTGGCAAACCAGAACAGCGCACAGAAATGCCGTTTACCTTCCCGCCAGAGCGGGATACCTACCGTGTTTCCCCCTTTTTAAGACACCGTCTTACAACTTTTTTTCCTCAAAAAAACGCACGGTGGCTTATTTTCAGGGGGTGTCTTTTTATTTTTATTAGTGCCGGTACAACTGGGTCCCACTGGCTCAGCATGCTTGGCGCTCTCTCCCGCGTGCATTTTCTGCCTCTTCTATTCTCTCTGTTTCCCCTCCTCCCCATCCTGAATCAAGGGCTCTCCTTCCGGTGGCGGTGTGTGTGCGCGCGGAGGTATAGAGGCTGCTCCCCGGGCTCTCTCACGCTGGCCGGGGAATGAGGAGGGAGGCAGGGACCTGTCCCGCTCTGAGACGCTCGTGAGGGAAGCGCGAGGGGGACGAGGCTTGGGCCTGCGCCTCTGGCGCGCGCAACCCCAACTGACGGACCGACGGGAAGGGAGGGGGGAAAGGGAAGGAGGGGGAGAGGAGCGGCATCAGCTCTCGGCGAGGAGGCCGGGGTGGCTGAATGACGAGCCGAAGAGGAACCTGCGCGGCACCTTTTCTCTGTTGGGGGGGGGAGAGAGAGACGCGATCACAAACATACAGAGAGAGACAGACACGCGCACAGGGGGGGGAGAGAGAGAAAGACTCACGGGGAGAGAGAGACGCGCGCGCGCACAGAGAAAGAGACGGACACGCACACGCAGAGAGTGCGGCGCTGCTTCGCGCTTTGTCAGCACTGCAGCTGCCGCCGCTTCCGAGCGCCAACCCGACCTGGCAGGCTTCCTCCTCCTGCCACGGCCGGCATTGCAGGAGCTGGGTCCTGCTGGCTTGTGCCCTCGGTGTTCCGTGCGGCACTGCTGCATGCTTTATCGGCGCTGCAGCCGCCGCCGCCGCTTCCAGGCACCGACCCAACCCAGCAGGCTTTCTCCTCCTGTTGCGGCCAGCGTGCTGGGTCCTGCTAGCTGGCTGGGGCGCTAGGTGGTCTTGCTCCGCACGTCGCGGAAGTATGGCTTATTTTCGGGGTATGTCTTACATTTCTCAAACGATTAAAAACCCTGCCATGCCTTACTTTTTGACTACGTATTAAAAAAGGGGAAACACGGTATTTATCTACTTGCACTGCATGTTTTCGAACTGCTAGGTTGGCAGAAGCAGGGACCAAGCAACGGGAGCTCACCCTGTCGCGGGGATTTGAACCACTGACCTTCTGATCAGCAAGCCCTAGGCTCTGTGGTTTAACCCCCAGACCACCCGTGTCCCTCTGCTTAAAATAGGGATGTCCTGTTTTAGAACAACAACAGCAACAACAACAACAACAAGAATGCCCTGTCCATCTGACTGGGTTGCCCCAGCCACTCTGGGTAGCTTCCAACATATATAAAAACATAACAAAACATTAAACATAAAAAAACCCCTTCCCTGTACAGGGCTGCCTTCAAATGTCTTCTAAAGGTTGCATAGTTACTTATCTCCCTGACTTGGGAGTTGCATAACTCCATTTTCTCCAATATTTCTCTGATGAAAATAGGGTCGTCCTAAGTGAGATTCCCTGGAAAAGACCCTGATGTTGGGAAAGATGGAGGGCACAAGGAGAAGGGGACAACGGAGGACGAGATGGTTGGACAGTGTTCTCGAAGCCACCAACATGAGTCTGACCAAACTGTGGGAGGCAGTGGAAGACAGGAGTGCCTGGCGTGCTCTGGTCCATGGGGTCATGAAGAGTCGGACATGACTAAACAACAACAAGAGAAAGTGGGACATTCTGGGATCAAATCAGGATGACTTCTGTAAATCCAGGAACGTTTCTGGAAAGTAGGGACACTTGGAGGGTCTGCTATCTGTGGCTACCAGACACAATGGCTAAGTTCTATCTCCACGGTTGGAGGCAACATGCCCTTGAATATCAGTTGATGGGAATCACAAATGAGGAGAGGTTGTTGCATTCAGCCGCTGCTTGCAAACTTCCCATGGTTAGCCACTGTGAGAACAGGATGCTAGACTAAATGGGCCACTGGCTTGATCCAGCAGGTCTCTTATGTTCTTAAGTGGGTTTGGGTATCGTTTGCGATTGTACCGCCATGGCATATTGAGGGATATCTTCCATTTGATGAGAAATGTGCAGGCAAAGGATTATCTGGTGAGGTCCAATAAATTTGTGGGTTGCAGCCACATGTTCTGCATTTCCCCCCCTAAATGGTTCCCAAGTCACAACACTGCAGTGACTGCAGAAATCACAACTGGCAAAGTTCCTGTTAGACTGTCAACCAGCATTTACCAGTTCAGTGCCATCCATAGGTTTTGGACTACAATTATTAGTAACACTTGAGAGTGCTGGCTGGGGCTGATGGTAGTTGTAGTCCAAAAACAGTTCTGCCTCCATAGTCAGAAGCAGTACGTCTCTGAATACCAGTCGCTGCTACTTAACCATCTTCACTGGATAATCTAGGGATGGAACCGGAGATCTTCTGCATGCAAACATGTGCCATACTACTAAGGCATGTTCCTACCTGGAAAAGCCAGTGAATGAACTTGGGACTTTTTGCAAATGGAAAGTGTGCGCTCTGCTGCTGGCTTCAGCATCCCCTAATCCATTGACTTTGGACCAGCATCAACTACAGCAACATGACAAGTCATACTTCTATTGACAACCTATTGCAGAACCACATTAGTCAAGAAGGAGAGTAGAGTTTATTTTACTTCTATTTCTTTTTGCTGTAGAAATTCCCATTATTTTTCAGAGATGGTCTTTATTCCAGATCTCAACAGGTCTGTGAAACATAAAGGTGTTGTTTTGTTTCAGACCTCCCCCACAGTACTTTCAAGAATCTGCTGATTTTAGGCAAAACAAAAAAACAAAACAAAACAAAACTTATGCTCAGCTAATATTATCCCCTTCATTCCCTCTGTGGCAATTTATCTTTTCACACAAGCTGGAAGTGAAACCCTCCCTGGTCTCCTTAACTTGGTAAAGCCTCTTTGAGGAAACGCAGAATAGCAGGTGTGGAAGTTTGTGATTTATTACAGACACCTTCCCATTCCTAGCAACAAAACTTCCTCTTCTGATTTCTTTATTTTTATTTTTCTTAAAACAAAAAACACCCAAACTTTTCCACACTGGCAGAGAAACAGCTGCACTGAACAATGTTACAAAAGACAGCATGAAAGCTTCATTCATCTCTAAATAGAGCTGCGTGACACTCCACACTTTCAGAAATCATTCATTTGGGCCAAACATCTAACATCTGAGGGCTAAAGTGGGTTTTTGAGTGCTTACAATATTGTTATCAATATATGAATGCCATAGAATTCAGTGCCAGGTCAGGGCAGAGGAAACTTTGGCTCTCCAGAGATCGCTGGACTACAACTCCCATCACCCTTGTCCATGCTTGCAAGGGCTGATGGGAATTGTAGTTCAGCAGCATATGGAGAGCAAAAGGTTCTCTGCTCCCATTCTACAGCTATACCGTCAATGGCTATCACCCAACTCCTTATGTAGCAGTGGCATAGCATGGGTTGCCAGTGTCCAGTGCAAGAAAACTATTGCACCCTATAACTGGTACCTCCATGTGGCACTGCTGCTGCTGCTGAATGGAGCTGCAGAGCAGTGGCAGGACATGCATAAGCACCTCCTTGGGCTGCGCCGCCACTACTGCCATGAGTCTCACCATCCACCTGCCTCCCTGGCAGCAGGTGACATTGTGTGGCCAAAGGATTCACTTTGGGGCATGTTGCTCAGGTGAAGCCAGCAGGTGGGCTTCACCTGAGCAACTACTTCCAGTTTGGGTCAATTTTGCATGGCTTCATCCATAACTCCATCTTGTCCCATTTGCACTTTAATCTGAGATTTTTTTAAAAAAAATCCACATGAAAGTTCATATTTAAATATATGGTCATATCCACGCCACACCTTAAAGGCACATTTAAAGCTTCTGCCCAAAGAATTCTGAGAACAGTTTGTTAAGAGTGCTGAGAATTGTAGCTCAAAGGTGCCTGGGATTCTTTGGAAGAAGCCATGTGCTCTGAATGTAACTGGAATTTTAATTGTTAAATGTAAAATCAAAGAGCCCCTGACAAGTGCACTGCAGAATGAGTTTTTGTGGACACATGCCTACTTCGTCAGATAGCATGATGTGAAATCTTTGTTGGCAAGTATAGAAATGAAAAAAATTGTAATATGGGAGTGGAACGGCAGTGCAAAAATTACAGTCAGAGATAACTAGAGCATAAATATATGTTGAACAGACACATCATTAACCTTTTAAAGTAGCAGATGGATGATAATAGCCAAGGTGATTGTATTAACACCTGTTGTGGGGCAGAAACAGTCACAGAAAGCACAGATAACCTGGCATTGGTTAGCTAATTAAACAATTATGTGGCTTATCAATTCCAGGCTATCAGTATCATGTATGATTGTACCTAGGCATTAGCATCCCTACCTTGCAACAAACAAACCCTGAAAGCTCCTTTATTTCTATCAATTTAGTAATTATACTTTTAAGTTAACATCTCCACCTGTGCTTTTTTTGCCTTGATTCCTAGTACTATTGGATATGTCAATGAGTATTATGGTGAGATCTGTAATGGAGCCTAATTCTTTCTGCAGGGTGAAGATGGAGGCCAGATGGAGGTACAGAATCAGCTTGCTCCAAAATCTGGATGTTTGGCACCTCTATTTTGCAAGGGGATGGAATTTAAGTCCTCCTTACTAGTCAAAAATTATATGGAACTCTGCAGCCTCCCTGGGTGCACACATTGGGGGGGGGGGGAAGCCCCACGAGATGAGTTATCTCATGATGTCTTCCACTGGGTGGTGCATATATTTTCCTTTCCGGTGAACATGACTCCAGCCTCCCTGCAGCCTCCCCAGCTGCCCTTGCTGCTTGTTCTTCCCAATGGCTTTTGGGAGGATTTATCTCATGATGTCTTCCACTAGGCAGTGCAGGGTGCAGACCACTGGTGAGAACTGGTGAGAACGAAAGAAAGGAGACTTACAGACACCCTCTTGGCCACCTCAGAAGTAAGGTAAACATGACAAAAACCTTACACCATGAGAATTTCACCTGAATTTTATCTCCCCTTTGATAATTCTTCAGTGCAATTTATTTTATCATGAACTGATGGACAATGGTCAGGGGAGTAACGTGGGATAAATTTTTGGCATGGCATTAACATAGACACAGATCTTTTCAAAGAAACCGAAAAGGGCAGATAATTGGGGAAGGACAGGGAAGCAGATGAGCCAAATGAAAAATACTTCAAAGGCGCCTCGCCTGCAGGCCTCATTAAGGACAACAACAAAAAATGGTGCCTTTGAATGCTAATTGAAGGCATTTCTTTTTCTCATTTTGAAAAGGTATTACAGCATTGCACTCTCAAGAGTAAGTCATGTTAAAACATCTGATTGATCAAGGTGTTCCAACCTGCTTTGATAAAGGGGTGATTTCCATTTGAAACCATTCAATAGGTACCTTTTCTTATTACCACAGAATTTTGCCTAACGTGAAATTCAAGGCAGTGCGATGTAGTGGTTGGAGTGCCTGGGAGACCAATGTTCAAATTGCCACTCAGCTATGAAGCTACACTGGGTGACTCTTGGAGGAACTATTGCAGTGGTTAGCAGCTGTCAGGAGATCTGTGCTACTAGTTTTGGGGACATACCGTTTTCCCAAGGGCATCTGCAGTGATGTATCATGGGACGCTGTGAACCAGGCATCAGACTGGTTCAGAGAGAAGGATATTCTTCTTCCCTTTCTCTGAAACTGCCTGCCCCCTACTAGCCATACCTGCCCCCTGCCCCCTACTAGCCATACCTGTCAGGAAAGTGTGTTTAAAGAGAAGAGGAAAAGAGGACGGAATATAAGGAAGTAGGGGTGAGTGGGCGAGGGTTGGAGAGGAATTCTCCTTCGGCTTGGATTCGAATCTGAGACATGGAAGGATTTGGAGCTTGTAATATTTACTTAGTACTTGAAGCAAGTATTATGAGCCTGCTGAGCCTCATTCTTTGAGTCCAGAAGTATGAGGCTGGCACCTTATCTAGTGCTAATAAAGCATCAACATTTCACAAGCAGGATCCCCAGTGGCCTTCTTGCTATGCTCAATGAGCTTGTTTTTCTCACTAGAGCACAGATTGCTGATGTGCATAGAATTTTTGTATTCAACACTAGTATTTAACTCTGGGATTATATCTAGTTCTAGATTTTACCTGCATTTACTTTTATCTGCATGTATAAGTAAATTATATATGTCTATCAAACATATACCTACTCTTGAATCAGGCTTAAGGTTCTTCTATTAATTTAAAACACAAGAAAGTTGAACCTGATACTTTAGTACTTGGTACTTTAGGTACTTTAGAACCTGGTACTTCAGGAGACAGAAGAATGATGTCCAGCCACTTTTGATTGATGGAATCTGCATGGAGAGGGTAACAACATTCAGATTCCTTGGCATTGAGCTACAGGAGGATCTGTCCTGGAGTGTCAACACAAGGGGGCTTGTGAAGAAGGCGCAACAGAGACTGTAATTATTGAGAATACTCAGGAAAAACCATCTTCTGCAAAAGCTGCTGCTTGCCCTCTATCACTGTGCCACTGAGAGCGTGCTCACTTATGGGTTATGCGTGTGGTACGGAAGCTGTACTTCCCAGGATAGGGTAGGGTTGTGCAGAATTATTAAAACAGTGGATAGCATTATTGGCTGCTCACTCTCCACCTTAGAACAAATCTATATCACCAGGTGCCACAGGAAAGCACTAGACATATCAAGAGATCCATCGCATCCTGGTCACCGTTTCTTCGAGCTCCTGCCATCGGGACGGAGATACAGAACAATGAAGGCGAGAACGAGCTGTCTCAAGAACAGTTTCTTCTCTAGAGCAATTTCGGCCTTAAATGGAAAGTCTGGACTTTGAAGTCATCTTATTTTTACTTGTCATTTTGTATTGTATTGGTTAATTAATGTTTTGTAGTTATTTAAAATTTATGTGGAGTGCCTTATCTGAGTGGATGGAGCAGCCGAGCAATTTCGTTGTTCCTGCAGGGGGGCAATGACAATAAAGATTATCTTATCTTATCTATCTTATCTTATCTTAAGGGGCTGCCTAACCCCCTATATCCCAGATAGATACCTGAGATCATCTGTAGGAGTTTCACTGGTTATCCACCAATTGGTGAGGCTCATCTGATTCCAACATGAAACGGGACCTTTTATGTCATCAACCCAGTTTTGTAGAATGCCTTTTTCAGAGAAAGGGTGTGCAAGAGGTGACATGATAGAAAGGTATGAAACTTTGCATGACATGGAGAAACTGTCTTTCCCTCTCTCATAACACTAGAACATGTGGATATTCTATGAAGCTAAAAGTTGGAAGAGTCAGAAAAGACAAAAGAAAGTACTTCTTCAAGCAGTGCGGAGTTAAACTATGACATTCACTCACAGAGGAGGCAGGGGTGACTACTGACTTGGATTGCTTTCAAAGAGGATTAGACAAGATCGTAGAGGTGAAGGCTATCAAGGACTACTAGCCACGGGAGGCAGTAATGCTTCTGAATACCAGTTGCTTGCTTGCTTCCCACAGGCATCTGGCTGGTCACTGATGATTCAGCAGGTTCTTATGTTTTATGTGCATTCTCCTAGACTGCATGGAAGAGGGTTTTTCATTGTTGCATATTTACAATGGGACATGGATGGGGTTGTGGTCTAAACCACTGAGCCTCTTGGACTTGCCGATCAGAGGGTCGGTGGTTCGAATCCCCACAATGGGGTGAGCTCCTGTTGCTCTGTCCCAGCTCCTGCCAACCTACCGGTAGCAGTTCGAAAGCACGCCAGTGCAAGTAGATAAATAGGTACTGCTGTGGCGGGAAGGTAAACGGTGTTTCTGTGCGCTCTGGCTTCCATCACATACATACATACATACATACATACATACATACATACATACATACATACATTATCTTACATACCTCTTACATACACCATCTTACTTACATCATTTACTTACTTTAACTCCTCTTTATATAGTCGGAATTAAAATCAAAACTATAATCAAATTTAAGCTTATCAACCTCCCCCTCCACCACCCTCCACCCACCATGTGTGCTTTACTTCCAATCACATAATCTGTAATACTATTTCTCTATTAACATATTTTGCATATTATTTCCTTTATACATATTTCTTATCTTCTTTCCCATTCAACATTTCATTACATCATTCTTTAACTGTTATAGCATATTATTTAATTCATCCTCTATTCTCTTATCTCTCTAATTTCTAATTTCTGGATTTTTCTTAATTTGATAGCAAATCCAGTTTCTCCATATTTTTTTTTAATATTCTTTAAACATTTACCATTCTTTTTCTATTTTTTCTTTCGAAACCCTTCCAATGTTTCCCATTAATCTTGCCATATTGTAATATTCTATCAGTTTTGCTAACCACTCCACTTTTGTTGGTATTTGGGCGCTCTTCCAGTTCTTTCATCACAGTGTCTCGTTGCACCAGAAGTGGTTTAGTCATGCTGGCCACATGACCTGGAAAGCTGTCTGTGGGCAAACACCAGCTCCCTTGGCCTGAAAGTGATATGAATCACAACCCCATAGTAGCCTTTGCCTGGACTTAGCTGTCCATGTGTCCTTTACCTTTTTACCTATTTACAATTCTTTAAATCCAGCACATGGATAAACTATGGAACTCATTCCCACAGGATGCAGTGATGTCCACCCAAGTATTTTTGGTTGTTGTTGTTGTTTTTGGTTGGTTTTTTTTTTTAAGGGTGGCATTCTTTAAAAGTCTGTTCACCTGCCTATCGCCAGTGAGTTACAGGAGAAATTGAACCAAACAGGGGGGAAAGAGATGGCAAATGTATGAAGAGTGGCTTGCATCTGACTTGCAAAACTTCAGCAAAACTCCATTCTAGTTTCTCTTGCCTGGCTTATACCAATGTGGATAAACGTTGATCCATCAGTGGGGAAAGAAAACCAAATTAAACCAAAACAAATCAGAAGTTAATGATTCACTATCAAATGTAGAACCCCCCCCCTCCCCAATTAATGGATCTTCACATCTCATTTAATAGCTTTCGGTACATTGACATGGATATCAGCTTTGCTCCCATCAAGTAGTTTGCATTCATTAGTTCATTAAGCAGCAAAATACTCAAACAAATTGAAGTCAAACTTTATTAAAAAGTCATGGCAGAGCTTCAATAACAACAAAACAAAACAAAACCCTGCACTGTGTGATGAATGCCAAGCCAATCAAACAAAAATGAATATTGGATATCAAGTGATCAACGTCTATAGTAGAGAATTCAGCACTATATTCAACACAATGTTTGGGAAATAAAAGCGGTTAAAAGTGATCAAATCATTGGTGGTTGGGGCCTGTTGAGTCTGGAAGGGTGGAATCAGAGCCAATGATAGGCAGAGCCAACTAATTTCAATTTTGTCCCTCTCCTCTGGATCCGATGGAGGAGGCAAGACCAAGGCAGCAGGACTATGGATAGCTCCGAGGGAACAACTTGCTCTCACAAAGATTGAAAGCAGACTGAGATTGCTTCTGCATTATCCATTTATAGCAGTATCACACCACTTAAAACATTCATGGCTTCCCCCAAAGAATCCTGGGAAGTGTAGTTTGTTAAGGGTGCTAAGAGTTTTAGAAGACCTCCTACTCCCCTTACAGAGCTACAATTTCCAGAGGATATTAACGACCAATCCCTCTTCCCAGGGAACTTGGGAATTGTCGCTCTGGATGGGGAATAGTGGTCTCTTAAAAACTCTCAGCATTCTTAAGGAACTAGACTTCCCAAGATTCTTTTGGGGTGGTCATGTGTGTTTAATACAACATAATAAAGCATTAAATGGATAGCACAAACGGGGCCTAAGCTTGTTTAAGTTCTTGCTCTCAGATTACCTCGCTTAGGTTCCACCCCTTTGTCACCAACACTGGATTCTTAAAGGGCGAAGCCTCCTGACACTTCTCCTCTGTTCTCTAGTCTCCTGCTTGGTGAAATCCTTGTACTGATGGTTCTCCTGCCTAGTGAAATCCTTGAATTGATGGTTTGGTGAGCTCTTGGTGGAGCATTCGGTTGCCCATGGGAAGGTGCCCATGAGGACTAAGTCTCTGGTCTTACAGATACAAGTGGTTTTTCTGGGGCTTGTGTTCCTCAGCTCAGTTGTTTCCTATTCTCCAGCATGAGGGTCGCGAAAAGTGTGGGTGCAGAAATATGCAGATTCCCAAGCAGGCACCCAGACAACATCTATTGGGGCTCCACACTGGGATTTGTTTTCTCCATATTCGCACCCTGTCGCTAGCTTCAATCACGTTCTGTGTGGCATTTGGTTGTTTTTTGCACCCCTATGGATGACTGCCTCAACTTCAGCTCCAAGTCACTGAACACTGACCCATCATTCCAGCCATAAGCAAACCCTCCTTAGAGACAAGACACAAGATAGTCAAACATCAGGAGCCTTGATGTGTTCTCCAAAGTCCTGGAGATGGAAAAGAGGAAGCCCAGTTTTTCTACTTTTTAATTCATTTTAGCACAGAGGAGTTCATTGCTCAGAACTGAAGGGAACTGTAACCAGGACAAGGGCAGCCTTGCTGCTGAGAGAGGTGATGCCTTTTATCTTTCCTCCTTTCTGAGATGTGCTGCCTATTTTCAGCTCTTTGTACAATGGTGTGAGGTTGCTAGGCAACAGTTCTAGTGGTCCTCCAGTGGGTGGCCGGTTAACTGCTTCACAACAGTGGGGAGGATGGAGACAAGTGTTGACTGAGAGGGAGCAAAACAATGTGGTTTGGGTATCCTGCCTTCTGTTTCCTCAAACGAGGAAAGTCTTTAAAACAACAGCACATCATATTACATCCCAGTCACTAGTTACTCATAGCAGAAGAACGGACTGTTCTTCTCATAGCCATGACCACAAAATTTCCCTAAATACGGTATGTTGTCTTTTCTGTTCCTTGGGATGGAAGTATGTGATTAACTAGGCTTCCACAAGAGACCAACTGGAATTTGAATCTGGGAGAGCCCTCTTTTGTGCAATGCTCCACAGGTTGGGAACCTCAGGTGATCCTCTTTATCCAACCCTTGAAACTCTCCATGGACCATGCCCTCCTTCCCAGGCCACACCGATCATGAGCACTCAGATACGATTGGCTGGTGGGGATGTGTTCTTGAATCATGACAATGTCACTTGCTGAGATGGATGGAGGACAGAAAGATGTATGGAGGAGTAGAAATCTTAGTGTGGCTGGGATATAGCTTAGTGTACAAAGATAAGAGTCTAATCTATTACTCCACCCACTTTTTGACACTGGTCCCACCCACCCCTAGGATTCACACCACAGAAGGTTGCCCATGGGGTAATAATGCAGCCCTGAGGCTGAAAAGGGTTCCCTGTCTCTGCTATATGCCCCCCCCCCCACATAGTTCAGTGGTAGAGCATGTGAAAGACTGGTTTCTACCACACGCACACCATCAGCACTCCACAACTCTCCATCCCAGAAAATATGAAGTAGGATTGCAGGTCCAGAACATATTCCCACCAGGCAAAAGCACTAGGAGAAGGTACAGAAAGGGGTCAATAAGAGGCATGGCCTGGGCCAGATAGAAAAATCCATTTGACTGCATTTGACCCACAGGCTGGACGAGGTTCTCCACCTCTGCATTAGAAGATGCAACCAGAGATCTCTGAAAAATGACTCAAGGCAGGAGGCAATTAAAGGAATACAACCAACCACAGAACATGAATACATGTGGTGCCATTATGCTTCTCTTATATGATTCAATCAGCTTTATGAAGAAGGCACCCTTTTTCTCCCTCCTGTTGAGCCAAGAGACTTACCATTTAAATTGGCTTTGGGGCTCTGCTATTCCTTGGCGACTTGTGGCTCAGATCTGCAGCGTGCCGCTGCCCATGCGCCAGCCAGGCTAGGAGGCTCCAATAGTTCAAAATGTTCTCTTCATGTCAGCGGAAGTAGAAAGTACAAAGCTGCTCTCGCGACAAAAGACCGGGCAAGGGAGCCAGCTGGCACCAAGTGCAGCGGTTTCCTCGTATCTCCTGGAGACTGTGGGCTCTGTCTCTTGGCTCCAGCCCTACTTCTCAACCTTTACGATCTTAAGTGAAGGTCAAAAACCTTCCACAAGAGGGGCAAAAAGCCTGGGATAAAATGGAATTATACACAGAAGGAGCCAAGGAAAATAATGCCTGAGGATCTCAATTATATTTCTTTGTCTTCTTTTTACAAAATGAGTTCATTTTCTAGCTCCCAACCAAAATGATCAAGGGGACAGAGTGACTCCCCTTTGAGGAAAGGTTGTTTTGGATTTTTTAGTTTACAGAAAAGGCAAACAAGAGGTGACATAAGAAAAGTGCATACAATTATGTATGGGTTTGTGAGAGTGGACAGAGAAACGCTTTTCTCCCTCTCTTGTAATACTGGAACTCATGGATGTCGAATGAAGCTGAGTGTTGGAAGATCCAGGACAGATAAAAGAAAGTACTTCTTCATGCAATGCATCATCATATTTCATTGTTTATTTGTGGCCCATCAGACTGGGTTGCCCCAACCACTCTGGGCGGCCCACATCAAAAAATTAAAAACACGATAAAACATCAACCATTGAAAACTTCCCTGAAGAGGGCTGCCTTCAGGTGCCTTCTAAAAGTCAAATAGCTGTTTTCTGTTTGACATCTAAAAGTCAAATAGTTGTTTATCTGTTTGACATCTGAAGGGAGAGCACCAGAGCCAAGAAGGCCTCTGCCTGGTTCCCTGTAGCTTCATGTTTTGCAGTGAAGGAACTTCCAGAAGGCCCTCAGAACTGGTCCTCAATGTCTGGGCTGGACGATGGAAGTGAAGACGCTCCTTCAGGTATTCAGGGCCAAGGCCGTTTAGGGCTTTAAAGGTCAACTTTGAATTGTGCTCTGAAACCGCAAAATATAGCACTCTCTCCCACAGGAGGGAGTGATCGCCACCAACTTGGATGACTTTTAAAAAGTGTTACCAATGGAGACTATCAATAGCTAAAGGCCACAATGGCTATGTTCCACCTCCATGCTCAGAGGCAAAAGTGCTTCTCTTGTTCCTGGGAACCAAAGTGGAGGAGAGCATTCTTGCGCTGGGGTCCTGCTTCTGGGTTTCACACAGGCATCTGGTTGGCCACTGTGAGAACAGGATGCTGAGCCAGATGGCTTATTGGCCGGATACATCAGGCTCTTCTTGTGTTCTTGTATTCATGGTCAAACATTATGGCTGACATTCAATTCAAGAATGAATTGTGCTTTGGTCCAACACACAGCATAGATCAGGAACAGAGGAACCTGATTATAAGAAGATTCCATTGGTTCATCTGAGTCAGTATTGTCTACAGTGGAGGGGGGGACAATCCCAGCTCCACCTGCAGACAGTCATGGGAGAGAAATTTGGTTCAGTTGCATTTTAATACTAACCTACCTCTTTTGCACTTTCTGAACCAATAAGCAAACTGAAACACAACTATCCTATGAAATTTGCACTCCTTCAAAAAGAAAACTTGATGCAGTTCTCCAACCAAATGATGCGCACAAAATTGCATACATTAGGAGAAAGTGTGCATAAAAATGCATATATTCTTGAAACTGGCATACTAAAAAAATGTATCATGTTAAGATAGCTGAATCACATGATTTGGAGAAGCATGGATTTTGAATTGGACCTGCTTTTTGCTTCGCATATTGTTTTAGAAAGAGTGAATTGGGTTAGGTTCACCCACCCAGTTTCTCCACCAGCTTTCTTGAAGGTAGGGTGGTTTATTTAAAAATTAAATGCTTCAAAAGATGCTTCGCCAACCACAATTAGCAGCTGAGACTTCCTGGCTGCTGATCCTGGTTGGTGAAGTTGCAAAAAGAAATGCTGCCAATAAAAAAAAGCCTTCAAGGGAATGATCACCTGAAAATGGAGAGGGGGGTTTGATCTACTACTAGGGGACATTCAAGGCTTATCAGTGAGCACATGCAACACATCAGTGAAAACAGCCAGGCCTCTGTGCTGCCTTTCCATTGCACTCTGGCCCCCACCCCCATCTTCCTTTTCTTATTTTGCAAAACTACAAAAAGGAAAGAGAAGGGCAGGGGGAGGGAAAACAGCAACATCCATAGAAATAATCGATGGATCATCCAGATTTTATCTGGGAATGTGAGCCTCTAAAGGGTAACCTTAAGCCCTCAGATGATCATTGATATAGACTTATTAGCACAGGAGGTATTGAAATTTGCACCAATAATAACACAAAGGGGGAGTGTGAGTGGGGGGGAGGAGGAAATCCAGCTCTATTTCTCTGAATTTGAGATCAAATTTTGCTTATTTAAAGTATGTCTGTGCCATTATTAATTGAAGATCCATAGATGTTCAAAACAATTAAAATAAGAATACATGTAGCAGTGAGTGTATAGTGCAGCAGTACAACCCTCAAAATGGAACAGGGCAGAGCAGAGGTGAAATCCCGAATGTCTGCTGAAACAGACAAGTTTTTTCTTGTCTGTAGAAAGCAGAGAGGAGGCTGTTAGGATTTCCCCAAGGAGGAAGTTCCATTCATATTAGGACTCCCATATAAAAGGTTGTGTTCTTGACAAAGACTAATAGCACCCCTCCTTCCTTCCTTCCTTCCTTCCTTCCTTCCTTCCTTCCTTCCTTCCTTCCTTCCTTCCTTCCTTCTTTCTTTCGTTCTTTCGTTCTTTTGTTTGCTCTGTCTGTCTGTCTGTCTGTCAGTCTGTCTGTCTGGTTTATAGCCCAGCTTTTCCCCAAGGAGCTCAATATGCTGTGCATGGTTCTCCCCCACCCACAACAACCCTATGGGTAGGTTAGGCTGAGAGGCAGTGACCATTCCAAGGTCATGCATTCATCTCCATGGCCGAGTGAAGATTTGAACCCTAGTCTCCCAGATCCTAGTCTGGCACTCTAATCGCTACAACACACCAGATGGCTGGACACTGGAAACTCATCAGTAAACCCTCAGTGTCACACTGAGTTGGAGGCACCAATGGTTGTCTCAGCATTGACTGCTGCACTATATCTAAGTTCTACTCAGAGTCAACGTATTGAACTTAATGGACCCAAGTTAGTCACGTCCATTAGCTTCAACGGGTATGCTCTAACTAACATTGTTTTCTAGCTTTGTGAAAGTCCTTGTGATAGTTCTCACAATGGGATCGGGAGGGCATGTCAATCACCTTCCTGTTTGATCCCCCCCCCCATATCTCTCTTAAGGAAGCCAAATGCCTTGGCATCTAATTAGTGACATGCATAAATGGATGAATGAGATTCTAGATGACTCTTGGGATTTCTTCAAATTCTAGAAATCCTTGAGTCTATTATTCTATACTTCTACCGGTATTATTTTATGTCCATTAAACAGCAATTGTAAGGCAGCAAAAGCTGAAGTGTTGCATCAAAGAGGAGCACATTGCAAGACCTCTTCCCCCACCCCCAACAGATTAAACAGGGCTGCCATATTCTGGGGATAAAAAAACCCAGACACCTTCTCACCATTGGGGCACCCCCCATCCTGCATCTCCCTCGCTTGCCCCTCCCTGCCACTAACCCCTTCCTTGCCTGCCTGTTCCCCCCTTCTTCCCTCCCCCCCTTGCCTTTGCTTTCTTCAGCCTTCTGCTCACGATGGGAGGCTGAGTGGCTCCGGGAAGGTCACACAAAGCCAGGGTGACCACCCGGACCGACACAGGGCCTAGCGCAGCCCCAAGAAGGCCATGCAAGGCCTGGCACCAACCAGGAACAACGCTAGCCCTAGTGTGACTCCCAGCAGGCTGTTGCAGCCCCCCCCCCCAATGCCAGCTTCCTGTTCTGGGGCACAGTGCCTTCTGAGCATGTGTGTGCCCCGTCTCCCAAAAAACCCCAAACCTAAAAATAAAAAACCCAAATCTAGACATTTAATTTAAAAATTTGCCCTGATGGGGGTGCTGGCCCCACAAAACTGGATGTGTCCGGGAAATCCCAGGCATATGGCAACCCTAGATTAAATCACCATAAA
This sequence comes from Zootoca vivipara, assembly GCF_965207765.1. Lineage (NCBI taxonomy): Eukaryota > Metazoa > Chordata > Lepidosauria > Squamata > Lacertidae > Zootoca > Zootoca vivipara. The sequence continues at coordinate 19,110,183 of NC_142596.1, forward strand.
TTCACGGTGAGCACACATGGCTCAGCTTATGCTTTGAATGTGAAATGACCCAAGTTCAGGAGTACTGAATCTGGTTGGTCTGCTAAAAAAAGCATACTGAGCCAATTCCTCTTCCATTCCTAACTCCTACCAAACTGGCAGCAACCCCATTGCTTCACATCAAACGCCCTGGGGGAGAGAGAGAGAGAGAGAGAGAGAGAGAGAGAGCTCTGCACCCAGAAGGAATCTTCTAACTCTCAGTCTCATCATGCCCATCATGATTTATTAAAACACGGTTGGGGAACCAGTTTTTGCTCGGAAGGCAAAAGTATGACAGGTAATCAGCCCTACCCATGAATCCATCTTCTGATATCTCAAGGACTCCATGTGACCCATTTTTGCCCATCAGCTGATCAGCAGTGCCTGCCAACCCTTTCTGGTCCAACCACATCATTACCTGTAAGGAAAATGGGAATGGCTCGTTGGAAACTGGATCATGGTGCAAAATGGAGACTTCTGGCAGGCCTAATTAGCCCACCTGCCTTAATCCTCTGTTTCTTCACATGCACACTGCAGCATCACTGAGATGCTTGGAGGAGATGATGTCAGCTTCCCCAAGCTCTGATAGGTTTCCCATTCTAAACTGTATCAAGAAACTCTCTTCCAGTAATTAGCTCTCATAAAGAGACCAGGAGAAGGCACAAGGAGAAGGGGACGGCAGAGGACGAGATGGCTGGACAGTGTTCTCGAAGCTACGAACACGAGTCTGACCAAACTGCGGGAGGCAGTGGAAGACGGGAGTGCCTGGTGTGCTCTGGTCCATGGGGTCACAAAGAGTCGGACACGAGTAAACAACTAAACAACAACAAAAGAGACATTCTTCTATCTAATAATTTATATCATCAGACATTTAAAAATCAGAGGTTTCTACACATGCACACTTTCATCTTCCTTTCTGGCAAACAAGGGCATTTTCACACTTCGGTGGCACATTCTAGCTAGGCAAAGGCACTTGAGAGGGCTAAGAAGCAGGGCTAATGGGTCTGGGGAGAGTCTTGGGGACCAGATAGTGGGTCTTGGGGGGCCCTGGAGCTGAGTTTTCTCCACCCATGGACACCCACACCCACACCAGGTCTCTTACGCCACCCATGAAGGGTGGTTGCCCACTGGTCAACAACTTCCATTTCCCCTTCCCTTTCACTACATTGCCTGCCAAAGTAGAGACCTTTCCCCATGTTTTGTTTTGTTTTGGTTTTTTCAAAACTCAGCTTGATAAGAGATTGGCAAGGGGAAACTGACTTTTAAAAAATTATACTTCGCTATTAAGCCAAAGCACAAAAACCATCTCACGGACAGTTAACATAGTCAATATACACCGTTAAATTGATGAGCGACCTATATATATTTTAAAAATGGAACGGCTCGGCAGCCCTTTTGCACATCAGAGTAATTTACCCCTTCTCCTGCCCCTTTCATCTGAAATGCTGAAAGCATCAATTTGCACCCGTGAAATGAGGAATAGCCTTGTGCGCCAGGTGGGGAGAACTAAGCAGTGAAGGAAAGAGAGGAGCCTGGCTTGGGGACACATATACTACCCGAACAACTCTTGTGTCGGCAGTTTTTGGCAGCCAGGTGCTGGGAAGAGGTGATGGCAGCAATTCCTTCACTGTCATTTCTAATTAGTCTATGGCTTATGTGCTCTCCCTCTCTCTATTGCACATGCATGCGCACACACCCCTAAGCACATGAAAATATATTCCACTAAAATGAATGGGATCTACAGCCAAAATGATAATTTAATATTGGAGCATCAAATGTCTGTTTTCAATTCATGTGGGGCAGCACCTGCTACAGACAGCTGTCAGCATTGCTGGGGCAGCAGTGACAGGAAGAGACTGGAGTCCAGGTGCAAATGAATCAGGATCTGACCCTTGCTCCCAGATATTAGGCAGGTCAAAGGTTTACAGTGGGGAAGAAAGTCTTCAAAAGTTCGGGTTTTTGTTTGGAAACTATGAATGTAGGGGGCTGCCTTATACAGACTCAGCCCATTGATTCATCTAGCTCAGTACTGTCTACATCTATTTAAACTTGTGTTCCCAGATGTTGCTTGACTACAACCCCCATCATCTTCATCCAGCTTAGCTAATAATCAGGGATGATGGATGTTTTCATCCATCAACATCTGGGAACAAAAGGTTAAGTAACACCAATGTAGACAGTACTAAGCTGGATGGATCAATGGCACTGTCTACAATGGTGTTATTTAGCCTTGTGTTCCCAGATGTTGTTGGACTAAAATGTCCATCATTGCTGACTATTGGCTAAGCTGGCTGGGGACAATGGGGGTTGTAAATCCATCAACATCTGGGGACCCAAAGTTGAAGATCATTGGTCTACACCAGGCATCCCCAAACTTTGGCCCTCCAGATGTTTTGAACTACAATTCCCATCTTCCCCGACCACTGGTCTTGTTAGCTAGGGATCATGGGAGTTGTAGGCTAAAACATCTGGAGGGCCGCAGTTTGGGGATGCCTGGTCTACACTGACTGGTAGTAGCTGTCAAGATTTTCAGGCAGGTGTCTTTTCCAACCCTACCTGGAGATACTGGTTGGAGGCAGTAATGCTTTTGAATAACAGTAGCAAGAAACCACAGGAAGGGAGAGTGCTCTTGTGCTTCAGTCCTCCTTGAGGGTTTCCTGCAGCCATCTAGATGGTCATAGGATGGTGAATGACCAATTGGCCAATGTCCCTCTTCAGTAGGCTCTTCTTATGTCCATTCTTTGCCTGGCAAGTCTGTGCCATGGTCCCAGGACACTGGTTTCAAATTCTCTCTCTCTCTCTCTCTCTCTCTCTCTGTCTCTCTCAGGGCTGTTGCTTTCATACCCCATGTCTGGACATCCAGGAAGCATCTGATTGGCTATTGTGAGAAACAGGATGTTGGACTAGATTAGGCTGTTAGTCTGATCTAGCATGGCTCTCCTTATACTATCTGAATTAAACTAATTTATCAAGCTGCCTCCTGGAACTAAATGAAGCTGATTTCTTTTTTCATCAAGACCCAATAGGGCCAGACCTCCACATAACTGATTTGAATGTCTTTTAATCTTATTCTCTCCCTCTCTCTTTCTAATTGTTAATTATTTGTTTTGAGCTCCAACCTCAGAGAGCTTTTTTTTCTAAAGACAAATTCACCCAAAGCTTAGGAGGGCATCAAAGGAAACGGCTTCAAGCTGTGAAAAGGTCACTGGCTGGCACCAAATTAGACTGCCGCAATTTTGCTAATATCTGCAAGAAAGGGCGAGGAGAAAATTCAGGATGAAGCAGATTGGAGCGGATGCTGTACATCTTGGTTTTTTGCTGTGGCATATGGGCATGATAGAATCAGGCTGACACAGGACCACTTTCAGTAACTGGGAGGGCAGGCAAGAAAGCATCGCCTTGAGCAGAGGGTGTTGTAGTGAGAATCACCTTAGGTGTTATATCTACCATAGTAAGGAGTATCTCACTGTAGGTTAGGAAGGGCTATAGCTCAGTTGCAGAGCATCTGGCTTTCAGGCAGAAGTCCCTAGTTGAATTCCAAGCTCCAGGTAGGATCAAAAGAGGCTGCTGCCTGAAATTCTGGAGAGCTGCTGCCAGTAGACAATACTGAAGTAGATGGGCCAATGGTCTGACTCAGTATAAGGCAGATTCCTATCTCTTGAAGGTGACACTTCTTCTGGGGATGAGAGTGGGGGAGAATGCAATAGAGACAGTCTCAAGAATGAGGACTCTGCCTCTAATACCCTTCTCACTAAGAGTGAATGGATGGTAGCTGTCCTACTGCCAACTCTACTATTAGGGAGAATAAGGAGCCAGCCCTACATGGCAGATGCTTGTGTAGCATCACGGTGTTGTAGGACAAAGCTGTGAGTGCCACACACTCCATTCTCCACCTTCTGATCTAGCCTGCCCCCTTGGGTATGATGGAGGATGCTGGCCCTTCTGGGAAGGGGGTATTCCATCAGCAACAATGACTTGTGGGTGTGTGTGCTGATTGGACAGGGCTACTAGTGGAGATAATGCAGACAATTCAAAGGTCCATGCAGGATGCACACAGCACAACGTGGACTGCCATGACTCCAGAAGGGTAGCATCTCATGGTCAGTGTTCCAGGCTGAGGACTTAGGGTGGTCTCTGCGTAACTTGAAGAGAAATTTTGCTCCTTATACTACTCCCCTGTCCACCCATGAACTACCAAGTAGGGAAAGACCATAGCCCTTGTCTATTTTGCATATGGGTTCATTGTAAGCATATGGGTTTACTGGATCCTGAGTGGAATGGGACCAATTCGGGTTCATCCAGGATTCAGTTTGATTGGGTTGAAGCCGCCCCAGATCACCCCAAGTTGAAACCAGGGTGCCCCAAGGTACCAGATTGGACCCCAATTTAGAGGGGACAGGCCATTCACAGCCCTATTCATAGGTCCGTTACATTCTGTTTCTGCCTCAATTTTTTTAAAAAAAAATATGTGCATGAAAAATTGTATTCTCTCTCTCTCTCTCTCTCTCTCTCTCTCTCTCTCTCTCTCTCTCTCTCTCACACACACACACACACACACACACACACACACACACACAAAAGAATCATATACTAGGTTCCTGTAGCTAATGACCATACTTATCACATCAGGGGTGGAATCCAGAGGAACTGATGGCTGCTGTTGCCTCACTTAGTGTTTCAGTTCAGTCTGGGGAGTTATTGGAGTGGTAGAGGAGGAGTAGGGAACTTTTTTCCAGCCTGAGGGCCACATTTCCTTATAGGCAATCTCCCAGGGGCCATATGTGACCAGAAGCAAAACTAGGTAGAGCCACTGCTATTTTCCAAAAATAAAGAGGTGCCAGAACTCACCATGAACACATCCCTCATTCTCTTAGAATTGCAATGGTGTCCACCTGAGAGGTACCAGAACTGAGTTCCGCTGAGTTCCAGCTGGAAAAAAAAGCCCTGGGTGGAGCAATCAATGTTCCTTTCACCTTCATACATCCCTCTATACCTTCCCTCCAGCCCGGCAAACAGCCTTATTGACATTCAAGGGCACATTCCAGCCACCCAAAAGCATACGGGGGTGGGGGGGGTGCAGAGCAGGACCATGAAAGGGTTTGGCCTGGGGAGAGTTCCAAGGGCTGAGAAAGGTGGGGAACAACTGTGCCTTGTGCAGAGAGGAGACCATCCTAAGATGCTGCTGCTGCTGCTGCTGTCAGCACTGTAAGAATGAAGCTGTGCCTGCCAGAATTCTCACCTTCCTCAAATGATGGGAGGAACCAAAGCTCTCTGTCCTGCAGGAAGGGTGGCACCCAGGTTGCTGTGGTGAAAGCTCCTATTCTGGGGGCCAGGAGGGGTGTAGACACCCTCTCGGAATCACAAATGTGAATGGATAAACAAGCGGGGAGTTAATCTCAAATGGTTTTACACTCTGTCTCATTTCAGTCAATGCATTTCCGTTCCTCCGTGCAGAGCCTAGTTCTGCTTAATTACCATGACTCAGGGAGAATGCTAATTGCCGGAGAGCGCTGGCAGGAGCCACAACAGAGGTCCTCTCCTGACCTCTAGGGGCCAGATGGGTGATGGAGACGCAGGCTACATTCCAAACCAAAGGACGGTGCTTCCACGCCAGTGAGAGAAGGAGAGACCAGCTTTTTCTAAGATCCTTTTGGGATGCCATCTCCTGTTAATTCCTCACTTTTAGAGTTACCAGATGCAGCAGAAGACCCCTCCACCCAGGCCAGCAGTTTGATACAGATGACAGTTTTCCATGGCAGGGCAGGAGCAGGGGCGATAACTCTTTCCTCAGCTGATCTGCATGGATACGTTTAGAAAGGGGGTTTGTGTGTTCTTACATGTGTGAGTGAGTGGGTAAAGTAATGAAAATGTAGACTGGCCACATTCACTGTTGGTCAGACACACACACTATTGGCACATGCCCCCTGGAGGGCTGGCAAAGGGGAATGTGGCCCTCAGGTCAAATGAATTTGCCCATCAGCTGTTTCAAAAAAGCCTTTGATTGGGCTGTGATAAACATAACTTCAGTTTGGAAGGCAGAACTATTTCCCATCCAAGCATTATGCAAGTTGTCTCCATTCAGTGTATTGATTTCCCTTCGTTGCTGCTTCTTAGGTGCCCTATTTTTATTTCTCCATGCTCCTTCCTCCTTCAAGCGTGTGATCCTTGCCAATCAGGGATCCTGAACTGACTGGTGTGATGTCACTCCACTGCATAGACCATCAGATTAGTATTTTGTGGTGAAATTGCTGAGAGCAAATGAAGTCAAGTGAGGGGGTTGAGGCCAGTGAAAACGAAACAGGGAAATAGGGTTTTCAGACAGTACTGAAACAATGCCCTCCCCACAAAAAAATAAATGGCCAGACAAAGGGTAGATGGTTTCAGCTCAGTTCTGCTTTTCATACAGGCTGCATTCACACAGCACTTTATTCCATTTCCTCAAGCTTCCCCTAACAGTTAATTTCTCCATTATAGTTGAGCTTTCACATAACCTAAAGGCCAACTTCAGAAAAATAGTGCTCATTTCAATGTTACTTGATGCCAGCAAGGGGGGTGTGTGTTACAATTTCAGCCCCCTTTGTCCAGAAAATTGTGGGTGAAAAGTGACTAAATTTCGGGCAGTGTACTGGCATACTGTTCTTTCCTGGGAATTGTGGGGAAACAGGAATGTGCAGGTGCAGAAAGGGTGGGGTAAGTATTGACGTTGCCTGTCAGAGGGTCGCCATGGCTACTCTAGAGTAACTCCGCCTGAGTCCAGTTTATCTTCAAAGAAGTTTATTGTGCTATTTATTTATAGTGTAGAGACAGCTTAAAACAGGACCTCTCATCCCAAATCAGAATCCGACAATGGCGTACGTTTGTTCCTATGCCAGCAAAGTAGTCTGGGCACCCCAAAACGCCGCCCCCTTGACCTGCGTTGCGGTACTCTCCTTACTTCTGGCGCCGGAAGGAGTGGTGCCCTTTCAGCTTCCTCCCTCAGCAGTCGGTTCCCTGACTCTGCAGTATCCCCAAGTGTCTGCCTGCATCCCTCCGCCTCCGAGCTTTCCCATTGTCCCTCACTCTGATTTCTCTCCCCCTCCGAGTCTCTTCCTCCCCCTCTGGCTGCTTCAGAACCACTGGTGCTCTCTGTACTTGATGAGGTGGACGTCAGGATGATGGGGGCTGGCTCCCTGTAGGGAGTCCCCCTTACATCCCCCAATGATATTTGTTGTTGTGTCACAGCACACCCACAGGTGTGAATGAAATTTAGTGTGGCATGCAGGTATATTGGTCAAAAAGCCACAGTTCCGTAACACAAAACATACTGCAGTGTGAAAGGAACATTAGAAAACAAGGCAGAAGCACTAGCATTATAATCAGGAAAACTAACACAACATTTTCCGCATCTAAATGCACTCGCAGTCTTGCAAAGCGTTACCCTTTAGTCAATTTTGAGTGCCTCAGCCTAAATGTAGCCAGGGGAAGAGCTGCCTAGAAATGGACAGCCACCTCCACTGCTTAGCATCTGCCCCACTTCCTTGCTGCTCAGGGAAGCTGTCTGACAGTAAAGATAATATAATAAATGACATTTTTACATCCCCTTCTATACACCGAGCAGGGCTTGGAGCACTGACTTTGACCTGGGAAACATTAGAAAGGCCAAGAATGGCACAGTCGTTGCCTGTGGTACTCTTGTACTGTCACACAATCCGCCCCCCTCTCTTTATTATTATTTTATTACATTTTAAACATCTTCATGACACAGAGGGGGGAATAAGTCAATCCCATTTACAACTAACCCTGGAGGAAAAGGAGGAACCGTCCTCCATGAATTCTAATGCACCAGTGAGCAAGCTGAGAGGCGCTAAGCAACTGAGGTTCTCGGGTCGATGTTTTCCTTAGTGGCTTCCTAGTAGGAGGAAGGCTCTCAAATGGTGGAGGTTCAGAACAAAGACTGGTGGAAGCAGGAGGAGCTGGCACATGCAGAGGTAAGGACATCACCAGGCGGTTGGCTCCTCAAATGGCATCTCCTAGGGATTTTGGGAAGTTGACCGCCTGCTTTTTGTGTGCTCAGGCACCTCTTGAGAAACCATCACCAAATTTGGCATGATCTGGAGCCTCGGTGGAGCGGGGGAGTGCCAAATCAAATGAGTAATGGTGAATAAACAAGTAATGCTAAATACTGCCGCTTAGCTCCAGTTTCCAGCTCTGCTGACCTCATAGCGCCTCTTATATATATTGTCAAAAAAAGAGCATGAAACAGACCACTGAATTGCAAACACTCTTTTATACATATAGCTGCAAATTTATAAATAACTGCTACGTATAATTTAAATAGGGCAAAAAAATACATCTCATCCTAGTGGGGAAGATTGTGACTCCAGGCACCTGCCTGATCAGTCTCAATGTCGATGGCAATTTTAATGCTCTTCCTGATCTCCAGTCTTGATATTTAAACTGAACTTGGATGAGCCAGTCCTTCAAACAGTCAACATCCTCCGGTGGAGGGCTATCCCATGAAAGCTTTTTAAAAAGAGGGCTGCCCTCTGTTTAGATGGACTTATGATCACCCTAGCCTGAGAAACAAATGCCAAAGCTAACTTAAACAGAAATGTATCTCACCATAGTGGGGGAGAGGATGGACAGGTGAACTGCCTGCTCAGTCTGCTTTCCGGATGCTCCTAAATGTTGATGGGCAACTTCAAGGCCCCTGTTGCTCTCCCTTCTCAGGTTTTTTTTTTATGTTTCAGCCAAATGTGGACTAGACAGCCCTTCAAGAAGAGGACTCCTTCCAAAAGGGGATTCTGCTCTGTAAAGGTAGGACATGTAGCTCCCTTATACTTAGCTCTGGTCCACCTTGCTGGACTCCCAGTGGAATTAGAACTGGGTTTGATACTGTTGCCTTTGTGCACTGGGATAAGAAAAGGAAGCAGGTCAGTTGAAAATCTTCACCCTTATGCTCAAGAAGAGTTCCTCCACCAACTTAGTCAATAAAATTGTGTGTGTGTGTGTGTGTGTGAGAGAGAGAGAGAGAGGGAGAGAGAGGGAGGGAGAGAGAGAGAGAAGACAGAAAAACAAACTATTGAGCAGAAAACACTGCAAAAGAAAAGCACCATCCTTCATGCACCCTCCAGTTTTGTGGGGCTCACACATTGCTATAGAGATATATCAGTACATTACAAGGAATCTCTCCCTCTTTCTATGGAATCTAGATAATAGTTTCAATAGCAAAAAGAAGAAGAAGAACAGAGAGGTCTATTTTGGAAGTGCAAATGGGGAAGACATCTGGGATTGGAACAGTCACCACATGAGAAGCATATGCAAGCTGTGAGCTGCCTGCTTGTTGCTTGAGGATTGATGGCTTGGGCCTCCTCTCTAGTCCGCTGAAGACCCTAAGCATTGTTGACAGCAATGGGAGACGCTGGCTGCTTGGGCTGACTCAAGATGTAGAAAGTCCTCCATGTGACTGGTGTGTGTGTGTGTGTGTGTGTGTGTGTGTGTGTGTGTGTGTGTGTCAATGTCATACATCTTTCCTCTATTGGCTTCTGATTCTTCTTTGATTCCTTCAGCCCTGGAGCGATACTCCTAGATCTCTTTGTCCAGCTCCGAAAAGTCTCCTTCCTGGTCCGAGCAGCTGTCTGTGTTATAATCCACTTCATCCCCAAAGGGAAGTTCATCGTCTGTCTCCAGGTTGCCATTGCTGCTGCTGCTTCTGCCACAGAATCGCAAAGAGAGAGACATAAAGAGAATTGAATACAGGCAGCAAGACACTTGATAAGGCATCACAAACATACATGTTTGTATGTGGGAGGGTGACTGATAGATAGAATGGCCAGAAATTGACACACCTATCAGTTTCGGATTCTCATTTTTCTAATCAGTTCTCCACATTTCTGCATCAGTTCAGATTTTTTAAAATCCATAAGAAAATTCATTGGCATTTTAATGTGCATTTTGCCTTTTGCAACCAATGTTTCCAAATATGCATTTTTGTGTACAGTGTTGTTTTCATTGATATGTGCATATACACTTTCCTCTAATGTACACATCCTTCTACACTGCCTTTGGATGCGGAACTGCACCACGTAATCCAGAGAAGGGCACATTTCGAAGGACAGAACAGAACAAAAAGGGATGGAATTGGGCCTATGGCTTTCAGTGAGACTGAAATGGTATTGATTAGCTTCTCGACACCTCCAGAACTGACCTAAAAGGCTGCTTAGGGACAAAGCCTGTGGTAAATGTCAGTTGTTTCCCCTTCCCTGCCTCCCTGAGAAATTTCCTCAGTTTTGCTTCATTCAAAATTTCCCTTGCTAGTTTACCCCTCCCCCCCAAAAAAAAATCATAGGAAAATAAGAAAGGCCTGTGGTTCTGGCATCCTATTCTCACAGTGGCTGTGGTAACCCGAGAAGCAAGACCTGAGCCAGGGCCAGCCCTATGGCCAGGCTGGGTGGTGCAGGGCACCATGGCGCTGGCCCGCCAGGAGGGCGCCGCAAGCTGCGCCCGCCCGCCCGCTGGCCGGCCAGTCCGCCGGTTCGCCGCGCAGCAGCGCCTGTGGCAGCCGTGCTGCGTGCGGCACCCACCTGCCCACCACACTGGGAAATGGGGGGGGGTGCCGGAGGGATCTGTCACTCCATGGCGCCAGGGGCGCTTAAGACGGCCCTGACCTGAGCACAAGAGCATTCTGCCCACCTGTGATTCCCAGCTACATGTTATTGCTTTTAATCCCTGGCAACAGCTCTACTGCAGGCATCCCCAAACTGCGGCCCTCCAGATGTTTTGGCCTACAACTGCCATGATCCCTAGCTAACAGGACCAGTGGTCAGGGATGATGGGAATTGTAGTCCAAAACATCTGGAGGGCCGCAGTTTGGGGATGCCTGCTCTACTGCTTCCAGCCATGGAGATGGAACATAACCATAATGGCTAGTTGATAGTCTTTGATGGAGGCATGAATTTGGGCAATCCTCTTCCAAATCTATCTATGCAGGTGGCCATCACTGCCTCCTGTGGGAGGGTGTTCCATAGTTTAACTATGCAATGAATTCATATCAACATCTTGTTTTCTGCTGCTCTGGAGGGCAGGACTCAAACCAATGGCTTCAAGTTACAAGAAAAGAGATTCCAACTATGGTCTCCATCAAGTGGTTGTGAGCTCTCCTTCAGTGAAGGTTTTTAAGCATAGGTTGGATGGCCATCAGTCATGGATGCTTTAGCTGAGATTCCTGCATAGCAGGGGTTTGGACTAGATGACCCTTGGGGTACCTCTAGCAACTCTACAATTCTATGATTCAATTCTATGATTCTATGATCTTGTTTTAGAAGAAATCTGGTAGCTGCTTTGGCCAAGCATCAGTGTAACTGATGGCCTGAACTTCTGGAGAAAGCCCCAATACAGTAGTTCAAGCTTATCATCCTCTCTGTTTTGGATTCAGGTTTCCAATACGTAATTGGGAAAGTTGAGATTGCTGTGTGTGTGTGTGTAGCTAGGGAGCCCTTGCTCAGCAGGAAAATGAAATAAAACCACATTCAAGCAATGCACACAGATACATAGGAATTGATTGCCCCGCTGCACATTTAACGCCTACTGTCCCATAACCCCCATCTAGTGAGGTCTATGGGAGCCTCAGCAGCAATTTGCAAATTTATGATGTGATAAATAGAAATCCTTTGTTTTGATTTTTAATTTGCATATTTATTGAGAGATGACTTGATCTTAATTAGTTCTGCTTTGTATGTATGTGTGTGCGCATATTTGTTTGTTTGCTTGTGTTCTTGAAAGGCTGCTTTGTATGAGTAGGAGCCCCGCGTTCCTGCTGACATAACCAAAAACAAGAGAAAAGACAGACCCATTGGGGCTGTTATTTATTCCTAAGTCAAACACACACACACACACACACACACACACACACACACACACACGTCTCTCTCACTCTTCTAGAAAAGGCTCTTTTATGTTAAATGCTGGCATAAACATTCAGTTCATTCTATGTACACTAAGCTCTCAAGCTTCGATGCTCTTCTGAATCAGAATATCTTGCTCAGCATTTTCTACATGGACTGGTAGTGGCTCTCCATAGTTTTCCTTCCTGCACTACCTAGAGATGTCAGGGATTAAACCTGGGACAGTGTGCAAGGCCGATGCTCTGCCATTGAGCTACAGATACGTAGCATGCCCTCTTCTTCTTCTGATGAAGAACTACTTCAGGATGAGTTGGAGCCCCCAGAAGCTTAGGAATAGCCCAGAACAACAGCCATGGAGGAGCCTCGATGAGGTTTCCCTCAGCCAAATCAATGTTACAAGTTCCTCACAATCTGCATTGTTTCCTGGTGATATATTATATTGCTGGCAGCTTTCTTTCTACAAGTAAGTTGTAATGTTTGTGAACATTCTTTTTTGTTCTTTCTTTTTTATTTCAGACAAAACATTAAAAGAAACAAACCAATATAAAACAAGCCAAACATTTCAAAGATCACCCCGAGAGAAAGAAATACATAAATGAACCTTCTGTGTCCTCATTACACACTTTGGAAAGAATATATCTATACATGCCAAACTTACAGCAGACTTGCAAAGTTAACAACAATGTCCTTTAAATCTTGGTGATAGCCAGTGACATGATATATAATTAAAGAAAATGTGGAATATAGAGGAAAAAGTTCAGGATAGCATACCTCCCCAAAAAGAAAAGTAAACAGAAGATAATCTCGGTTCTTCTGGTGAGAAATTAATGCAAGGAAGGAAGGGTGACTGGTTATCATAAAATTTACCTTGTGGAATATCACCTCTGACTACTCTGCAAGGTTGTGTTAGTCTACAAGTTGTTGTTGTTGTTGTTTAGTCGTTTAGTCATGTCTGACTCTTCGTGACCCTATGGACCAGAGCACGCCAGGCACTCCTGTCTTCCACTGCATCCCACAGTTTGGTCAGACTCATGTTGGTAGTTTCAAGAACACTGTCCAACCATCTCATCCCCTGTTGTCCCCTTCTCCTAGTGTCCTCCATCTTTCCCAGCATCAGGGTCTTTTCCAGGGACTCTTCTCTTCTCATGAGGTGGCCAAAGTATTGGAGCCTCAGCTTCAGGATCTGTCCTTCCAGTGAGCACTCAGGGCTGATTTCCTTCAGAATGGATAGGTTTGATCTTCTAGCAGTCCATGGAACTCTCAAGAATCTCCTCCAGCACCATAATTCAAAAGCATCAATTCTTCGGCGATCAGCCTTCTTTATGGTCCAGCTCTCACTTCCATACATCACTACTGGGAAAACCATAGCTTTAACTATATGGACCTTTGTTGGCAAGGTGATGTCTCTGCTTTTTAAGATGCTGTCTAGGTTTGTCATTGCTTTTCTCCCAAGAAGCAGGCGTCTTTTAATTTCGTGACTGCTGTCACCATCTGCAGTGATCATGGAACCCAAGAAAGCAAAATCTCTCACTGCCTCCATTTCTTCCCCTTCTATTTGCCAGGAGGTGATGGGACCAGTGGCCATGATCTTGGTTTTTTTGATGATGAGCTTCAGACCATATTTTGCGCTCTCCTCTTTTACCCTCATTAAAAGGTTCTTTAAGTGCCATCTTGCAAACCCTGTTGTAGTAAAGGTAAAGGACCCCTGGATGGTTAAGTTCAGTCAAAGGCGACCATGGGGTGTGGCGCTCTTCTTGCTTTTCAGGCTAAGAGAGCTGGCGTTTGTCCACAGACAGCTTTCCGGGTCATGTGAGTAGAATGACTAAACCACTGCTGGCACAACAGGACCACCATGGCACATACCAGAGCGCACAGAAATGCTGTTTACCTTCACCCCACAGTGGTACCTACTTGCACTGCTAGGCTGGCAGAAGCTGGGGCAGAGCAACGAGAACTCACCCCGTCACACGGATTTGAACTGCTGACCTTCCAATCAGCAAACCCAAGAGGCTCAGTAGTTTAGACCACAGCACTACCAGCATCCCCCATCCCTACTGTGCCAGCTCTGTATGGTTAACAAATGATCACTTCTCCATAAAAATGCAATCTCCAACCAGGCAGGAAATGGATTATTAACGGCTTCAAAATATATATCTTTACTTGCTCCTCAGCATAATGATAGCAAGACCAAACTGTGGCCTTTTACTCCGGGCCGTCTTTAGCAGATGCAGCGCCGGGGTGGAAATATCCGCCCAATGCCCTCAAATTACCATGGATAGTGTTGGGGTGGCCATAGCTGTGCACTGCCAGCTATTGGGGGGGGCAATGCCACTGTGGGAGAGCAATTACTGCAGAGGCTTGGGAGTGAAGTTGCGCCCCTCCCAAGCCTCCTTGGGAGGAGAGCAATCCTCGCAGAGGCTTGGGAGGCTTGGGAGGGAAGGTGTGTGCCTGCCAGCCATATGGTTGGCGGGGTGCAGCTTCCTTCCTAAGCCTCTGCAGGGATCGCTCTCCTCCCGACGAGGCTTGGGAGAGACGCAACTTCACTCCCAAGCCTCTGCGAAGATTGCTCTCCTCCTGTGGAGGCTTGGGAGGGAAGCTGCACGCCTGCCAGCTGCCATAAGGAAAAGGGGAGGCCACTGGCAAAGCCGCGCCGCTCCCCCACTTGCTGGGGTGCCCCTGAGAGGCTGGCTGGCACCCTGGCGTGACGCACCACTAAGCCCTATGGGAAAGATGGCTCTGCTTTTACCAATGTAATATTCAGAATTTTAATAGTCCAGTGTAAAACTTCATCCCAAAATTTGGTTATGGCCTGAAACTCCCATCAAAAGTGAATATAAGGTCCATTAGTAGAAAAACCTTCACCAACCAAGAGAGATAACCAAGCAACAAATATGACATAAATGCACTGGAGTCAGATACCACCTGTGGATTAATTTAAGTGATTGCTTCTTAACAAGTGTAGAGATCAGTTTAAATGAGGGTGGCCACCATACAGCCTTTCAGTCCCTTTCAGATATTTCCCCTATATCTGCTTCCTATATCCAACATAAGTCCCCCTTATCAATGAATAAGTTTATGAACATTCCATGACATCATAGCACCTCATCCAATGATTGCTTCTCTCTGCAAAGCATTTATCAGCCCATCTGTATAGATTCCTGGTTCAGAGCAAACACCCTATAAATAAACAGTTTATTACAGAGAAACAATTAAGAGTTGTCTCCAAGATTCTGTTTGTGATGACTATTTCCTCGATAAGCTTCCTTTTTCTGAATTCACATTTCCTTTTCTTTCGCCATAAAAGTCTAAAGGAAAGGTATAACTTGTTGGGACTTGTACTAATTAGTTTTTCAGAAGTTCCCAAGGTAATTGCAGCTTGCAAGGTTTGTAATTGATTTTGCCAGATTAAAAATAAAATAAAAAATAGATGCCTGATCGAGGCCTGTAGAAATTTAGCATGTCAAAGCAAGGGGAAAACAATAACTTGTCAGGCTAAACAGAAGGATCATAAGACTAAAGAACCAAATGGGGCTGACTTCTGCAATGTATCAATTTCTTTAAACTTTGTTTGCCTCACCTCACCTTTTGACTATAAGATCCTTTCATCAGTGGAGGCTGGTGCTCATTGGCACTGGTAGGGCAGAAAGCAGGGAGGCCACCAGCAGATGGCGCTACAGTCAATGACTAGTAGGGCCAGAACTGCACAGAGTCAACTAATTCTGGTTTTGCTCCTATTCTGCTAAGTTCTACAAAGGGAACATAGAGACTAAGGAGGAGAAGGCTGAGAACTAGTGGCACCTGCCCCCAAGACTAGTTATAAGTACTGAGTTGGGGTTTGGGTAAGGGCACACTAAGCTAGGTGGGACAGTGCCCCATTCACACAAATTGACCCAACTTCATTGCCTATTACTGCCTCAATAAATAAGAAAAAATAAGTGAATGATATGTATTGTATGTGCAGTAAATCTGTTAAAAGCATTGAAAAATCTAACAAAAATTAATGTTAAAAAAATAAAAATCAGCAGGCTTTGGTGTACTAACTGATTTTAACGAGAGAGCTGGTGCTGTGTTGTTCTTATTGTAGTTATTTTCATGGCTTTAATAGATTTTATATATGCATACAGGTAACTTGCAACTTAGCCACATTTAACTTGTGTGCATTCAGCTTTATGTGACTGGTGGATTTCCCCAAATATTTTTTTTAAGGGAGCAGAAAGAGAGCAGGTGTCCAGGAAAAAGGACTTTGGCAATTCCACCGGCCATTGAACCCAATGTGTTTTGGCTTCAGGCAATTTGGATTTACACGCAGGCCCTGGAACTTAACCCCACTGTAAGTTGTGAGTTGCCTGTATAGTTGAAATTCTGTCAATGGGTTTTTTTTAAAAATAAAATAAAATAATTATTTTTTTTCTCTCTCTCTCTGTTGTTAGCAGTTCTTGTTTTTATCTGTAAGCCACCTTGAATCCCAACAGGGATAAAGGCAGGGAATGAATGAATGAATGAATGAATGAACATGTAGATTGCAAATCTTATTCAAAATATGTTAGCATAAAATGGTAAAACCATAAAAAGAACACAGTTGAACACAGAAAATAGTAAATAATAATATTAATGCCAATACTACTATTAGTAATAACAAATAGGAGGAGAAGCAACAGCCACATAACACAAAGCAAGTTAACTGGATGCAATAGTCTGGGATCATGTTATTCACAGCAGTATGAAGCCCTGAGTGCTCACTGGAAGGACAGATGCTGAGGCTCCAATACTTTGGCCACCTCATGAGAAGAGAAGACTCCCTGGAAAAGACCCTGATGCTGGGAAAGATGGAGGGCACTAGGAGAAGGGGACGACAGAGGACGAGATGGTTGGACAGTGTTCTCGAAGCTACGAACATGAGTTTGACCAAGCTGTGGGAGGCAGTGGAAGACAGGAGTGCCTGGCGTGCTATGGTCCATGGGGTCATGAAGAGTCAGACACGACTAAATGACTAAACAACAACAACAAAATGATGCCACTTTAAACAGTCATGGCTTCTCTCATAGTATTCTGGGAAGTAAAGTTTGTTCAAGGTGCTGAGACTTGTTAGCAGAATCCTATTCCACCTCACAAAACTACAATCCTCAGGGTGAGGGGCACCAACTCCTGGGGGCCCAACCCTTTTTGGCTCCCCAAATGTTCAAAATAATTAGGCCCAAACTCACTGAGCCAAATGGAGTGTGGTTTCAATGGCCAGCTCCTCCTCCTCCTCCTCCTCCTCCTCCTCCTCCTCCTCCTGAACCCATCCAGGGCTGTCTCAAGCAGGTCGGGCGCCCTGGCGCTGAGGCGCGGAGATCGCCCCGGCACCCTCGCAGCGCGCAGCATGGATTCCACGCGGCTTCGCCGCACAGCGCCCCCCCTGCTGGCTCGGCGCCCTGGCACCCCGCGCCACTGGGACAACACCTAGAGCCGGGCCTGAACCCATCCATTCCTTAGAATCAGCATCAGAGGCATTGCTCATTGGCCCACCTTTAAGATCAGTTAGAAAGCCATTTCCCCTCCCTTAGTGGAGACATTCCATGGCAGAACCATGGAACAGAACAGCTGGATTGAGCTGTTATGTGGTTCAGTGACAGAAGAGATCACTTTGTGTAGACTAAAGAAGGAAAGGGCAGAGCAACCTTTGGGGTGTAGAAAGAGGAGGGGACAGCTGAGAGATTACGGCGCAGAGTGCAGAAAGTTTTGTTATCCTAAAGATGTGTGTGTGTGTGTGTGTGTGTGTGTGAAAAATAACGCAGAGCTCAAAATTGTAACCAAAAAATGTTGCTTTCCCCATGGTAACCATAGCAATGCCACCCTTCTGCATTAATAAAAATGAAAAAGTGGCCCTTGGAGTAATTTAAGTTGTGAACCCCTTTGTAGCAGAGCTACAATCTGGGAGAAGCACATCACTGCATCAGTAAACTAAATAATACTTTCCCTCTAGATACTTTCATGCATTTGAGCCGAAATTTAATTGAAGCATTTTTTTCTAAGGGGAAGAATGAGCAGAAATAAAAAAATAAATGAAAAATTAAGAAGCTTTGGGGATCAGTACAGAGACTTGCCTCCCCCTGTTTTGTGACTGCCTTGCATCTGTTCAAGTCAGTTTGTTTTATTAATGCTCGCTTGGCCTAAAGCGATTGGAGGGATGTTAAAAGATGCAGTGTTAGCACAGTACTGACACAGGGATTCCCCCCCCCCCTGTAAGAAAGAAAATTAACGATTGCACATAAGATTGAACCCGGCCTTTCTCCGGCTCTCTACTCTTCCACATTTTTTGGCTTATAAAAAAAGCCAAACAAACCTAGCACAGCAGAAGGAGAATAAAGCATATACAGTGGTACCTCGGTTTATGAACACAATTGGTTCCGGAAGTCTGTTCATAAACTGAAGCGTTCATAAACTGAAGCGAACTTTCCCATTGAAAGTAATGGAAAGTGGATTAATCCGTTCCAGATGGGTCTGCGGAGTACTTAAACTGAAGCGTTCATAAACTGAAGCATGGGTGTAATTGGTTCTGGAAGTCTGTTCATAAACTGAAGCGTTCATAAACTGAAGCGAACTTTCCCATTGAAAGTAATGGAAAATGAATTAATCTGTTCCAGGTGGGTCCGGGGTGTTCATAAACCGAAAATTCATAAACCAAGGTGTTCATAAACCGAGGTTCCACTGTAGATGTATCGTTCCACAATGACCGCTCCGCACATCAAATGGGGGGGGCGCCTTTTGCGTGGCCGCGCGCAGCCCCCCGGATCCCAGTGCGGCTCCTGGTAGTTTGGGCTGGCTTCATCCTCCCCAGGCTGGATACCTGGAGGTCTCTGCCTACCTCAGCAGGGCCGGCCCTAAGGCAAGGCTAGGTGGGGCACGGCACCAGGGAGGCGCCACACTGCTCTGCCTGTGCATCAGCCGCGCTGCATGCTGCACCCACATGGCAGCCGCGCTCGGAAATGGGAGGGGGGGCTCCAGAGGGATAGTTCACGCCAGGGCACCAGCTATGCTTAAGACGGCCCTGTACCTCAGCCAATCGCCCAATCCTGCCTGGGGAGGCGTTGCCAGGGGATTGGCCACGTAAGGGAAGGGACCACCCTGCCCACACAACAGAAGGTGAATCTTATCTGCGAAGCGTCAGTTGGCTCCAAAGCTTCTCCCACCCTGCCCTCCCTCAGTTAAGTCTTCTTTTGCAGGTTAACCTCTTCTCCACAGGTACGCAGGCGCTGCTACATCAGGGTCGCTGTTGAAGAGCCGGAAAGGAATTTTCCTGCATTGGCAGGTTTTGCATATCCCGTAGCAAAACGTCACAACTTTGGCGGTTTCAGGCCTAGGGTGGAATCCTTTAGTCTATCTTTCTAAATGGGGGGGGGGGGCGTGAAGCAGTGACCCATACCCCCCTTGCAGCGGTGATCCCAGGGTTCCCCTTTAAAGTGGTCTTTAGGGGGAGGCATTGGCCATACTCTGAGAGGTTGTCATTGCAATGGCATTGCAATGGTGGCAAAACAGGGGGTGGGCTCTCTGCTTGAACATATGTTCTCCAGAGCCAGCCCAATCCCCACACATTCTGAATAACCCTGATGTCTCCCAGATCCCCGGCTGGGGACTGGGAAGGATAAATGCCCAATGCCTAAGCCAAGGTCTCCCTACATCTGAAACTTAATAAAGTTGTGGCCAATTTTAATCCCATAGCATGTTGTCTTGAGTCATTATTCTGCTCGGGAGTCGCCTGGGGTTGGTGGGACTCTGCCTGTCCACGCAATATTAGGATGCCTGCAAGAGGGTTCAGGGAGCCAGTATCGAAGGAGAGCAGATGATCTGCAGAAACCTTCAAGTTCAGATCTAAGAAAGGTATAAGATTGCCACTCCCCCCCCCAAGCCCCTACTATTCTGTTTTTTGGTAGCAAATATTAGGAAACAAGAATTCTGATCTCCTTGCCAAGACAATAACTTGGGGTAGAGCAGCTGTTTTGTACGCCATGGGTTCCTGGTTCAATTCCCGGTTTCCCCTGCCCCAAAGAATTCAGCTAGCAGGTGATTGGGAAGATCTTCTGCTTGGTATCTCGGAGAGTTGCTGCTAATCAGTGCGGACAATGCTGGGCTAGATGACTAAACCTGAAAGATCAAGGTTCAATAAACCACACAGCCATGAAGCTCATTGGGTGAGCATAGGACAATTGCCATCTCCCAGTTCCACCTACCTCACAAGCTTGTTGTCATAATGAAATCTCAAGGGGAGAACCATGTATGGTACCTTGAACTCCTCGGAGGAAAGGTGGCATACAAATGCAATCAGTAAATGAAATATCTGGTGCTATTTATTAGTAGCAAAAATAGACACTTTGAAGCCACAATCCTATGCACATTTATCTAAGAACAAGTCCTCAGCAAGTCCTGAGCTCTGTGGGAGTTACTTTTGAGTAAACATTTATATGATTGTGCTTTGGCATGTGAGCAGTCTCCATTCCATCCTGTGTTCATCCCAATCACTGCTGCTTCCGTTCTGCTTCTGTTCGGCTTCTGATAAAATCTGTGTTATCCATCTCACTATCCACTAAGACTGAAACAAACATCATTAATCATGTGATTGACTTCAATGCTTTTCGGCGAAGGGAAGCATTGAAAACACCAAAAATAACATAATTGTTTGCATGCTATTTGCAGATTAAAAGAACGATGGCAGTGATTTCCATCCCTGACTTCAGATGAATACGCCAATTGTGTCCATTTCTGCCCCCGTTTCTGTTTCCAACTCCCCAGCCTCCCTAATTGTGCCACAAGCATTACACCTCCATGAATACACCATCCCTCTGTAAATAATCTAGGTTCTGGCCATTTTTTATATAGGGTAGCTGCAAAACTGATGTGAGAGATCTTCATCTTACACAACACCCAAAAATAGGAAGTGCATCACATACACACCCTACAAAAGACAACTAAAGTGGACACAAATTTTCATGAAAGTTCTGTATGCTAATTTATATGTATTGGTGCACACTTAGAATTGCACATTAATTGCTAAAATTCAGTCAAAAATGCCTATTGCTGGACAGAAGGAAGATTTGCCCATGGAACATGTGCCTGTTCAATCTGCAGATCAGCTACTGATGGGCAAGAAGGAGTTCTCTGCGTCCCCTGCTCTCCCTTCTTTTTCTCCTGATTTCTCTCTTTGAAGCAGACATTCACACTATGCATTTAAAGCACTATGGCCCTACTTTAAACGGTCTTGGCTTCCCCCAAAGAATTCTGGGAGCTGTAGTTTGTTAAGGATATGGAGAGTTGTTAGGAGACCCCTATTCCTCTCAAGGAACTACAATTCTCAGAGTGCTTTAACAATCAATCTGTCTTCACATGTTCAAACAGTATGTATCATTTTGAAGCCTGAAAAAGGCAGTCAGCTCCCAAGAAACTCAGTCAGCCAGTGAGCATCATCCAGACCTCTCCATACATTCATTGATGTATATCGGAGAGTATTGTAGGGGTTATTTTTGTTTTGTTACCTTGTTATATATCATTGTGTTTTTATATTGTAAACCATCCTGTAATCCTTGAATGAAGGATGGTATAGTAGTAGTAGTAGTAGCAGTAGTAGTAGTAGTAGTATATTTCCCTGAACTTGGTGTGTTGCGTGAAATATGGCTAAAATCTGAACTCATAGAAACAACTATTGAGTAGTACGAAAGCTAAACTGTTAGAGTAAACATATGCAGTCTTCAGAGACAAAACAATTTAACATATGTATGAATAGTTCGAATTCAACATGGACATGCTCCTTAGATCTGCAACTTGACAATGGAAGTTTACAGAGAAAATTGATTTAATTGCTTTGCAAATCTATAACTCTCTGTAGGTTATTCATGTATTCATCTTCCATTATGTGTGAGTTTGAGATTATGTAAATGTGTTTACATAAACCATGGTTGGCAGGTTCATCTGGGTCCCCTGATGCACAGCTTCAGCTATGGGGGAGGAAGGGTTTGGGGCTTGGATCTTGGTCCAACTCCTTGAAGGTTTGAAGAAGCAATATTAGTTTGGCAGGGTGGTGTGTGTGTGTGTGTGTGTGTGTGTGTGTGTGTGTGTGTGTGTGTGTGTGTGTGTTATTGACAGCTTAAAAGCCAGAAATTTAAATAGGAGCGGCAACAATGTAACTGTGATATTTTGAGCTAACATCTTGTTAATGAACCTCTGTTTGAAAGCTTTGATTACACACCTTATGTCATTTTGTTGTTGTTTCTACCATAATGTAAAGGGGGAAGAATGTTTCATTCCCACAGAAACGTGCTGGGTAATTAGTTGCCATTTACTTAATCATATGCTGCTCAGATCCGGCTCTGATCCGCAGTTAGTGTCACGGGTCCCATGGAGATAGATGCCTTGGAGGGGAGATCCTAGGATGTGGAGGAAGAGATTGTGGAGTTGGAGCTAGAGTAGGCAGAGGAGGGCCCAAGCAGGATGGGGTTGGCAAGAATGGTGCCTCAAAAAATGTATGAGTGAGAAGATGTGGGGCGAGTGATCAGAAGAAGACTGAGGAGCTGGATATTGGGGAAGGTTCAAGCAGGTTGTCAGAGAGGTATGATACCTAAAGCAGGCATCCCCAAACTGCAGCCCTACAGATGTTTTGGCCTACAACTCCCATGATCCCTAGCTAACAGGACCAGTGGCCGGGGAAGATGGGAATTGTAGTCCAAAACATCTGGAGAGCTGAAGTTTGGGGATGCCTGCTCTAGAGGGTCACTGTTGCCAGCCCCTCCTGTTACTCCTCTTACTCAGGGCCAGCCCTATGGCCAGGCTGGGTGGCGCAATGCAGCTGCGCCCGCCCGACCGCTCCGCCGCGCAGCAGCGCCCTCGGCAGCTGCGCTGCACGCTGAGCCTGCCCGCCCGCCGCGCAGCAGCGCCTGCGGCAGCCACGCTACACACTGCACCCACCCGCCTGACGCGCTGGGAAACGGGGGGGGCGCCGGAGGGATCTGTCGCACCACGGCGCCAGGGTGCCAGAGGTGCTTAAGATGGCCCTGCTCTTACTAAGCAGCCTCCTCCAGGAGAGGTTCAGGTGAGTTGGATACAGAGCTGCCACCTCCAGCACCAAGGACACAGAGAAGCCAGTGTTGCCATGTACAAACCTCACAAGCCCAGCCCACTTGCAGAAGCACCCATTTGCTAGCCTGGAGTAGAGGTGGCTGCTGTTTGCCACGCTAATGCTTCTGCCTGCCCCCCCCCCTTAAAAGGAAGAGGCAGAGGGTGTGAAGCTTGTTGGGTCAACGTCTCAACTCAGGCCACTATTTTAAATCAAACTGTAGGCTAAACATATGACAATGGGCTGTAGCCAACTAAGTCAATGTAGAACTATTTAAAACATTGGGTTTAAGTCAATACTTTGATTGTAGTGGGTCTACTCTGAGTATGGCATAAGTTGGTTTCCACACAATACCTCAGGAAGGGAATATTTAAACTGGCCATTATTTAGGGGGGAAAGCCAGACATAACCGTGAAGTTTGCAGTTCCGAGATTCATATTATGGGCAATGGAAACTCATAACGATCCCCTCAAGTATGAGGGCAACATTATATCTCCCTGATCCTTTAATCCAAGCCAAAGAATAGCTTCCCTCTTCCTTCCTCTCAACCCAATCAACAAACATCTCTTCCTTCCTCAGCTGTCTCTTCACAAGTGCTCTTCTCTTTCTTTCAATGGCTACTGAATGGCTCCAGCATAGGAGGCAGAAAGCCCTTCCTTCCAAGGTAAGTGGCCTGATGGGTTTGGGGAATCACAGGTGTGAAGGAAAGAGATTGGGGGGACTCACAGGACAGTGGAAGGTTCAGAGTCCATTATACCTCTGACTGGGTGTACAATAGATTCCCATCCTTTGAGGAACTGGTTTGTATTATTTTAAACCAGTATTATTGCCAGCATGTGACTGCCAATGTGTTTGCCAGTACTTCTTATGGTGCCCATGAAAGGTCTCATTAAACATCCCCTCATAAATCCACAATGCACAATAGACTGTTGGCTGTCCCTGCTCAGTTCCTGTTTGCACAAGTGCTCAGCTTCCCCTACACTGAATACCTCTTCCCTTAAACATGCCCCCTTGGATGCCAGGATTGGACACCCATCTTCCCATCCATTCTGAGCAGAAGAGAGGCACAAAGAGCTTCCTTTTGTAAGGGTGGTGGTGATTGGCGTAGGTGCTTTTAATCCCCTCTAATCTCCATTTTGTGGTCCTTCCTCTTCGGGATGTGGCAGCCTTTTTGTTATGCCACACAGAGCATTCTCATAATTCCACGTGTGTCCTCTGCCCCTCAAAGCTCAGCGATTGTTTTTAATTAGGTGAACTGGGGAGGCGGGTGGGAGGTAAGTTGTGCTTCACTAGAATCTTACAGCATCTGATTTACAAAACAGAACTTCGTTGGTTAAAAACCGGAGAGCTCAGCCAGAAAAAGACCCTGCAAATCCAGTTGGCAATTATTGAAAGGGGGGGAGCACACCCATGTGTGTTTTCTCAAATTAATTTCCAACAGCTTTGCTCATAGGCCATGCTTTTCTTTGCTTCTGTTGTCTGCCTCACAAGGGATCTGTGAGTTCTGATTAGACAGACAAATGTGGAAAAGTTGTGTGTGTGTGTGTTTGCGCTTGTGTGTTACCAAAGGGGCTTGTATCCATTTGCTGCTTCTGTGTGTACCTTAAGAAATGGGTTTAAAAGAGGATTAGACAAAAGTGGCTACTAGCCACAATGGCTATCCTCTGACTCCACAGTTGGAGATAGCAATACTTCTGAATACCAGTTTCTGGAAACCACAGGAGGGGATCGTGTTCTTATGCTCTGGTCCTGCTGGCAGTTTTCCCAGAGGCATCTGGTTGGCCATTGTGACAGCAGGATGCTGAACTGGATGGAGCATTGGTTTGATCCAGCAGCTTCTTTTCATGTTCTTACTGCAGAAGTAGGGAACCATATGCCTGGAGGCCAAGTGAGGCCAATGGACTTTTCTATATGCCCTCAGTCCTCTTCCCAGACCACATACCCTCCTTGAGTATTTCATATCCTCCAACATTTCTCCGATGGAAATAGGGACGTCCTATTCCATAATAATAAAGATAATTTTATTATCTATACCCCACCCATCTGACGGGGTTGCTCCAGACACTCTGGGTGGCTTCCAACATACATAAAACCATTTTAAAAAACTATACAGATGTCTTCTAAAGGTTGTATTGCCTTGGCTTGGGGGTCACATAACTCCATACCCTCCGATGAAAATAGGGACATCCCACCATACCCTCCAAAATAGGCGCATCCCAAGAAAAAGTGGGATATTCTGGGATCAAATCAGAAACAGAGACAGCTTCTGTAAATCTGGGACTGTCCCTGGAAAATAGAGACACTTGGAGGGTCTTGTATATCTGCCTAGCTGGAATGCTTGTTGTTTGTGTGGAGAGAGAGAGAGAGAGAGAGAGAGAGAGAGAGAGAGAGAGAGAGAGAGAGAGTGTGTGTGTAAACTAGGCTGCTGTAGAAAAGTAACTATTTACATCTATTCAGTGCTTTTTTTCTAGAAAAAAGAGGTACCAGAACTCACCATGAATACCTCCCTTGTTCTCTTATAATGGCAATGGTGGCCACCTGAGAGGTGCCAGAACTGAGTTCCAGTGAGTTCCAGCTGAAAAAAAGCCCTGCATCTATTGTTCTGCAGTCTTTTGCCTATGGGCCCACCCACCACACATATGTGGGCCTAAAAAGGTGGCCCACATATGGAAGGCGGCCTTCAAGCTAAAAAAAGAATTCACATCCCTGTCGTACTATAATTCAGACACATGCAATAGCTGGCCTAATGTAGTTCACCTTCCATATTTGTGTCTGTCCAGATGTTAGACATCTCCTCTGTTTTTGGAGCCATGAGCAGGCAGTGAGAGCTGAGTTTGTTAATCCCCAGGTGGGTCATAAGAATAATATTTAGCATTAATACAGTGCTTTCGAGTACTCAAATCAAGATTACTTATCTCAGTAATCTCAGCCTTCTGCATAGCATTACACAGGAGACATCTTGTCTCTTGTCCCTATTCATGAACGTTTTTCACTTGAAAGCCGGTCCCATTAATGACACTAGAATTGACTTCCTGAATGGCAGCGCTTAGAATTGGCAATATCACCGACGTTCCTTAATTATCTGGTTCAGAATATGAATTTGTCCAGCTCTTCATGCTCTGCTGCATTAGGAATTAAGCTTCATTGCCTCCCAGGTGTACCTCTCTGGCTAGGAAAGTAAAATAAAGTTAAGAAGAGAAGAAGGACCCTGCTGGATCAGGCCAAATCTTCATCTAGTCCAGCAGCCTATTCTTACAGGGGCCAAACCAGATGCCTATGGCAGGGGTGGGAAGCTCCTAGCCCACAGGTCAAACATGGCATGTCAAAGATCTTAATTAGGCGCTCAAGGCCATTTTCCCCATACCACACCCACCCCACACCTAGCATCATATATGATGGCATGTGTGGGGTAAGTACTGGCATGACGTCGGAGAATAATTCAGAGATTGAAGTGAGCTCCTGGTTGTTGTTTTTTGCTTAAGCAACAGTGATCAACAGGGGTTGAAGCAATATGTGACCCAGCGTACAATCATCCTTCAAAAATTGCACTTCTCCAAATGTTGCAACCAATGCATGCAAAAATGTATATATTAGGAGTGCAGCATTAGTGAAAAATAATGTACAAAACTAAAGTTCATTTCATGAGGGGAAATTGTTTGCAGGAAATATGTACTTTAGTGAAAACTGCATGCAAAAATGTGTAACTTAGGAGAAAAAATGCACTAATTTTTTTGTGAGGATTAAAATTTGTGAAGCACTAAGAAATGTAGAGAACTATATTTAAGGGCTGCATCCAACAGTTTCTGTCCACTAGTGAAAGGCTTCTTTCACTAGCACAGCTGTTGCACTGCATTCCTCTCTTTTGCAAATTAAAGCTCACTAGGGTTCTTTCACTAGTGAGCTTTAATTTGCAAAAGAGAGGAATGCAGTGCAACGGCTGTGCTAGTGGGAAATAGTTGTGCAACCAAGTTACCAGCAACTTGCTTATCCATTCTTTTGCACAACAGTGTTCTGCTGGCATGAAAGCATTTCACTCATGGAGCAAGGCTAAGTAACTTTAACTGTGAGCTACATTGGATACAACACAAAATTGGCGGGGGTGGGGGAGAGAACAAGAGAAACCAAAATTGACAGAGTCATCCATCCCTGATCTAGATCTGGGCTTCATAGATTGGAAGAATAGAGAAGGTCCAAAGTTCTCCAGTCAGGTAGTAGCTTTCTTTCTTTCGTTCCCTGCCTGGTCACTCCGCAGATTCACTGTGTCAGATTTAATGGTGCTTAGCTACATTTGGTTCAGTTATCAAGGAGCAGAAAACATCTCTCAGGCAAGATGGGTTATCAGCTTATCTCGCAAAGCAGCCTATCAAGCAACACTGCCAGGGCGATTTGAGAAATCTATATTTTAGATGTTACCTTAAGCCTGAAACTTTGTTTGAAAACTTCATACATCTCTCCAAGCAGGAGGTAGCAAAACCCACTAAGATCAGATATCTGTCCAGATGAAAAAGTAATACACTGGAAGTATATGAACTGCTGCTTTCAGACGGCAGGGGGGTTGGGGTGGGATGAAGATGGAGATGACACCGGGAGAATGAATGCTATAAGCACCCTGCCTTCTCCAGTACTGCCAGGTAACTTTTCTTAGGCCTTCAACATTCAATTACCTTCTCGCCAGCAGAATCTCACTTTTGGATTCACAGAACAATTTGTGTGGGGCTTGAACTGACAGCTAGAAAGATTGCAGGGAGATAATCAGTCTGCACATGGCCACCCATTTCTAGACATAAGATAAAACTGCAGGGAGACAGGACACATTAGCTAAAGAAACTTCCCTTGCCCAGATAGGCCAGAGCAGATCATGTGATATCTTTTCATCCCTCGAAAGTTTTTGGGTCCTAGCATCTAGGATGGGGTGGGGAGAACCTCAAGCTCAGGGGCCGTTTGTGGTCCACCAACCTTCTCTATTATTTAGCCCTCAGGGCTCTCCTCGGGTCATGACACATCCCGCACGAGCCTTGTCACATGCCCTCCTCAAGTGCTTCTGCCTGGGTGGAATGTGTCCTTGAACCATGGTGATGCTTCTTCCTTGCCTGGCTGGAGGATGGAAAGATATGTGCATGTGTAGAAAACTCTGGTTTACATGTGGCTGGTACAAAGATAAAAGTCATAACCATTGCGCCACCTACTTTTGCCTTATACTGAGTCGGACCATTGGTTTGAATTCAAGTTGCTGGAATCACAGGTGGACAGAGTGCTCCTGTGCTCATGTCCTGCTTTTAGGCTTCCCGTGGTCATCTGGTTGGCTATTGTGAGAAGAGGATGCTGGAATAGATGGGTCATTAACCCAATCAATCAGGCTGTTAAAAAAATTTCTTGTGTCCATCTAGCTTAGTGTTGTCTATACTCATTGTCAGTGGCTCTCCAAAGTTTCTAGCAAGGGACATTACGAGCTCTACCAGGATATCCTGAGGATTGAACCTGGGACCTTCTACTTGCAAAGCGGCTGCTCTACCGTGCTTTAAAAGAGGTTTAGACAAATTCATGGAGGATAAGGCTATCAGTGGCTGCCAGCCATGATGGCTATGTACTTCCTCCTATCTCCAGCAGTACACCCAGCCTGAGGACAGCTCAGTTAGAGCATGTTGCTGATAGCACCAAAGTTGAAGGTTCGATCCCCGTATGGGACAGCTGCATATTCAGGTTGGACCTGATGATCCTCAGAGTTCCTTCCAACTCTATAATTCTATGACCCTCTATGACCAGTGGCTGAGAATTATGGGAAGAAGCAGTGTTGTTGCACTGAAGTCCTGCAAGTGGTCTTCCCATAGGCATATGGGAAAACATGATGCTGCAGAAGATGGGCCTTTGGTCTGATGGAGTAGGATTCTTCTTATGTTCTTAACCAGGCATAGGCAACCATGGCTCTCCAGATGTTTTGGAACTACAACTCCCATGATCCCTAGCTAACAGGACCAGTGGTCAGGAGAGCCAAGGTTGCCTATGCCTGTTCTTAACCATCCATCAGTGGAATAGAAACAGCTTGATACAACCCAATATGTTTGAACCTTCTCGATAAAACATCAGATGGTTTAAAAACAACAATACTATTTGAAGATGGGTTTTCATTTAAATTTGAGTTTATTTAATCACTTTCTTGGCAGGTGGTCTTTAGATATCCCTTAGAGGCTAGCTTCCAGCCTTCTTCAGTGTCATCAGTTGGCACTGACTAGGATACCTGCATTTTAATAGTAAAGTGTCATTATCTGGAGCAAATGGAAAAAAGTTTGATGCTGGTTTTGTATTTAATTTGGTTTGGGAAGCAATTAAATAGATGCCTGCATATTTTCTTCTGAACTGTTCTGAATCGGGGGACCCTGGAGACGGCTGGACAGGGGGCTAGGATATCAGGGTGTGCAAAGGTGTTAACATTTTGTCCAGATGGAATGATTTATTAAACATATAATTTAAGATAATGCCTCTCTAAGGAAGGAAGCCTAGTGACTCCTAAGGAAATGGAAGGTCTCATGACTCCAGACTCCTTTGAAAGTTAAATTATGCTAAGAGTGGTTGCCATAGGAGAAGCACCAAGGTTAATGTGTCATTCCTTTCATCTTCTGAAATTCCATTATGCATGTGATGTGCGGGTCATAAATGGAATGAACTGGAGAGGCCCAGTCCTTAGTCTGCCAATTGGTCTTTGATGCTCCTCTCAGATTTTTTCCCCCCTGTGGAGTGGTTCCTCACTCCAGGAAAGACACAGCTCTGCACCATTACAACTGTTGGAGTGTTTATTGCATTCATGTAGGATTAAGGTGGGACGCGGGTGGCACTGTGGGTTAAACCACAGAGCCTAGACCTTGCTGATCAGAAGGTTGGCGGTTCGAATCCCCGCCACGGGGTGAGCTCCCATTGCTCGGTCCCAGCTCCTGCCAACCTAGCAGTTCAAAAGCACGTCAAAGTGCAAGTGGATAAATAGGTACCGCTCCGGCGGGAAGGTAAACTACGTTTCCGTGCGCTGCTCTGGTTCACCAGAAGTGGCTTAGTCATGCTGGCCACATGACCTGGAAGCTGTACGCCGGCTCCCTCGGCCAATAGAGCAAGATGAGCACCGCAACCCCAGAGTTGGTCATGACTGGACTGGATTAAGGTATGCAGCTAACCATAGACCTATTCATTCTAAATAGGGCTTAACAGAACACATGAGGTGTGCACGAGTGTGCTAATCACACCCTTGTTGCTGACATCTTTCACATATTCAAGGGCAGCTGTCTGCATCTTGGAAACTTCCTGCATCATGATGTTCTATGGCTGCTAGCCATTATGGCTATGCACTACCTCCATGGCCAGAGGCAGTATGCAAATGAATATGAGTTGCTGGGAGCCACATGCGGGGAGAGTGATCTTGTGCTCAGGTTCTGCTTGTGGGCTTCTCATAGGGCCACTGTGAAAACAGCGTGCTGAACTAGATGGGCCATTGGCCTGATCCAGCAGGCTCTTCTTCTTGTCTTATGAAAAGGGGAGACTCCAGGGCTTCAGTTGCTCTTGAACACAGAAGGGGATGGGGATTGGAGGCAGAGCTTAGCATGCTCATGCACGTTCTTCCCTCCTTACATGTTTAGTTAAACACCCTATACAGAACATATCAATAAGGTTATTGGGATGGGTTCTGAGATATCTCTCTCCTGTTAAGTGGACCCAAACCAGGTAGATGCATACTGGACAACGAAACTGTCACTAAAGGATAGACATAGAGAAATCTCTCAATTTCAGTTTCTCTCAGTTTCTTATTTTTCTAGTCTTAAATTCAGCTCTCCACAATAGCCATCTTCAAATAACTCAGCACTCATTGGGATGTTTTAGATCTTCAAGTCCAAGCCTGCAACATCTCAATTGTACACATGAATAGCACTGTTTCGGCTGCATAAGTAATGGCGTTCTCTTCTGAATTTTGGAAAGAGAAGAAGTTTAGGTTTATTACTGGGGGGAAAGAGGGAATATATGAGGCAAAATGTTAAGCAAACATGTTGGGTGGTTTCCCACATTCTCTGCATTAGTGGATGGCAGAGTTTAAAGCTTGCATAATAAAGGAATTCCATGCAAAGGATGTGCTATTGGAAGCATGTTATGCAACCACTGATTCTTGTTGTGCAATCCATTGCACCACTATCTTTGGTAATGTACTTGTGTTTCTGCTTGCACAACTGTTGGTTCTTGTTGTGCAATAGCTGGTCCTCATTGAGCAATCAAACTTTGGTCAGGTACTTCTGTTTTCACTTGTGCAACAATGTTCCACTTGCACCTTCCACTAGCACTATAACATTAACTGAGTTTAACATAATAATAAAAATTCCTTCAGTAGCACCTTAAAGACCAACTAAGTTTTTATTTTGGTATGAGCTTTCGTGTCCATGCACACTTCTTCAGATACAAAATAAAATTTTTTTATTTTGCTTCGACTCAGACCAACACGGCTACCTACCTGTAACTGAGTTTAACATAGTACTGCACTGGGTACAACCCACTGCATGCCCTGATGAGCCCACACTAGTGCCACTTCCCTGTTGCCACTCCTATCACCCTCCAGCTTCTTGAAGGCAAACATCTGGACTTGTGGATTTCCTCTATTCTTGGAGGCCCCCAACGCATTTCAGAATCTTGATTCCCCACCTTTTTAATGTTTGGGGAACAGTTCTATTGCAAGTCCATTTCTATTTGAGCAGCTTGCTACAGACCCTCTCTCTCTCTCTTCCCTGAGAAGTAATGTGTGTCATTTCTCGCTGTGCCATCAGTGAGGCATCCATCAGGCCTGGAGAGCTTGGAACCCGCTGATAAATGGTTGTTTTCCCTGCTCCAGCTAACATCTCTTAAATGTTTAACAGCACGATTAAACACATGCCTATTGGCTGCTTGGTTACTTTTTATTTCGGATGAAGCACTGTGCTGTTCATTGGAAATGTGTGTGTGTGTGTGCATTCACTCAAGTGTGTGTCAAATATTCATAAATGGCAGAAGAATCTGAAGAATCTATCTTCAGTATTTATTTGTAGCATTTATCTATCAAGAGTATCTATCTTTGCATTGCTAGCTGCTGTGAAAGCTGGTGCCTTATCCATTTTCTCCGAGCATCTATCTGTCTAGCAAGACCCTTCTCCTCAGAGCATCCATTTGTAGCATTTGCCTGTCTACAGAATCATTTTAGGTTTCCTTCCCATATCCATCTCTTTAATGCCATCTATATATCCCCACTATCCAACTCGTACATCTATCCAAAAGTGTTTACTGTATCTTTCGATGGAAACTCTTTATCTTGCCTCACCATCTCTCAGTCACATCCCAGCTCAGCTTGTATTGCTGGGGATTCTGAGACTCCGAGGTCTTCTGTTTTGGTCCTCAAGCTGTGACGGCTGCCTCCGCAAAAGTACCAATTAATTTATCTACTTTGCAAGAAAGGTTAGGCGTGAGGAAATGAACTCCGAAAGGGCACAAATACCACCGGGTTCACGTCTGTTTTCCAGACTTGAATGCCTCCTCTCCCTATCACATTGGAGGGGGGTGTAGCTAATAGGAAGAAGAGTGGGTAACAGCACACTAATTGATGAAGCAAATGACCCCAAAAGGTGATGAAAGGGTGAAGGGCAAATAAATATAAGTTCTCTTGAAGTTATTGCAGCCAGCTGGGAGTTTTACAGATTGGGAGGGAGGCTCTCGGTGATGGAGAGACCTGATATCCCTGTACTAATCACCTGGCATTAAAAATTAGCAGATTTTTCAAATTTTTAAAAGAAGATATGCTGCAAACCTCTTTCAGGGAAGCCCCAAATCCAAACAGAACCTCCTTGGATTAGAGATGGGGAAGCAGTCCCCCTCAAGATGTTGTTGGACTCCAACTCCCATCAGGCCTGTCTGCTGACCATGTTGGCTGGGGCTGATGGGAGCTGGAGTCCAACAACATCTGGATGCTCACTTGTTCCCCATCCTTGGAGTGGGTGGTGTGTTTATTTTGCCTATGGATGTGTAAATGGGTAAATGCATGGCTTAGGTTTTACGTTTTCTGTTGAAGTGGGGGTGGGTTATGTCTGACAGTTTCATTTCCATTCAAAACAAGTCCTGCAACCCTCAGGAGCAAATATTAAGGGCTGAAAGGAGACTGCAAAGGCAAGGGGTGAGGAAAGAGGAAAGCCCCATTCTTTGAAGAAGGACCGTAAGCTTGGTGGTAGTAACCAGGGCTTTTTTCAGCCCAAACTAGCCAGAACTCAGTTCCAGCATCTCTCAGGTGGACACCATTGTCATTTAAAGACAACAAGGGAGGCACTCATGATGAATTCTGGCACCTCTTCTTCTAGAAATATAGCACTGGTAGAAACTGTTTTGCATGCAGAAGTAGGGATGCAAGAATCAGTATATTATTGGTTCATGCTAATTGGGCATGTGCTTATTCTTAAGCTTCTTTCTTATCAGGGTCACAAAATAGTGCAGGCATGACTACCTGCTCCTCACAGAGAAAACAGCAACTAAACCAGCCTCTTCCACACCCAGAGAGTGAAGCTTTTTGCACCTCTCCTCTATTCAGAACAGAAGTGGGGGCTGAGTGGATCCAATCCTAACATATAGTGAAGTGTGGGCATATTGACAGGGTCATGATCAGTGTGTAGGAAAATCTGATCCAGTGCAAGCAGGAATTGGGGAGGTAGAGCAAACAGCCTGCCATGCATTCTAGATGTTTAAGGGATATATAATGAGAGCTTTTGTGGGTGCCAGATGATGGATTGCCAGGAACACTGGCATCTGTAGGCATTACATTGGCAACCTTTGTTTTGGAGACCGCAACAGAGAGACAGGTTAGAGAATAGGGTTTGGTTTCGATTTCCAAGGAAAAGATTTGAGCAG
Organism: Zootoca vivipara; assembly: GCF_965207765.1. Lineage (NCBI taxonomy): Eukaryota > Metazoa > Chordata > Lepidosauria > Squamata > Lacertidae > Zootoca > Zootoca vivipara. The sequence goes on from NC_142596.1 coordinate 19,144,053, forward strand.
TGAAGCAAGAGCTTCGGGAAACTCAAGTGCTTTTTAACATGGAGTGGCTTACCCCCCCTCCTTTTGTGCATCACGTCTAAACATAGATGGATAAAGAGGATAAATTTGCATGGGGAGGAGAGGGCGGTGGCAGAGGAAACTGAGAGAATCAGTGGTAACCGTGTTTGATAAGGCCGTGATTAAATCAAGGTCTCACACTAATTATGCTACATTTAAAAAAACTTAGTCTAGTAAGTAATTGTAATTAAACTACAATTAAACATGTATTTATATCACTCTTTCCTCCTCCTTGCAGCTGTTTGGATGCACCTCCTGTTGTTGCTGTTTACCTTCCAAAACCTCTCCAGTCTGGCACAGGGGAGCCCATTAGATGGGAAGAGGATCTTCCCCAGGCCCCAGGAGGTGGGGGAGATAACATAGCAGAAGTTTCCTAGGGTCTGAACTAGAGGCACGTATTTGCAGACCTGCCTCTTTATGCAAAGATAGGATAAGGAGGGTTGATTTTTAATATATAAAATATTTTTTGGAGCTCCAAGCAATGGTCCTGAAACAAGCAGGGATGAAGGAGAAGCTTGATGAAATATGCATATAAAGCTGAATCAATTTTGCACTTGCCAAAACAATCTGCAAACCAAAGCACAGCTATCCTTGGAAATTCACACTTATGCAAGTTTTGCAGTTCTCCAAACCATGTTTAAGAAAAACAACAACAACAATAGGGGTAAATGTTATTGGGAATAAAGTGTGTGAGCTTCCCTTGGGTGCCTGGTTGGCCACTGCGAAAGCAGAATTGCTTACTAAATGGACCTTTGGCCTGATCCAGCAGTACTTTTCTTATGTTCTTAGAAGACATATCAGCAACAACGTCCTGTCAGGAGCTGCTGGATCTAGAACGGAGAACCAGTGGTGTTGCATCCTTTGCTGGCACCCAGGGCATGCATGTCTGCACCAGGTAGGACTAGGAGCTGGACGCAGAGGGTAAACAAAACCCACCATGCTAACTTAACCCTTGCCAGGCAGGTACCAGGCATGTAGGGTTCATGGGGCATGCTGTGCCGCCTGCCTGCCCACCCGTGCCAAGGGGAGTCTGGCCGGCCGACATGACCCTTGATGGGCACAGACTTGTATAATAAATGGGATGCCTGGCTTATGTCCCCTCAAAATCGTGTGCCTGGGCTACGCCCCTACTGAGAACCTACAATGGGTCATAGCTCAGTAGTAGCAAAGGATGCAACATTGTGTTTTATGGTGTTTAGTACATATATTTTAAAATTGGGTTTTATTGCATGTTGTTTTGAGTGCTCTATAAAGTGGACTGCAGTCCATGGGAATTCATGCCTTTATAAACTGGTTAGCATTTAAGGTGCCACGAGGCTCTTCGTTGTTATATACACATAAGCATTGTATAAATCATCTTGATGTTTACGAGGATGTCAGAATTTTGCTTGGGTGGAAATGTGGTAGCGCCTCTTCTTGACTGAATCTTCCACATGCGCTTAACTATGCTAAATTTAGTAGCGAGGCAGCCTTGTCTTGTGCAGAGGAGTTTGCTAGCAAAATACAACCTTCCAAACAGCCTCAGGCTTCCAGGGCTCTATCTGAGCACGAGGGCAGGTTTGTTTCCTGACCTGTCACAAATGCTAGTCTCTCCTGGCTGCACCTCTGCAGGTGGGGGACAGCAAAGTGAACTTGCCACGGCTTCTGCTCTCTGGTGCTCTGCGAGCAGTCTGTTGCCCTCGGGCTGCAATTTGGCTGTGCTGTAAGGAAGCATGTGTTATTTCCCTGAGCCCAGAGTAAAAGGAGAAATATTGCTGTGCAGAATTTTGTTCACCCCAGAACTCTTGGCAGCTTTGCCTGCAAGTCATATGGGTCAGCCAGGGTCAACCACTTGTGATTTCATGCCTTAAGGCAAGAGATGGGGGACCTTTTCCAGCCCCTGGGCCTAATTCCCTTCTGGACAATATTCCAGCAGTGGACAGGACCAGGGGCGAAAGTGGATGGAGCAAAGAAAATGATTCCCCCCCTTTGTACAGCAGATTAGTTTGTATACACACTGAAAATCCTATTGCGTAACAAGGCCCCAAGAAATCCCAATAACTCACAACGGACACAATAATTATGGTTTGGTTTTTTGGCATTAATTTTGGCCACAACTTTATTTAAAATACAAATTAAATTCGAGTGTTGGCTTAGGCTTTGGTTAATCCTTCTGTCCACCCTAAGGGACAGGACCATTTCCATCTGACCACCGGGTCAGGACCATTCCATCTGCTCTGTTGAGCAGGACCAATTCCATCTGACCATTTGGGTCAGGACCAACTCCGACTTACCTCGCGGTTGGTAAGTCAAGTAAACACCCCAAGGGATTGGAGGTACGGTTTCCCAGTACTCTCCTTCCCCCAAGGAGTGTTCCCCGAGGCTCGGCTCTGTAATGGACACACCATCCTTGCTTAAGGCCGGATGATGGACTAGAGTCCCTGAGCCCCAGGATTCCTTTAACGGAATACTTCTATAAGGAGCAAATAATTGGGGGATAGGCTTATAGGCCATGTCCCTCCAAAACCATTTAACCAAAGCCTAACGGCCAACCTAACAAGTTGTGACAAATTGCTCGTCAGTAGGCGAAAACCACATGGCAACTGCCAATCAGCCAAGTGGGAAAATTCCTACTGAACCCCTGAATACAGCGAGCCCCGCTAGTCAGGCAAGCAGTGTCGGCTAAGGCCTAAAATCAGCGGAGGGTGGGTGGGGATTCGAAGCTCCTCAAAGGGACTGGGCAGAAACGAAAGTGTGGAATCGTTAAGTTAGAAGTGCCTGCCAATCAAATTCCAGGCACGCCCTGTGACACAGCTTAACATTTTAACCCACCCCCTCCCAGATTTCTCTCAGGCCTGTCCGCAAATGCCACTACACTTTATTGAGTGTAATGGTCCTTGTTCTATGATACAGCTCAGTACATAACACACACACTTGTCTATTCTACAGCCAAGCAAGCAAGAATCGCTATTATTAGAGTTCAGGGATCAGGGCCGGATTTAGGTTTGATGAGGCCCTAAGCTACTGAAGGTAATGGGGCCCTTTATATGTCCAGCTGCCCTTCGTCAACAACAAATTGTCACTGGTTTTTTTTTTTTTTTTTGGTGTGTGTGTTGAATTTATGCTATATGGTAATTTATGGACCTAAAGCCATTTTCACATAACAAAATACGTATTTTATCAAAGTAATTGTTGAACTGGGGAAGAAAGAGAGTGGGGCCTTAAGCTATAGCTTGTTTAGCATATACATAAACCTGGCACTGTCAGGGAGACATTCCAACCAAGCAACAACACTGAAAGTAAGGCAGATGAAGACAGAGGGTTTGGGAGAGAGGGTGTGACTCAGGAGGAGGTGGGGTCTGCGGAAAGTCCCAAGGGCCAGATGCATTTCATAGAATCATAGAATTGTAGAGTTGGAAGGGACATCAAGGTTCATCTAGTCCAACTCCCTGCAATGCAGGAATCCTGCACATAACCATCCCTGGGTAGGCTTGAACCACCAACCTTTTGGTTAACAGACGTACTGATTGTGCCACTGGAGGCCCTTGGTACTTTGGTTTGAGGTTACCCACCCCTGGTGTAGGATAATAATGTTCAGCTACAACAAAACAAAACAGGATCCCAAATGGCTGCAAGAAATCCACTCCTGTGTTTGTATATTTTTCTTCTCTCCAGCAATGGAGGGATCGGTCCCTCTCAATTTCACTTGAGTGAGCCCATAAATTGCCGCTTTCCTCTTAGCAGGATGGTGGGAAACTTTGTGACTATAAGCCAGGACAGAAGGAGACAAGGCAGTGATAGAATGGCTCCAACGAAGGCCATATTAAATGAATTTACATAACCAGATCTATAGAGATGGCAATCTATGTACCGGTAGGAAATGAAAGCCCCATTCCACTGCTGTTCAGATTGGTTGTCCATAGAGGGGTACAAACACTCTGATGCCCATGTTGCTGAATTTGCATCATCCCTGACCTTTTTTTTGGGGGGGGTGCTAGATAAGGCTGATGTTGTTGTTGTAGTTCAACAACATGCAGAGGACAGAACTATCCATACTCTATCACTTCCTTTAAGCCCCACCATGCCTGCCCGAATGTGACCAGATTGCTCTGACTATCACCACTAGGTAAATCCAGCCAGCACAGAACAAGTGCAGGGTAGACACAGTGCAGGGTAGATACTCAGTGTCAGTGGGTGGAAAACACTGGGTGAGAATTATCATCATCATCATCATCATCGCTTGTTACTTAAAAGAACTCCAGGAAACTTACATTAAAAAATATACATAAATAAATTAGCTCATGGGGGGTATGTAAAACATTAACATTTCCCACAACATATAAAATGCACACCCACAAAAGACCAGGAAGATTTGGCAGCACACTAGCAATAAAACAAATTCAACTCAGTGTATCAAAACGAAGAGGCATAGCGCCGTTTGCCAGTGCCCGGGGCGGGTGCATGTGCACACACTCCAGGTGGGAGCGGAGTGTACTTGCCCAACCCTTACCGCTGACGCCACAGAGCGGGCACTCATGAGCTGGTGGGGGTGGGGCCCTCCAATTGCCCAGCCCTTGCCCCTGACTTGCGGGCGCTCATGCGCCACCAGGGGAGGGCACGGAGGGTGCTTTTGACCCTCTACACTCACTCAGCACTCGATGCCATGCGATAGGGATTTCTGCAGTGGGCACCTGGTTCCTGCCCTCCCCATTGTGTACCTGGGGCAATGGGCCCCCTGCCACCCCCCATGCTATGCCACTGTCAAATTGTGAGTCTTTATTGAAAAGATGCCCACAAAGGCTATCCTCGCTGGGGAGTTCCTTCCACAGGTGGGGAGCCACAACTAAAAAGACCTTGTCATTACTCTCTGAGCTTACCCTCAGAGGAGGGGGTCAAGAGAAGAGGTTTGGATGGTGATGGAAAGGAATTCTTCTCTGGCTCAGATTAAAATCCAAGGTGGAAATTAATCCAAGGAGTCTTAATTCTTGGGGGTGGGTTGGGAAAGGGAGCAGCATCATGAGATCTCAAGCTCCAGATTTATAAATTCAGAAATAGGAGATCTGCAGCACAGCTGTGTGGGGCCTGGCACAATGTGGAGCTTACTGGCCTTACTGGGTATGAATCCCAGCTCCCTGACAGAACATCAGCACAATGAAATACTGGCTGGGCTTTCATCAAATGTTGACTTCTATTACTCGGCATCCATGTGTTTCGAGGGCCTGATAGGCTGCAGGTAAATGAATGCTGGGATATTTGTCCCCAACAAATACCCACAAATAACTTTTGGCCAGCCATTTCATGTTTCTTGATGCAGAAGGTAACACTTGCAAGTTTAAGAAAGGACTGGAAGAAATGGAGAGCCTCGAGCTCAAGATCTATATTCACTGACAAGACTGATTGGGCCAGTTCAGGTTGATGGCTATCATATCACAAGAATGAGATTAATGGGGCCACTGTGTTATCTTGCGCTAATACCTGGCAGCGGCCAGGCTTGAGACAAGCTATTTGTGAGGAAAAGAGCAAGAGGAGGTGAAGGGGCAAGAAAATTAATGGGCATTTCAACACAGCCCCGATGCTATCAGTGGACCTTAGGAAGGGATTTCTCCCAACTTGGCTTCAGACAAAGCAGGCTAGACTTTGCAGCAAAATAATAGTAGTAGTAGTAATTCTACACATTACACAGCAGAATGCATGCCAATTATTACATTCTCAAAACTCCAGATGTGCCAACTGGGCAACTGTGGGTCAACACTGTCTGGATTTCAAGCAGGGGACATTCCCAGTCCTTCCCAGAAATGCTGGAGATTTAATCTGTGACCATCTGCATGCAAAGGAGATGCTCTACCACAGAGCTATGATGACCCATCCTCACCCCCACTACTCACTTATCATGGGTGTCTAGGAAACAGAGGCGCCGGCTTGCAAGGGTGATGGGGGGGGGCAACAATGTTGTTTGTGTGACGCCTCGACATCCCAATGCAGCACACATGATGTTCTGAAGCCGGGAGGAGCAGGGGCTGGAGCCGAACGCAGCAGCTGTGTGGTTGCAATGGCCGGCGGCTTCTTCTCTGCCTCCTCTTGGTGGCAATGCTGGTGGGAGGCTGTTTTGACCCTTCTTCCCCTCCACGGCAGGAGAAAGAGAAAAGGGAGCCAGCAACGAGCCACGTTGCGGTCAGCTCTATGCTTCGCCTCCACACTTTTTGAAGGGCCAAAGGGTTCAGCCCCCAGGAGCCAGCACTCCCAGTAGTGAATAAACCAATGTGGTTTGTGCGGAATAACTGCGTGCATATGCTCTAAAGTCAAGAAGCATGTGGGTCACTTGATAGTTAACCCAGTAGAGGGGCTTAACACTGGGCTAACCAAAGTGGTGCCTCCAGATGTTGCCTAGACTACAATTCCCATCATCCCTTTGGCCATACTGGATGGCACTGACAGTCCAACAACGTCTTGAATATATATTAAGCCTAACCTGGCTTTAAATCTGAACAGTACCAGTGGGCTGTGTGTGATCATATGTCGCAGTATTACAAAAATATATTCTTAACCCTTCCACCCCCCAAAAGGGGGGTGATGTTTTGCAAGGAGCAGGTACCAGCAGATCATTGGAGGGTTTTAAAAATGAAATGAAAACAAAGTGCTTGTAGTGAGAGCTACACTGTTCATATGTGCCTATAATGACTTGCTGTCAGGGAGATGCATGCTCATTCTTTCAGCAATGGAACACAAAGAGGTTGACTCTGGAATTTTCCCAATCCCTTAATTAGAGCTTTGTTAGGAGAGGAAGGCAGGTGTGGAAGCTTTTCATCTTTGTTGACAGCAAGAGGAAAGTTCATCTGAATTCAACTGTACAACTCAGGGATCTGTCCTCACCTCCTTTGTTATACTTTCTTTTTCAGGTGATGTGCTTCTGCCTGTTTGCTGCATTGCCTCATTTGCCCTAATTCAAACTGGAAGAACCATAGGAAAATTAAAGCTGCCTTATACTGAGTCAGATCCTTAGTCCATCTAGTTCAGTATTGTCTGAACCAGGGGTGAGGAATCGTTTTGGCCCAGCAAGCCAGATCTTCATCTCTTCCCACCTGCATGGGCCCCACTTTGACAGGTGGGTGACACCACCCCACGGTGAATCATGTGATGCTTTCAGGTGGTTGAAAAGTGAAAGGTCCAGCCCAACTGTCAATTGGTCCATGGGGTAATTGGAAGATAGGGGCCAAGGCTATTAGCTGAGGAGTGTGGAGTTCAACTTGAGGGCATCCTGAGCAAGTTTGCAGGTGACACCAAATTGGGAGGGGTGGCTAATAGCCCAGAGGACAGGATCACACTTCAAAATGACCTTAACAGATTAGACAACTGGGCCAAAGCAAACAAGATGAATTTTAACAAGGAGAAATGTAAAGTACTACACTTGGGCAAAAAAAAATGAAAGGCATGAATACAGGATGGGTGACACCTGGCTTGAGAGCAGTACATGTGAAAAGTAGGAGTCTTGGTAAACCACAAACTTGACATGAGTCAACAGTGTGATGCAGCAGCTTAAAAAGCCAATGCAATTCTGGGCAGCATCAATAGGAGTATAGCATCTAGATCAAGGGAAGTAATAGTACCACTGTATTCCGCTCTGGTCAGACCTCACTTGGAATACTGTGTCCAGTTCTGGGCACCACAGCTCAAGAAGGATGATACTGACAAGCTGGAATGTGTTCAGAGGAGGGCAAGCAAAATAGTCAAAGGCCAGGAAACGATGCTTTATGAGGAATGGCTTTGGGACCTGGGTATGTTTAGCCTGGAGAAGAGAAGGTTAAGGGGTGATATGATAGCCATGCTCAAATATATAAAAGGATGTCATATAGAAGAGGGCGAAAGGTTGTTTTCTGCTGCTCCAGAGAAGCGAACACAGAGCAATGGATTCAAACTATAAGAAAGAAGATTCCACCTAAACATTAGGAAGAACTTCCTGACAGTAAGAGCTGTTCGACAGTGGAATTTGCTGCCAAGGAGTGTGGTGGAGTCTCCTTCTTTGGAGGTCTTTAAGCAGAGGCTTCACAACCATCTGTCAGGAATGCTTTGATGGTGTTTCCTGCTTGGCAGGGGGTTGGACTGGATGGCCCTTGTGGTCTCTTCCAACTCTATGATTCTATGAACTCTGCTTTCTGTTTGGGCTGCTTGCGCAAGCTAGTTTTCCACAGGGAACTATCTCATGCACCCAAATGAAGCAGCCACATGGGCAGGGTAATATTAATAGTTATTATCAATACCTGGCGCCTAAAGATATATAATGAAGGCACCAGGTGAGTCTTCCGGGGGAGAGCATTTCATAAGCAGGGAGCCACAGCAGAAAAGGCCTGTTCTTGTGTTGCTGCCCTCCAGGCCTCTCATAGAGGGAGCACACGAAGAAAGGCCTCACGTGATGATTCCAGGGTCTGGGTCAGTTCATATGGGGAGAGGCGGTCCTTGCTCACTTAAATTTTGATGTTAAAAGTGAATTATTGATGTATCCTATCAGTTTCATGCTGCAAATTTTTAAACGTGAACTGGTTATAGCCAGGGCTTTTTCTTGGCTGGAACTCCCTGGAACTCAGTTCTGACACCTGTCAGGTGGGCATCATCACCATTCTAAGAGAGTGAGGGAGGTGTTCATGGTGAGTTCCAGCACCTCTTTTTGTAGAAAAATAGCACTGATTAGAGCATGGGTAGGCAAACTAAAGCCCTGGGGCTGGATCTGGCCCAATCGCCTTCTAAATCCGGCCTTTAGCGTAGTTTTACATGAGTAGAATGTGTGTTTTTATTTAAAATGCATCTCTGGGTTATTTGTGGGGCATAGGAATTCGTTCATCCCTCCCCCCCCAAAAATAGTCTGCCCCCCCACAAGGTCTGAGGGACAGTGGACCGGCCCCCTGCTGAAAAAGTTTGCTGACCCCTGGATTAGAGCACTGGCACTATTTCACTTGGGATTCAGTCGCCTAGCTTCAAAAGCCAGGTTGCACAATTATCATTGATTGGGAAGCCTGTGAAACAAAAAAGATTGGATTTTTTTGTGATAAGAAAAATAATGGGGAAATGCCCTGGAAAATGTTGGCCAACATGTCCGTGATGCAGCAACATCTAAGCTCCTGCAAACAAATCAGGATGAATGCTTAATAAGCAGGTCACCACACCCTGAAAGCACTCGAAACCACTTTAAATACCCATGGCCTCCCCTAAAGGATCCTGGGAGGTATAGTATGTTAAGTGTGTTGAGAGTTAAACCAGAGTGGTTTAACAGCTATTCATAGAGACCTCTTGGAATTATAGATTGGCAAGGGGAACAGGGGGTCTCCTAACCATTCTCAGCACCCTTAGCAAACTACAGTTCCCAAAATCCTTTAGGGGAAGCCATGATTGTTTAAAGTGGTATCCTAGTGCTTTAAATGTGCGGTGTGAATGTGGTCTGTGGAAGGCAAACGGAGGTTTAGGGGCTGGGTTTATCAGCTATCATTGGGTAGTTCATAGTTTCGAAGTGTTTTCATCCCCAGGCCTTCAAAATTCCCCTTGTTCCTCCCCTCCCCTGCCTATAGTGTTGGCTTTTCAGCCTGACCCCTCTGCGCTTGCAAATCATGCTAAGTGGGAGAGAGCAGAGCTTTAGGTGGTTGCGTTTGATGCATTTTGTTTAAGTTGCTCATGCTGTTCCAACATCTGTCATTCCCTCTGCAGCCGTGCAATCAAACTGTCAGGGCTGAGTGAAGCTTTGCTGATCCAATCTGCTCCTGCTGCAGTTCCTTGTCAAAAACATCAGGATGTGGTGGATACAGTTGCATGCTCTTTAAACAACACAGCTTTATTTCCCCCTATTAGGGGTACTGTTTTGGTTGCTTCTTTCACAAGTCCCAGAGTACTCGCCTTCATTTGCAAAACATGTGTGGCTTGGGTTGCGATCACAGTAACACACAACGCCACCCTAATTCCAGCAGTGTCAGAAAGCATCTCATTCTTCCCTCTTCCTGGGCTTGTGCTACCCAGACAGAAGACAATTATACCTCTCAATCTTGTTTGTAGCATTCCAAAAACACATCCTAGGAATGGATTTCTTGCCCGCCCCTCATTTGTTTCAGAACAATTCCAAGTGCTGAGTTTGACTGTTAGATTCTATCACAGGTTAAGAACTTGAGCCCTGAAGAAATATTTCCCTCCACATTTGTCTGTCGATACACCATGATGCAGCCAAAATGGTGGCCTCCAAGTTTTGTTGGATTAACACAGGCATCCCCAAACTGCGGCCCTCCAGATGTTTTAGCCTACAACTCCCATGATCCCTAGCTAACAGGACCAGTGGTCGGGGAAGATGGGAATTGAAGTCCAAAACATCTGGAGGGCTGAAGTTTGGGGATGCCTGGATTAACAGCTCCCATCTTCCTTCACCACCGGCTGTGCTGGCTGAGGTTGATGGAAGTTGCAGCCCAACAACTGCTAGAGGGCACCACTAGGCAGGGGTGCCAACTTGGCCCCCACAATATGTGTGCCCAGAGCACACACACATGCCATGGACGTCACAATGTGACATCATGGCAGCCACTAGTGGGTGTGTGGAAGGAGCCTGCTGCGGTTCGCCTCGCCAAGCACACCTGAGTCAAGCACACACATGACACAGCCTCTCTGTCTCCAGGTCAAGCCTCACCTGGGGATGGAGCCGTTGCACCCGGGAAGTGGGATGGGTGTGGACGGCAGATTCTGCTGCATGTTGTCCCAACCTGGTAAATAATTAGGTTACTGTGCTAAAGTCCAGGAGGCTACACACACAACATGCAGCAGGCTAAAGGCATGGATCTGGCATACTGAACTGCACAGACCTCCTCTCTTGCACTCTAACTTGCTTGCCATCTTTCTCTCCTTCTGCTTTTTAAACAAATAAGTGAGCACCACCCAGGAGACCAGATCGGAGCGCCTTGGCCACGTGCCCACCCAACTCTGTACACCTTTTACTATGCATTGGCCAAGAGGTCAAAAGTCCTCCAGAAAATTCACAAGAATTTCAGTGCAAATTTCTCGCAATATACATTTTTCTGCATGCATGTTTGTCTAACAGACACACAATGTAAAGCGTTTTTATATGCTATTTTCATGAATATATGCAATTTTATGCATATATATTTTATATATGGGGTTTGGGACATATTCATTGGCTTGAGAACTGCATTGCAAAATTCGGAGGACCTCAAATTTAGAAGCACGGCTGTTTTGGTTCACACATTCATTCAGACAAGCCCAAATTAGCAAGGTTTACATTGGCTCCCAGTACGTTTCCAAGCACAATTCTAAGTGTTGGTGCTGACCTTTAAAGCCCTAAATGGTCTCGGTCCAGTATACTTGAAGGAGCGTCTCCACCTCCATCATTCTGCCCGGACACTGAGGTCCAGCACCGAGGGCCTTCTGGTAGTTCCCTCGTTGCGAGAAGCTAAGTTGCAGGGAACTAGGCAGAGGGCCTTCTCGGTGGTGGCGCCTACCCTGTGGAATGCCCTCCCAACAGATGTCAAAAAGGAAAACAACTACCAGACTGAAGGCAGCCCTGTTCAGGGAGGCTTTTAATGTTTAGTAGATTATTGTGTTTTATTCTTCTGTTGGAAGCTGCCCAGAGTGGCTGGGGAGACCTGGCCAGATGGGCGGGGTATAAATAATAAATTATTATTATTATTATTATTATTATTATTATTATTATTATTATTATTAAGAAATAGGCTAAAAGTCCCCACTCCCACCACTACATTCATTCCTAGGCACCTTGTTCATTCCTAGGCACCTTGCACCAAGATCTTCAGCAAAAGCACTTCTTAGGGTTCCCCCACAATCTGATGTGTGCCCGGTGACTACCAGGGAAGAGCATTCTTCAGAGTGCCTCCCCAGGTGGAAAGTGCTCTCCCTGTAGGGACTTGAATGGTTCCTACTGTGATATCATTTTGGAAATAGGGGGACTAAATTTTAATTCCCCCAGGCTCTTAAGCCCAACCTTTATTATCTCTGCATGATTGCTTTTATGCTGTGATGATGTTGTTTTTAATCTACAGGTGGTTTTTATGCTGCTCTTTAAAACTGTGGTGCCTTTAATGCTTTTGTTTCAAATTGGTTCCGTTGTAATATTAACTCTTTGCAAACCACCCTAGGAACTCTGGAGGAGGGCTATAGCAGGGGAATGGTCATAGCTCAGTGGTGCAGCATTCTCTTTCATTCAGAAGTCCCCTGGTTCAACCCCTGGCATCCTCAGGTAGGGCTGAGAGCAGAGGCAGAGCTAGCTGCTCCGGGACCCGGAGCGGCACACATGCTGTGCACCCGGGGGTGGGGCTAGCCACCCGTGGGGACGGGGTGAGCGTCCCAGGGGGGCATCGTCTGCAGCGAGTGGCGAGTGTCCCAGGGGGTGGCGTGGCGATGTCGCTCTCTCTCAGTGATGACACCCGGGGTGGACCGCACCCCCCGCACCCCCTTCCTCCGCCAGTGGCTGAGAGCAGCTGCCAATCAGTGTGCAGAATACTGAGAGAGATAGAGCAATAGTCTGCCTCAATATAAAGTGGCTTCTTATGTTATCGATAGAAGGAAGGTATGGATCTCTAATATTGTATGGTATAATATTTATTCATTCATAGGCAATGCTGGCTAGTTGCCATTGAGACAGAGCCAATGGGACAAAAGTTAGCAAAACAAAATCCTCTTCCATCCCTGCAGGCTTAGCCTGTTGCCTGCAGAGCAGAGCCTTATCAAGGGCAGCACCCTGAGCCTCAATAAGGAAGGCACTTACCAGAATTCTCTCTGAATATTCTCCGTCAATTGTGCACCCCAAAGTTTAAGGGAGTGGCCAATTTCTCCCTCAGAATGCCACCATGTTCAGGGAGACTAAGGGGGTGTGTGCGTGCAAAATGCAGCTATCTGCTAAGACAGTTGTTGCTATTGCCATTTTCAGTAATCGCCACAGCAACCAAAAATAAAAATAAATTAAAATTAAAATAAAATCCCCAAACCTGCTTGTGGGGAAATTTGGTGATGTAGTCATCAAACAGGGTGCAGGATTTTGAATTTGCACACACCTCTAGTGCAGGGCGCTGAATGTCCAGGTTGTAACCTGCACACACTGCTTCCCTTTTAGAAGTGCCACGAAACAAATGAAAAAACAACCTGAATGAAAAACCAAATGAAAAAACAAACAATTTGTCAGGGGCAACTTAAACCACATTTAATTGAAAGCCTTGTTGGATGCATGCTGTGTTGTTGTTGTTGTTGTTGTTGTTGTTGTTGTTGTTGTTGTTGTTTTAAAAAAGAGCATCGTTCTTTAAAGACATTAGTAAAAGAAAAAGAAAAAGAAAAACCCACATCGGAACAAAATCAAAGTCAGACACTGATAAAGAAGGCCTAAACTGAAGCAACTGATTATGAGAACATGCTCATCATTAGTGATAAAAAGAAATTGGCTATGATTTTTAAAAGAGGGGGAAGTGGGGGGGGGGAGAAAACCCACTAACTACCACCAAGACTAAATGGAGGCGAACAGCAGTTACTTTTTAAAGGCGCAATCTCTCCGACATTGTCTACATCTTAACAGTGGAAAGTATTAAGAGTGGAAATGGTTCTGATTATGCTCTATTAACAGCCACATGCATTTTTAATCCGTTTTGCTGGCGTGTCGCACCTTATTCCTCCTCCTCATCCCCACTGGTGCCGTTATGTACATGGTCTTTAACAGATTTTTTATATTCCTTTCTTTTAATAGGGCTCTGAACTTGGAGTTGGGGGGGGGGGCTGCCTGTGGGTGCCCTCACTCCTACAGCAACTGCATCTCACCCTCACCAAAGGGAAATTGCCTTCCAAATTGTGCTCCAGCCTATATCGAACCTGGAACCCAAATGCGCCTGTGCCCCTTTCCTCAGCCAAAGAGAAATTCCTGCAGAGATTTCAAAACAAAATCAAGCTTACAAATGCTGTCATACGTACAAAAGGGTGGAAATGGCAGGAGGAGGACCGGTAAGAAGCTCTGCGACATTTTCTTTCTTTCTTTCTTTTTTGAAATATATGGATATTATCCATATCTATGGCTTAGCCCTGGGAGAACCATATGCACCCAAACCAAAGTTTAGTAATCTGACACTGTCGTTTTCTCCACCAAGTGCCCAACTGACCTCTGGGATGACACATTCAAGGAGCAAAGCAAATCCCAGTTATAATATGAACCCTAAAGTTCATCATCTTCTCTCTTTTCCCCCTGGAGTCGTGTGTGTGTGTGTGTGTGTGTGTGTGTGTGTGTGTTTCATCTAGACAAACCCAAGAATCACTGAATCCTGGTTAAAGAATTCATTTTCCCATGCAGAGAAAGAAGGTGGGAAATGTCAACTGCCACTCTCCCATTTATACTGCTGATGAAATAAAAGTTCAGGCAAAGGTAGAATGGTTCTGCAGAAAACTTTGATGATAGCGAGGCGGGGGGCTTTCCTGCCTGATTTTATCGCTTGTGCTTTGGCTGTTCCAAGTAATATATAAAAACATGTATCTGTTACTCACAGCCAAATACAATGGATAACTAAAGAAGAAGGTGGGGGAGCTATTGATAAAGCATTGAGGAGTTGATTTCTCCTGTTTTGCTTCATTATTATTCCACAGTTCTGATGCCATTTGTATTCCACATAGGTTGTCTTCCAGCAAGAGAAGAGAGGTGGCGTGGTTAGAGTGCTGGGTCCAGATAGCATCCACCCAAGGGTCCTCCAATAAATCAAATGTGAATTTGCTGACCTTCCAACAAAAAATATGTAACTTGCTCCGCAGGCCAGCCTTCATACCTGAGGCCTGTAAAGTGGGCAATGTAACACCAATATTTTTTTTTTTTAAAAAAAGGATCCATGACACATCTTGGAAATGACAAGCCAGTTAGCATAATGTCTGTCCTGGGAAAACTGGCAGAAAGCATTGTTAAATATAAAATAACCAAGCTTATAGAAGAACAAGCCTTGTTGCAGTAGAACCAGCATTGCTTTTGCAAGGGCATGTCCTGTCTCCTGAACCTATTAGAGTTTCTGATAGTGTCAGCAAGTGTAAAGATAGAGATGATCCGGCTGACATAGCATACTTGGCATTTCAAAGTTTCCAGCAAAGCACTTCACCAAATAGTAAGCTTAGTAGTTATGGAATAAAAAGCGAGAGCCTCTTTGGATCAAGAACTGGTTAAGTTTGTGGGAACCTCTTTAACACCGGCCAAGTTAGCCAAAATGTACGAGAGTAGATTATAATTGTGTTGGAGATGCAAAAAGGGGATTGGAACATACTTGCATATGTGGTGGGAGTGCGAAAAGATTAAAGAATTCTGGGACATCATTTATAATGAGTTTAAAAAGATGTTCAAGCTCCCATTCACTAAAAGACTGGAAGCTTTCTTATTAGGAATCATGACAACAGAAATCAAGAAGAAGGTTGGACCACTATCCATGTATGTCACAACAGCTGCCAGGATTCTAATTGCAAAAAAATGGAAAAGCAAAACCATCCCCTCAAAAATCGAATGGCAGACCAAACTGATAGAATACCTACAGTTAGCAAGGATAACCAGGTTAGTGAGAGGAAACTTGATAGAAGATGTTAATAAAAAAATGGATAGTCATCAAAGAATATCTCAAAGGCTACTGTGATAACAAAAGCTTTATGACAGATATTGAATGAGTCTTGTAACATACCAGGTAATATCGGAGGAAACTAGAATCAAAAAGGAGAAAAATATTTTCAGGAAACTGTGTAAAAAAATTAATCCCAAAATAGTACAACAGGTATAGACGGAAGGTTATTTTTTAATGTAAATAAAATCATCTTCTATCACTTTTCCTATTTCTTATCTCTCTTTTTTCTTTTTCTTCTTCTATATTCTTCTGTGCTGTATATTTATAATTTGTAATGTCTGAAATATAATGTTTTATATTGTATGTATTTTAATATATCTGTATAATAAAGGTGTGTATGTATGTATGTATGTATGTGGGATACTCTTCCTAGGGAGGCTCACCTAGTGACTTGTATATCTTTAGATGCCAGGAGAAAATCTGATTTAACAATCTATGGCCTTTAAAACTGAGGGGGGCTATTGTTTTCTTTGTTGTTATGGTACGTATTTTTGTGTTTTTATACTATAAAAACCATTTATACACATAAACCGTTATGTGATTCTTGCATGGAGGGTGGTAATTTTTAAAATAAATAAATTATAATTATAATTATAACAGGAAGCAGAGAGGGTATGCAGAACATGAAGTCCCTCCCTTCAGAGATCAATATTGGGACCTGTGCTTTTAAATGTGTTCCTAAAGCATGCAGTGTTAAGGGTTAGCAGTGAGATGGCCAAGTTAGCTGAGGATGCTGAATTGCTTGGGGTTGTGAAGACGAAAAGGATTGCAAGGAGCTCCAAAAGGCCTTCTCCAAATTGAGTGAATGCTCAGTAAAATGGCAAATGTCATTCAATGTTAAGTTCAATGTAAAGGCAAATAAACAAACAAACAAACAAACAAATTCACGAGTAGGCTCATGAGGTCTGAACTGGCGGTGACTAACTAGGAATGCAACCTTGGGATTGTGGTGTATGGCAGCTGTGGAAAAGGAAGATTCCATGCTAGAGATCTTTAGAAAAGGAATTGCAAATAAAACTCCTTATACCATAATCCATTATACAAATGTATGGTGGGACGGCATTTGGAATACTGTTCCGGTCACTTCATCTCAGGAAGAATATTGTGGAGTTGGAATGGGGGGGGGGGGGGAGAGAGATAAAAGATCAAGGGGATGTGAAGACTCCCCTAGGAGGAAAGGTTACAACATTTGGGGCTTTTTAGTTTAGAGAAGAAGCGAGTGTGAGGTGACACGATAGAAGCATATATGGGGTTGGACTGGATGATCCTCGGGTCCCTTCCAACTCTACAATTCTTTGATCATGCATGGTATGGAGAAGATGGACATAACCTCTCTCTCATAACACTGGAACCTGTGGACATTCTATGAAGCTTAATTTTGGAAGATTCAGGACGGGAGAAAGTACTTCTTCACACATAGCACACAGTTAAACTATGGAACTCACTCCCATAGGAGGCAGTGAAAGCCATCCACCTGGATGGATTTTAAAGGAGGATTAGGCAAATTAGGGAAGGATTACTAGTAACTACTAGCCATGGCAGCTATGTTCTCACAGTTGGAGGTAGAGAGGCTTCTGAATACCAATTGCTGAAACCTGCAGGAAGAAAGAGCATTGTTACACTCAGGTAACATAAAAAAAATTCCTTCAGTAGCACCTTAAAGACCAACTAAGTTTTTATTTTGGTATGCATGCACACGAAAGCTCATACCAAAATAAAAACTTAGTTGGTCTTTAAGGTGCTACTGAAGGAATTTTTTTTATTTATTTTTTATTTATTTTACTTCGATCCAGACCAACACGGCTACCTACCTGTAACCAGAACTCAGGTAACAGTTCTGCTTGTGCATTTCCCACAGGCTTCTGGTTGGCCACTGTGAGAACAGGATTGTTATGTACTAAGCTTGGATCCTAGAACAATAGGCTGGTAGGATCGTAGAATGCAACAATTGATTGGCTTGCAGGAGAAGACCAATCAGGCTCCAGGAAGGAAGCAGAATCAGCCAATCAGATGGGACTCATTGTGCAAATAATGTATATAAAAGCCTGAGGTTGGGGGGGGGCAATTCATTCACTGTTTTACAAGCTGCAATAAAGAGCATGAAGTCACTACAGGACTCTATATTTCAAGGATGCTGGGATAGATGGACCACTGTCTCAGTTCTGGTTGGCCACTGTTAGAACAGGATGCTGGACCAGAGGGGCCATTGGCCTCATCCGGCAGGCTTTTCTTATGTTCCCATGAAGAGAGATGGATGGTTAAACCACTCTGTAAACTGTAGCTCTGTGACCTGCTGCTCTGTGAGGGGAATAGGTACCCTAACAATTCTCAGCGCTCTTAACAAGCTACAGCTCCCAGAGTTCTTTGTGGGAAGCCACAACTGTTTAAAGTGTTACCATGGTGCTTTAAAATGTATAGTGTGAAAGTGGTCACGGTGTTAGGATGCCTCATGGGCTCAATTGTAACTTCATCTTCTGAACTTGCCTCATAGCTGAAAATTAAAGGGGAAACAATCCTATTTCTGAATGTCGTGGTTCCATAGGTGGTCCCATCATTGCTGGACCCCCATCGTTCCAGAATGGAAATACATTTTTTCATATATCCAGACTGCTTTTCTTTATTATCCTCGATCAATATGTATATAAAGAGTAGTTCCCCATGGGCTCATTTCCATCTGCTGGTGATAGAATTGGAGTGGGGAAGACAAATTTGAAGCTGGAAATATCCATTTGGGTCCCTAATTAGACTCCCTTCCAAGCCATTGCCGTTCAGCTCGTGCTTGCAGACTCCCCCATTCTCTATCAAAACCAACAGGGCTTTTATGTCAGGGGAAATATGTTTAGGTTGGGAATATTAATATGAAAAGTTATGGCTCTTTCAAAAATCAAACACATGAGATGAAACTCCCTCATACCAAATGCACATTGACGTCATGTGCCTTCGCTGTGCTCACACAACTGATATTTCTTTCTGATGCTAACTCAGCTTGGGCATAGAATAGAGCAACTAGCACCTTTTCTGAGAAAATATGGGTGCCTCGTGAAAGTAGCCGAGTGCTTCATTACGCCTGGCAAAAGAACAGCAGCTGCAGCAGAAATGCAGAAACCTTACGCCCATGGCCCCAATGCAGCCCCCAAAGTCTCTCTAAATGGCCCTCATGACCTCACCAGCCAGACACCCTCTTGTCAGTCCAAGCCCTTCACTATCCCTGCTTCACCCTTCCTGGGTTGTTTTTATTTATTTCATTAAATTCTAAAAATACCATATAGTACCTAGTCCACCCTCACCCAGAAGATGGTGTTTAGGCAATGCATGCAAAATAGGTAAAAGGTAAAGGTAAAGGACCCCTGGAAGGTTAAGTGCAGTCAAAGGTGACTATGGGATTGCGGTGCTCATCTCGCTTTCAGGCTGAGGAAGCCGATGTTTGTCCACAGACAGCTTTCCGAGCACAATTCAAAGTGTTGGTGTTGACCTTTAAAGCTCTAAACGGCCTCGGTCCTGTATACCTGAAGGGGCGTCTCCACCCCCATCATTCAGCCCGGACACTGAGATCCAGCGCCGAGGGCCTTCTGGCAGTTCCCTCATTGCGAGAAATTAGGTTACACAGAGGGCCTTTTCAGTAGCGGCACTCGCCCTGTGGAACGCCCTTCCAACAGATGTCAAGGAAATAAGTAGCTATCCTATTTTTAAAAGACATCTGAAGGCAGCCCTGTTTAGGGAAGTTTTTGATATTTAATGCTGTGTTGTTTTAATATTCGATTGGAAGCCGCCCAGAGTGGCTGGGGAGACTCAGCCAGATGGGTGGGGTACAAATAATAAATTATTATTATAAATTATTATTTCTGGGTCATGTGGCCAGCATGGCTAAACCGCTTCTGGCGCAATGGGACACCGTGACGGAAACCAGAGCGCACAGAAATGCCACTTACCTGCCTGTTGCAGCAGTACCTATTTATCTACTTGCACTTATGTGCTTTTGAATTGCTAGGTTGGCAGGAGCTGGGACAGAGCAATGGGAGCTCACTCCGTTGTGGAGATTCAAACTGCCAACCTTCTGATCAGCAAGGCCAAGAGGCTCAGTGGTTTAGATCACAGTGCCACACGCATCCAAATAACACAGCAAGTTCTTATCTCAGGCTACCATTTGTATAAAAGCCAATAAACTGTTTATGTCAGGGGTCAGCAAACTTTTTCAGCCGGGGGCCAGTCCATTGTCTCTCAA
This sequence comes from Zootoca vivipara, assembly GCF_965207765.1. Lineage (NCBI taxonomy): Eukaryota > Metazoa > Chordata > Lepidosauria > Squamata > Lacertidae > Zootoca > Zootoca vivipara. The sequence goes on from NC_142596.1 coordinate 19,163,925, forward strand.
ACCTTGTGGGGGGCCGGACTATATTTTTTGGGGGGGATGATGCAAGAGCACCTTGAGCCCCAGTGGCTGCTTACCTGTGTCTTGTGAGCGGCAGGGGCTGGCAGCGGTGGAGGGACAATGAGATGCATGTGAAAGGGCTCTGGAGATGGGCTGCTCGAGCGCTACGGCTGCTGACACCAACAAAGCCCAGCCCCCTTCCTCCTCTAGGCAGGGCAGGGAGAAGCCAGGAGGAGGGAGGGAGGAGGCACCCCCGCTGCTGCCATGTGAGGGAGAGGGAGGGAGAGGGAAAGAATGTGTGCACTGGTGATCCACGCATCGATTCCCAGACCATACGCGGGCCAGATCCAGAAGGCAATTGGGCCCATAGCTGCCAAGTTTTCGCTTTTCTCGCGAGGAAGCCTATTCAGCATAAGGGAAAATCCCTGTAAAAAAGGGATAACTTGGCAGCTATGAATTGGGCCTGATCTGGCCCGCGGACCTAAGTTTGCCGGCCCATGGTTTATGTTAACCAAACATAACCAGCCATGTGCATAATAAAGCTGTGCCAATCAGTTGCAAAAGAGCCTTGTGCCAATTTTATTCTAGAATGGCAGGCCCACATGCTTCTCTGCCTGGTCTTTGGAATTCTATTCAGGCCACACCCCTCCCTAGTCCTGCTTTGCACCCTTCTTGAGGGGTTGTGCCTGTCTGGAATGCGTCCATGAACTCTGTTAATGTTTCTTGCTTTACTGGATGGAGAGGAGCAAGAAAGCAAATGATGCAGGCAGGTGAAATGTTGGGGCTCTGCTGATAGTATGTTGGGGCTCTGACAACAGAATCAGAACCGGTTTGAAAGTTCTTTCAATAAGCAAGGTGAAGTCTGGAACACCATCAGGGGTGACGACTTCCTCTGAAAACAGGGATCACCAGGAACAGACTTTTTACCTCCCCACCTGACATCTCAGTTGCGTCCCCAAGAACAGCTTTTGCAACCTTTTATTTCAATTCATGGCTGCCGGTCACTTCAATTAAGGGGAAATCAAGCACTACGTCTTGTGACAACTTTGTGAACATTTCCCCTGGCAAAGGAGATACCATGATCACTGGATCTATAGCTTTCAGAGACAGGGGCTTTAATAATAATAATAATAATAATAATTTATTATTTATACCCCGCCCATCTGACCGGGTTCCCCCAGCCACTCTGGGCGGCTTCCAACAAAACAGAAATTCTAAAATACAGAAATCCATCAAACATTAAAATACAGAAATCCATTAAACATTAAAAGCTTCCCTAAACAGGGCTGCCTTGAGATGCCTTCTAAAGGTCTGGTAATTGTTGTTCTCTTTGACCTCTAGTGGGAGGGCATTCCACAGGGTGGGTGCCACTACCGAGAAGGCCCTCTGCCTGGTTCCCTGTAACTTGGCTTCTCGTAGTGAGGGAACCGCCAGAAGGCCCTCGGAGCTGGACCTCAGTGTCCGGGCAGAACGATGGAGGTGGAGACGCTCCTTCAGGTATACCGGACCGAGGCCGTTTAGGGCTTTAAAGGTCAACACCAACACTTTGAATTGTGCTCGGAAACGTACTGGGAGCCAATGTAGGTCTTTCAGGACCGGTGTTATGTGGTCTCGGCGGCCGCTCCCAGTCACCAGTCTAGCTGCCGCATTCTGGATTAGTTGTAGTTTCCGGGTCACCTTCAAAGGTAGCCCCACGTAGAGCGCATTGCAGTAGTCCAAGCGAGAGATAACTAGAGCATGCACCACTCTGGAGAGACAGTCAGTGGGCAGGTAGGGACTCAGCCTGCGTACCAGATGGAGCTGATAAACAGCTGCCCTGGACACGGAGTTGACCTGTGCCTCCATGGACAGCTGTGAGTCTAAGATGACTCCCAGGCTGCGCACCTGGTCTTTCAGGGGCACAGTTACCCCATTCAGGACCAGGGAGTCCTCCACACCCGCCCGCCTCCTGTCCCCCACAAACAGTACATCTGTCTTGTCAGGATTCAATCTCAATCTGTTAGCCGCCATCCATCCTCCAACCGCCTCCAAGCACTCACACAGGACCTTCACCGCCTTCACTGGTTCTGATTTAAAAGAGAGGTAGAGCTGGGTATCATCAGCATACTGATGGATACCCAGCCCAAACCCCCTGATGATCTCTCCCAGCGGCTGCATATAGATGTTAAAAAGCATGGGGGAGAGGACAGAACCCTGAGGCACCCCACAAGTGAGAGCCCAGGGGTCTGAACACTCATCCCCCACCACCACTTTCTGAACACGGCCCAGGAGGAAGGAGCGGAACCACTGCATGACAGTGCCCCCAGCTCCCAAGCCCTCTAGACGGTCCAGAAGGATGTTATGGTCGATGGTGTCAAAAGCCGCTGAGAGATCCAGCAGAACAAGGAAATAGCTCTTACCTTTGTCCCTAGCCCGCCGGAGATCATCAACCAGTGCGACCAAGGCAGTTTCAGTCCCATGATGAGGCCTGAATCCTGACTGGAAGGGATCCAAATGGTCCGCTTCTTCCAGGCGTGCCTGAAGTTGTTCAGCAACCACTCGCTCAATCACCTTGCCCAAGAATGGAAGATTTGAGACTGGGCGATAGTTGGCCATATTGGCCGGATCTAAAGATGGTTTTTTAAGAAGCGGTTTAATAACCGCCTCTTTCAGCGGGTCTGGGAAGGCTCCCTCATGGAGAGAAGCATTTACCAACCCGCGAAGCCCATCGCCCAGCCCTTCCCGGCTAGCTTTTATAAGCCAGGATGGGCAAGGATCAAGGAGACAGGTGGTTGGTTTCACTCGTCGAAGCAGCCTGTCCACATCCTCGGAGGTAACAGATTGAAATTGATCCCACAAAACTTGACTAGACAGGACTCTAGCACTCCCCCGCCCCGGCCCTGCTCCCACGGTGGAGTCTACCTCTTCCCGAATCTGAGCGACTTTATCTGCAAAAACTTTGCAAAATCATTGCAGGAGATCATGTGGCCCGTACTGGGCCCGGATGGAGCAGGTGGTTCCGCTAAATTGCGAACCACCTGGAAGAGTCTCCTGCTGCTGTTTTCTGCAGATGCGATGGAGACGGTGAAGAAGGTCCTCTTCGCCGTCGCCATTGCCACTTGGTAGGCTCGAAGTTGAGCTCTAGCCCGTGTCCGGTCTGATTCAAAATGAGTTTTCCCCCACCGGCGCTCTAGCCGTCTCAACGACTGTTTCATCGCCCTCAGCGCCGGGGAAAACCACGGGGCTGTCCGGGCTCCATGCAATCTGAGAGGGCGCTTCGGAGCCAGACAGTCAATAGCGCTGGTTAACTCCGCATTCCAGCGGGCCACCAGGGAATCAGCTGAAAGGCCATCAACATGGGATAAAACATCCCCTACCACTCTCTGGAAGCCAATTGGATCCATTAAGTAGCGGGGGCGGACCATCCGAATCGGTCCCACCTCCCTGCAGAGGGGAAGGGTTGTGGAGAAGTCCAGTTGCACCAGAAAGTGATCTGACCATGGCACTTCTTTTGTTTCGCTTTTACTTAATGTCAGATCACCAACATCCATAGAGGTAAACACCAAGTCCAAGGCATGTCCGCGGCTATGAGTTGGGCCAGACTTATTCTTTAGGGATGTGTCCATTGCAATTTCCAGCCCCTCCTCCATGTGAACATCATGATGATGCATATAGTTATTACTTAACAATAATATCCCTAATGCTAAAAATGAATGTGTATGGACAAATGTCAGAATGACAGGCTAAGACTGCAATTCCCACTGGAAACAGTGGGATGCAATTTCTGAGTAAACATGCACAGGTTTGTGCTGTTAATGCTTTACTAAGTCAATGGGGTGCACAGGAAGGAGATTCAGAGCCAATGTAATGCGTAAGTCCCAGTTTCCTTGGTTTGCCAACTAACAAGTTCCACCAATGTATTATTATCATGGAATTTGCTGGGAAATACGTTTGAAGAAGAGGATGGGAAACAAGAGCTTTGGGGATGAGGAGCTGGGCTAGGAGAATATGTACATTGCTTCCTTTCTCCAGAGTGATGGAAAAAGAAGACTGGAGGCAAGGCGATTAAATCTGAGTTCGCCAATTGCCCTCTCCCCCCAAATCCACAATGACTGGACGAGATCCTTTAAAAACAAAAAATAGGAATGCCTTGAGGTGAAGCCAATTCAATTAGTTTCCACGGTATAACTGTCAAGCGCCAAATACTAGGTGGAATAATGAACTGATTAAATCCTGTAATTGCAATTCAATGGAGGAAACCATTCATCACGGAGATGGCAACAGTCCCCATTTCATAGCTGCAAAGTTTTCCCTTTTCTCACGAGGAAGCCTATTCAGCATAAGGGAATTTCCCTTAAAAAAGGGAGAACTTGGCAGCTATGCCCCATTTTCCAGACTGCACTGGGCTGCCAGTGGAAAGATGGCATGAACACGAATCCTTAATAGAAACTTAGTTTCACTAAGCAATTATGCATGGATGAATTTGGGCTGCAATGGGTGGGGTGGGGTGGGGAGGATCTAACTGCACAGCTTAAAGGGTGAGGGAAATAGGTTTCTTTACTGAACCTCCCTCTCTCACGCACACAGCCGCTCAGAAGCAAACACATGAAGACCTGGCTAGATCATTCCCAGTCAAAGTCCGATCTCATAGCTCTTCTAAATCTTATATGTGATACAAGAACTGAGACTGGCTGTGTTAAATAAAGCTGAACCATTAGGAAAGGGAATGAAAATAAAACTGGCACTTATCACGATGCAGTTACAGAAATCTATGGTGTGACTGCTCTTGGAATACTCTGTCCCATTCCGGTTGCATCATCTCAAAAAGGAAATTGCATAGCTGAAAAGAGTTCAGAAAAGGGGAAGCAAAAAGATGAAGAATTTGGAGCAACTCTTCAACAAGGAATGGCTACAATATGACATTTTAGTTTAGAGAAAACATGAAGAAGCAGTGACGCGCTAGAATGATGCATAGTCTGGAGAAAGTGGATAGAGAGTTGTTTTTCTCCCTCTCTCATAATACTAGAACCTGAGGCTAACTAATGAAGCTGAATGTTGGAAGATTTAGGACAGACAAATGAAAGTACTTTTTCACCCAGCACATAATTAAACAATTCATTCTCACAAGAAATAGTGATGCCCTCCAACTTGGGCAGCTTTAAAAGAGGATCAGACATATTTGCATATTGTGCCCCAATATACGCATTTTCTTACACTTTTTGGGTGGGAGAGCTGCATTACAAAAAATGGAGAACCATAAAATTTTGATGGATGGCTGCATTTCAATCCAGGTATTGTTTCAGGAAGTGCAAATTAGGTAGGTTTGCATCAGAATGTGAACCGAACCTTAATTTCTCCCCCTTCCCTAAGTTGCTACTGTTCCAAAGTTATTGACTTGTCGATGGTAGTTGAGGGTGTGGTTGGACTCAAGCTAAATGACCCCTAATTGTTTGAGATGTGCTCAAGTGTCATTTCAGTTTGGGTGCCTTTTTGAACAACTGTTCTCTTCCCAAAAGAACTGCAAGTCACTTACAATGTAGCTTAATGCCAATACTGCAGAACTCCTTATCCATTTTGCATGGAAATCTTTTTGACCTTCACCTATTACCAGTTGTGATTGATTCAGGATCAAGCCAAGCAATTCAGGTTCAGTTCAAACACAGATGATTTACAGGTGCTAATGAGATACCAACTTTTGCAACATGGAGTCAATTCACACATTCCTTCAAGTCCAATTATATGGCATATATCAATGTGTAAACCAGTCCCAGTTTTCGAAGTATTGATTTATTTATTATTTTGCAAAGGTCTGCCTGTAACTGTGCAAAGGAAGGAGGTTGTGTGGTGAAGGGAAAAGGGGAGGGTAGCAATAATTCTTCTCAACAAATGAACAGCCATTTTGTAAATTTTACATCTTGGGCTCCTGGAGGGAACAAAAGCTTTAGGAGACAAATATGATTTTCTTTTTGCCACTGGCTGACTTCACTTTTGTTGATGCTTCAGTAACAAGCGAAAATGGTTCTACTTCTAGAGGTGGGGGTGGGGGAAATGGGGGGGGTTGTCTCCACAACACATGGTTTTTAGATATGCAGGAACTGTGAACCATTGCTACAGGTGGCTAGCAGTTTGTACGGTCAGCCTACCAAAATTGAATACCAACTTATTACAGGGGTTAGAGCTTCTGGTTTATTTCCCCCCCACTTAAAAACATAAGAACTTGCTAGATTAGGCCAATGGCCCATCTAGTCATCATCTTGCTCTCACAGAGGGCAATTAGATGCCTGTGACTTCCAGCAACTGGTATTCAGAAACACTACTGTCTCCAACTGTGGAGGCCAAGCATAGTCATTATGACAAGTAGCTACTGATAGATTTATCTTCCATGGAAGCCTTATCCTTCTACAGAACTAGAGTGCTGAACTCTTACGAGTCCACATTGAGCTCTCCTCCAAAACTCTATTCTAAAATGGATCAAGTCCAAAAATGATTGTGATTCTTTAAAGCGTTTCTTTGCCTTCCCATTCCTCCTTTTCTTTCCCTTTCCTACTTCGCCAGCCCATTCTATACAAGATCTCAAAGCGGCTGTTTTATTACAGAAGAATTTCAGAAACAGACTGGAAAGAGAAATTTCTGAATTGGAACTCATTACCAAGCGTAAAACCACGGAGCCACCTGGGATGAATAAAGACATAGGATTCTTATCTCATTATGCATGATCAAGCTTTCTTTAGCCTCAGCCCTTGTTTTTCCCCCGCAGGACCAATTGCAGTAATCAGCAGTCGTTAACAGCCATCAACACGTTTACCACTCCTACAGCCCATCACCCATTCCCATCACCCCACCCACCCTCTGAATATACATAAGGGTCTGGTTGCTTCTGTTTCAAGTGTATCTGAAGAAGTGTGCATGCACACGAAAGCTCATACCAAAATAAAAACTTAGTTGGTCTTTAAGGTGCTACTGAAGGAATTTTTTTATTTAGCCCATTTCTGGTTTCACATCTTGGTTGAAGCAGAATGCCCTGCCAACATCAGAGCTCCAACACTGGTAGGATTGTCAGGGGTGGTTTATGGTTTGTGTCAATGCAAACCAGGAAAAGGCATGCACCCAAACAGGGAGAGATTTATGCTAGCTATGGATGTCAGAGAATTGTGATGAAAACCCAAATGGGGGCAGAAACGGCTCATATCCACTAATTTGTCCCATTTCTGGAATGGAAATCAATCCAGCAGCTACAATTAGTGTTTTCAGCTGTTGTTGATTTCAGTCTGCAAATGATATGTAATTATTTCCCCTCCCGCGTTTGAGTTATGTTTCCTTTGCACTGAATTGAACATGGTGGAATAACATAATGGCAATGCAACTTAGGTAATTTACAAAATTACTTACGAAAGTCATTTTTGCCAAAGTGGACAGCAAGACTAATAATGTAGTTTATTAGCAGAAGGTGAATTGCAGTGGAATGGAAACAGTGCTGCACCCAACAAATACAGGGCAGAAGTGAAAGCAAAGCCTTCTGACACCCCTAGTGCCAACTCAGGAACTGCTATAAAGATATCCTTTTAAATTTCCATCCCATTGTTTTCTGCTGGCTTGTCTTCTGCTCAAGAACTGTAGCACAAACATAAGAATGGATGAATCTGTCGATTTTGGTTAAGCATAGTTCTTCCTTTTCCCAGTCTTACGTTGAGTTTGTTCACTTCTGCAGCAGTTTGCAATTTTCTTATTTATTTATAAAAATTCTATACAGCAATTTATGTGCTCATTTCTCCTAATGTACATATTTTTGTATCACTTTTGCCTAATGTATGCATGACTGCAAGCAGCTTTCTCCAAAACAGAGGGTTTTTTTTCTATGCTAGTTTCACTAATATCAATGCATTTGTTCACATCCTTTCCCTCTAATAGATGTGTTTTTGCGTGCATCTTTTGGCAGGAGAGCCTTGAAAAAATGTGGTGAGGCGCATATTTTGAAGAATAACCGGGTTTCAGTTAATGTGTATGTGGGTACCCTATGGAACCAGGGGTGTAGGAAGGGTAGGGCAATTGGGGCACTCCGCCCCAGGCAGTGCGATCCGGAGGGCACCATCGCAGCTGCCCCCCCGCCCACTCTGGGCACTCCACCCCCGCAGGCGGCGGTCCCTGCCCCAAGAACACGTGGCACGCCATGCCCCAAGCATGTGCGCCAGCCCGCCCCCGCCTGCTCTTTGCCCCCGGTGCCAGAGCATGAAGCTCCGCCACTGTATGGAACTACAGCTCCCAACATCCCTGAATATTCACCATGTTGGCTGCTGTCAATGACACCATTTTGGCTACACCTGTTGTAATGATTCAGTGTAATAGCTCACATCAAAATGAAAACTGAACCAACTCCCTTACCTCAACTCTAAGTGTGACCCAAAAGAGCTTTGCAAAGAATTTATCTCTCTCTCTCCCTCTCCCTCTCCCTCTCCCTCTCTCTCCCTCTCCCTCTCTCTCTCTCTCTCTCTCTCTCACACACACACACACACATCTCTGAGGGTCACTAAATGCTCTGCCTCTAAGGAAGCAATTGTATATACAAGAAGCTCGTGCAAAGCAAGTTGGCATAAAGTGCACCAGATCCAAATCTCTGCTCATGAGTGGGGCTACTTCTGGGTGAGCCAACCTAAGCCTGGCAGAGAGAGAAAGGAAATGTGCTTGGGTAATCACACCCCTTTTACTGGCTGATGTTAGGTTACCAAGTCATGTGATGAAGCTGAACAGGCTTAAGAACCAGCGTAAGTCCCCACCCCACCCCACTCCAACCCCCACCACTTCCCTTTCCAGGGCTTATACCAGCTTAAGATCCACCAGGTTTTACTCAGCCAGCTTCCTGAGCTAGGATGGGGAAATACACCAGCATATATCTGGCTGAGCCAAAGATGTAAAGTTATGCATAGCCCAGCTGTGCTAGCAACCTCCTAGCTCAGCCAGAAATCCACAGGATCTTAACCCTGCTCATCCCGACAGATCTTGCTATAGGATTACTTCCTTAGGAAACTTTCTTCCCCAAATTACTTTCCCTTGACTTTTTCATTCTCTGCTTCAAGCTACTACTCTTTGTCTTACCTAATTCTGAGGCCGTAAACAACTCTATTCTTTATTTATACCGCTCCCTTGAAGATGTTTATAGACATTGATCACATCACACTGAGTCTTCTCTTTCCTTTCAGTACATAAATTTTGGTCCCTGGGCTTTTTGCTAGTCATATCGTTGCTGTTTTCTTCCCTTATCCCCCAGGGACACTACTTCATTTATTTGTTTCTGCATCTCTTCGAACTGGCAGGGACCAGAACATAAAAATATGTGTTATTAATAAATAGGATAGAGTACTGTGACAGAGCTTTGGCGGTTGACATGGGCTTCAGATATGTCCCAAATTATGTGAACCCATTGTGCCAATAATCTAGACGGATCTATAATATAAATCTCAGATTTTTGTTCGTTTGACTTGGGGGGGGGAACCCTATCAAACCGACTAAATTTATCCTCCCAACTAAAATATATGTATTGCAAGAGACAAAGACCCAGGAGAAATGACTTGGCATCATCTCCCTGTTGAAATAGGTATATAGCAGTTTTGGTATTAACCCAAATTATTATCATATGTGTTGGAATGGTTTTACTTGTTGTTTTTAAAAGTTGCAATTGTTTCACTAATGTTTATACGTTATATATATATATATATATATATATATATATATATATATATATATAATTATTTTTATTAAGATTTTACAACAAATTTTAGCATAATCAAAAAATCAAATTACATTTTACATTTTCAGTTAAACCCTCTCCCCTCCCTTGAACTTCCCCCAACTTCCCTTTCTGGTTTATAGCATATTTATTTCTTCTATCCTACAGATATTTAAATGAGGTTGCACTTGTAGATTCCTAATTTTAAAATTGAATTTTAACATTGTATTTAATCTGTATTTTAATTGAATTGTTTCTTTTATGCTTGCTTTGATATTCTTTTTGTTAGCCGCCCTGAGCTCGGTCTTAACTGGGAAGGGCGGGGTATAAATAAATTATTATTATTATTATTATTATTATTATTATTATTATTATTATTATGCATATTATTTTTTGTCTTATGTACTAAAATTAAAGTTGTACCTTGTCAGTCTGTTCTTAACATTTTAACCTCATTTATATATATTTTTTATTTATATTTGTCCATTGTAAGTGTATTACTCGAATCCTGCACTAGTAATATGTTATATTATTTTAACCCACCCTTATGGTGAAGGGTGGGTAAGAAATCTTTTGTATCTCATACATCAATACATATAATATATGGAAGATGCAAAATCAGGGCCAGGCCAAGCCATTTTGCCACCTGAGGCAGGGCAGGACCCACAACTGTCTGTCATGCTACCCCACAGTGGTGATTACTCCAGGCACAAAATTTTTAGAGGCACAAACATTCAACACTTGGTGCTGCCTCAAATACAGCTGCACGCTTCCGCCACTGGGCTCTGTTGAAAATGGCTTCTACAGGCGAAGCAGGAAGTGACCTCTCCAGACAACGGAAAGACTCTTCTTTACTTATCTGTGCAGGTGTGATCTCTGGGTGACACAGACGCCATTAGGCAGTTGAATGTGCGTGCATACTCAATCCATTTCCCTCCATCACACACCCCTCTATGTGGCTCCGGGCTCTGGCAACCCACATTATGCCACTGCTTCCCCCAAAAGACAAAGGGCACAACTCTCCAGTTTTCCAGTGGTTTGTAAAGTTGGGTGGGCTAAAATTAAAAGCAGCTTGTCCCCACCCCACACACTTTTTAAAAATCTAGCTTTAATGTGTTCTTGAAATCTGATCATGCTTCTTGCTTGCCTGGATGGAGAATGGGGTAGGGTGGGGGGCAGGAATGACTGAGTGTAGATCCTAGCTTACCGTACAAGGCAAATCTTTCATTCATTGCTCCACCCACATTAACCTCTCACCCCACCCACTACTTGCATGTGGACCTCAGAATGTAGTCCGGAAAGGAATGTGGCCCTTGGCTTAAGAAGAGTCTCTGCCCCTTTTGAGAGTGACTGGCCCAGTTCAGGCAGACTCTACACAGCAGCTTTGCTCTTAGGTGCATTTAGTTTCTTCTCTCATAAAAGGCATTCAGAGAAGTTAAATCCCTCACTATCATTTGAAATGTTTACAGGATTTATTTCTACAGGCTAGAGAACTATTTAATCTCCAAAGAAGATAAAGTTTAATTCTTCCTCAAGTTTAATAATATCCACAAGCTGTTGACAGGCAGTGTGAGCCCCCCCCCACTCTTTTTTTCAATTTTCTTTTTGAGTTATACATCTTCAGCATAAACCGAGATTCAAGCTCTCCTCTCAACAACACTGTTTCATACCTTATCCCAGCTGGTTTGTATTCTCATTAAGGATGTCCTCAGTTCCTGTGGCATTGGCACAGGAGATAAGCTCAGCTACTTCCGCCAACGAATCGGAAGTGGCTTAACTTATTCTCTGAGCCAATTAGACTTCAGAAGTCATCCATGCCCCAACACCTCCTCTTCCACAGTACATCTTCCTTATTTCTCCCCATCCTCTCCATTTTAGGCAGTACTAAGGACCCATGTAAAAAGGGATGCAGGTGGCGCTGTGGGTTAAACCACAGAGCCTAGGGCAGTGATGGCGAACCTATGACACACGTGTCAGACGTGACACGCAGAGCCCCCACTGCTGGCACGCTCCCCACCAGCCCATTCGCGCTGTCCCCCCCATTTGTTCTCTCACTCCTCCTCACGCTACAGCTTGTCTCCGCTGTTAAAACCCGGATCCTTGTTGTTGTTGTTGTTGTTGTTGGTAGCCAGAAATTGGTTTTTTAACCCTTTCTGTGCTTTTTTTCTGGCACTTTGGCAGATGATGATTGGGTGTAACAGCATTCATTTTTTAACCTGTTCTGTGCTGGGTTTTTTGGTGCTTTGGTAGACTTATGTTGGTGCTGCGTGTTAGTTCCAATGAAGGTATTATTAGTCATTTATTTCTGTTCTCTTTCCCCCCAAAAAAGCGCAGCAGCTTTGGGGCATCCCCCCCCCAAAAAACAAAGCAACTATTGCACACACATCCCAAAAAAACCTCCAAAACCAAAATTATGGGGTTTTTCTCGAAGTGACACACCACCCGAGTTATGCTCGTTTTTTTGGCGAATTTTGACACACCAAGCTCAAAAGGTTGCCCATCACTGGCCTAGGGCTTGCTGATCAGAAGGTCGGCAGTTCAAATCCCTGTGATGGGGTGAGTTCCTGTTGCTCGGTCCCAGCTCCTGCCAACCTAGAAGTTTGAAAGCATGTCAAAGTGCAAGTAGATAAATAGGTACCGCTCCAAGGGGGAAGGTAAACGGCATTTCCGTGCGCTGCTCTGGGTCACCAGAAGCGGCTTTGTCATGCTGGCCACATGACCCGGAAGTTGTACACCGGCTCCCTCGGCCAATAACATGAGATGAGCACCGCAACCCCAGAGTCGGTCACACTGAATCTAATGGTCAGGGGTCCCTTCACCTTTACCTAAGGACCCATGTGCACTATACATTGAAAGCTTTATTATGTCACTTTAAACAGTCATGGTTATTTTAAAAAAAATCATAGGAACTGTAACCTAATTTGTTAAAGGTGCTGAGAATTGTTAGGAGACTTCTGCTTGCCCTGCAAAGCTAGAATTCCCAGAATATGCTAACAATCAATCCCTCTTACCATTGATGTGTGATCAATTTAGGATCAATATTCCACCATGTCACATTCAATTTAGTTCATACCAGTGGGTATAGTATGACCAAACAGTGGGCGTCATTGGACATGTCACTACCCTTTATGTACATGTGAGCTTCTGTTTCCTTGAGATTCACCCAGAGGAAAAAACAAAACATGGTATTCAAGAATACTGCTCTAAAATTCATCACTTGACCCTGATCCAGGGAAACTACAGAAAATGATAGCACAAAACTCTCACGATTTTCTGGGTAAAAGGTTTTTCTGTTGTTGTTTTTTCTTGAAAGCAACTAACGTGGAAATGAGCACGAAACTTCTGCTAGATTTCAAGAAGTGGCTTTTACATTCTGTGAAAGATCACTTAAAATACAGAAATTATCACCTAAAGAAATGTTGGGGAAATGGGATAAAGTACTGTTTGAATGCAGCCTATGTATCATCATCATCAAAACCTTTCCTGTCAGTTTGGTTACAAATATGTTTATATTTTGCAATATTATATTTTTGGTTTTTTATCATCATGGTGTTTTCATATATATTTAATTTGCAGGTTACTTTAGCAGCCAGACTCTGAAAATAACTAGAGTAATGAAAAAGTCCACCCCATGCCTTTAATGTAGTTACATTGCTTAGTTCTAAAGATTTTCTCCTTGTTCTAGTGCAATCTTGATCCAGAAAGAAACTTAAAAGTTCTGCCATGACCTTTCCTGGAAGAAAAAGTGAGCTTTGAAGCAGGGAAATGGTGGGCGCATGGGTCATTTTGAGAAGATGCAAAGACTTGTCAAACCCCAAAATATATTTCCTTCTCTAGTGATACAGAGAATGGAGCCTCTTGTGACTTGGGGCAGATTAATCTGTCTATTTTGCTTCCATTTCTCATTTTCCCCGCTCTAAATTCAATTCACCCCATTACCACATGCATTTGCAGATTTTTTTATGAGACTACACAAAAATTGTGACACATTCTCACATGCACTTCTCTTGAGAGATGCATTTTGAATAAATATTTCCTAATATAAGCATTTTTGCAAATTGTTTTTTTCCCCAACTGCACCTCAGATTTCAGCAGAGTTTTGACTTTGAAAGACAGTATATTTGTTCAGGAATTGTGAATGATTCTATTTATGGGTGTATAAACAACTTCCGACAAATATTTCCAATATATACGTTGCTGAACACACACACACACACACACACACACACACACACACACACACACAATGTTGCAAAATGCTCTGCTCTGATAAAAATTAAATGATGCTGTTTTGTAGAGCTTTGAAGAGGGATGTTCAAAAGGGCTTCATTCACTGAAACTAAGCAACATTGGTACTGTCCTACAGGTTGAGGCCATATGATGTTAATGTGCCCATCATGTGTGGGATCACTATTGCAATTGTTGGTAAGTCTGGCAGGCTGTGGTTCTCAGAATTAATTTGTTTAGCAAAAGATTCCTCCACTTTATTTTGTCAAAATTGCTGATTTGTGGTTTCTAAAACGTGTTCATACATTACTTGTAGTTTTAACTACATACTGGATATGACATCCTGTTTTTTGTTTTGCATTTGATAACAGATTATACTGCAGGGCCCTGTAGGTGATGTTTGTTTGATGTAATATGTCTAACTGTCCTGTTGCTTTTGAAGGGATCTGTCTCCATGAGATACATACAGGTGATACGGTGTTTGGAATTACAAGGATGAGATCAAGGATTGCTGAGAGATGGCTTAAGTACATCTCTCACTAATTTGAGTCAGGGCCAGATTAGAACCTTTAGAGGCCCCAAGCACTTAAAAGATTTTGGTGCATCTGTATATATCTAATTCAAAATATGAAAATAACAAACCTCAAAATAAAATATTGCTTTCAAAATGGAACAAAACCTACAGTAAGATGGAAAACAATGGTTATTGTTTCTATATTTGTATAAACAATGCTTATTTTTGTTCAGATGCACCATATGGTCCATGGTAAATCCAGCAATGGCCAATTTCTCTGGTGCCCCCCCCTTCCCTTGATGCTTTAAGCATGTGCTTATTTTGCTTAATGGTTAATCCAGCCCTGATTTGAGTAGATTTGGAGATCGGCAAAATAGAGATCGGGTGGTGCTGTGGTCTAAACCACACAGCCTTTGGCTTGCTGATCAGAAAGTCGGCGGTTCGAATCCCCACGACGGGGTGAGCTCCCGTTGCTCGGCCCCTGCTCCTGCCAACCTAGCAGTTTGAAAGCACGTCAAAGTGCGAGTAGATAAATAGGTACCGCTCCGGCGAGAAGGTAAACGGTGTGTCCGTGTGCTCTGGTTTCGCCATAAGCGGCTTAGTCATGCTGGCCACATGACCCAGAAGCTGTCTGCGGACAAACGCCGGCTCCCTCGGCCTATAGAGCTAGATGAGTGTGAAACCCCAGAGTCGTCTGCGACTGGACCTAACCTAATGGTCAGGGGTCCCTCTACCTAAAGTGCTGTAACAGGGGACTTGTTGAGAACTATAGCAATATATTTTGAGTTTGCTAACAATAGATAGCCTTCTCTGATTGCCAGGTGGTAGTTAGAAAGTGCAGGATCGAAATATACCACAAATGGGATACATGGTTCTTTCTTAGTTGACACCTCACTATGATGAAGGAGGTTTTCTCTCCACAGGATGGAAGCCCAGCGCCCATTGCAATCAATTACATGTGGAGAATATCATCTTTGCAGAAGGTGCTCTTTAAGTTCACTGATCTTTCTTTGGTATTTTTCTTCATTGTTGCAAATGCACTTGATCCTGATAGCCAAGATGTAGACAGTGTTTTCCTTTATAGGTTTTGGATGGCAGGATTTCCAGCATAGGGAGATGTGGGCACCATCTTGTAGAGATCATTGCTATTTTGTTCTCAGTGGTGAGTAGCATATAAAGGAAAGGGATTTGTGGGTAATCAATGGTGTTGCTGAATTAAAACTTGATAAACCCTTGGATGGATAGGGATGGTGGAATTTATAGATTGTTCAAAGTTCTCCTCGTCATTTGTGCAAAGAAAGCGTAAGCATTCTCAAACCATGGGGTGAATTTTGTCTATTCCCACCTTCCCTTCCCCAAGTTAAATTCTGCTACTTGCCCTGATCCTGTTTGTAACCAACACTCAGGAGTCACCTATCAAGAAGCAGAATAAAAATGACAGCTCTTGGTGGGTTCTGAAAAGGCCAGATCCTGCTGACAGCAACAGGTGCACATCCTGGGCTCCACTTGCCCTCAAATGGTTGCATGGCAAAGTCCAAACGCTCCATCAGTTCCCAGCATTGCTGCCAATACCAGCGAGTGATCCAATTTACTTTTTGGCCCAAAGAATAATCAGATTAGTGGTGGGGGATTACATTTCGGCAGTTGGGGGGGGAACCTTAATCTGGTACTTGAACAAGGCATTAATTTGCATATAGGGCCAGTCAGCCAGCATATCAGAAGAGGATAATAACTTGGGTAGCTTCTTCTTCTTTTTCTTCTTTTATACCAAAGCTTTATCATTCTTCATATCTCAGACAGCAGACGTATTTTCCATAGTGCTGCACATCCAAATATATCAAAGTACTTTTCAGATATTAATTATAATTAATTACTGGCTGTGGTATGTTAATAATTCACAGGCTGCAAAAAGCTGAGATGTTTTTCCTGTCTTCCTGTCTCCTTTCTCGGGTCCTCTCATGCACCTCCTTTTGTTTTCTTCTTGCTATGCCATCCTTTCATGACCTGCTGACTAGGGGTAGGAGATCAGTCCAACTCTGTTTGCATTTTATTTATTTAGGAAGATATTTTTAAGAATGTAAGAAGTGCCTTGCTACATCAGGCCAATAGCGCATCCATCATCTTGTTTTCACTGCGGCTATCCAAAACACTTCTGGATTTTCCCTGTTTTTTCCTCAGATGTTTGGCCTGATGTCCGACACACCCACCCACCCACCTAAATTCACTTTGAAATTTGTTGCGGGTAATATGTTTGCTAAAACCCATCTCCCGATTGCCACCTGCCATCTAGGATTGATTCTTCAGCTTTCCTTAATAAGCATTTTCTCAGTGAAGATCTGAAATTCAAAGTGAATCATCCTTGACAAACTTTTGGCGCTTGCCCATTATGTGGGTGGGTAGGGTGAGGTGGGGGGAGTTGGCTGGAAATCTGATCACAGCGACCTCTGGGAAGATTTTTACAGAGCTTTTTCTCCCTCTACCCAATTTCTGCCCTGATCAGATGGAAGCATCAGCTTGCAATCAGAGACGTAACAGCCAAATGGAAAGATCAATTGGGAGCTATCGGCAATTAGTACCGTTGTTATTGGCTGCTGCATTTGTAAGGGGGGGGAGAGAAATGAAGTGGGCAAGTCAACATGTGCCTGAGGAACAAGAGGCCCTTGTCACACAGAGACCTAGGAATGGCAGGAGACAAGAGAGCGGTGGTGGCGTTGATTTTTCAAAATTGCCTTTCATTTCCCATTCCGTCATCACAGCTTGTAGCCATCTGGCCCTGTGTGCATTCTGTCTCCCAAGACCATTATCGAACCATCTGGTTCACAGAAAGAGCCAGGTGGCATCCGTACCCTTTTGCCTGCAGAATCGCGAAGCAAGCATGTGAGATGGAGAAACCTGGTGGGAGTAACAGAATCCCAAGTCCAGGGGGTGAGGGGGTCCTGATTGGCCTAAGGCGACATTGACATGCACAGAGGCAATAGCTTGAATCTTGCTCTTTCCAGACCTTGAGGAGAGGCACCCATATCAAACTGCCCATGGCAATCTTTTACTGTATGTGTCATAGATGGGCAACCTGTGGCCTGTGGACTGAATGTGGTGCCCAACCACATCTTATCAAGCCCCCCAACACCTGCTGGAACGCTCTTGCATCTCTGCCCCATCAAAACTCATTCCGTCCTGCTTCCTTCCTCTTTATTTTTCCTGCCCTTTAAAAGGTGAAGAACCATAGCTCAATGATAGAGCAGCTGGCTTGCATTTAGAAAGTCCCTAGTTCAATCTCTGGCACCTCCAGGTCAGGCTGGAAACTCTCCTGCCTGAAATTCTGGATAGCCACTGTCGCTCAGGTGAGTCAGGTGGGTCAATGGCCTGAATCTATAACAAGTTTGTTTGGGGCACTGCCCATCATTGACTCTGGCTCTACCCACCACCAACATGAATCCTCTGACAAATTACCAACGAAATAATGCAGACCTCACCAAATAAAAGGTTGTCCCCGGCTACCTCTCATTCTGTATCCAAAGACAACTAGAGACAATCTGGGCCAACTGGAAGAAGTGACACTCAACATCGTGTTTTCTCTTGCTGATTCAGAATGTTTAGGCAAATGGGGAGCCACTAGGATGAATTTATTCCTTAAAATATTTTTATCCCACTGATCCATCTAAAGACTTCCAAGGCAGCTAAGAACATAACATTAACACCATGGAATCATTAAGAACACAATTAGAGATGAGTGGGTTTCTGATGGCTCATGTCAGATCAACTTGGAAATAAACTAAGATACATCAACAACTGGGAAATAGCTCAGCTTATTTCTGAGCCAATTCAATACTGGCCACCTAACAACTCACCCAACCACCCTCGCAGTTGTCATTTGCAGCTGATGCTAGTGGAACATGCAATAGTCAATGTGGTGCCCTTTATATATTGTTGGGCTACAACTCTCACCATTCCTGGCCACTGGCCATGCTGGCTGGATCTGATGAGAGTTGGAGTCCAACAACATCTGGAGGATCAAAGATTCCCCTCCCTGTACTAGATTTCCCTCTTGCCAGCAAGGCCAGGGACCTGGACTGTATCAGGCTGGCAAAAGTCATTCTGAAATACGAGTGCCTGGGGCTCTGAAGGACTTGTATCTCATTAAATACACAAACATATGGAAGCAGCAATCAGGAAAGGATTATGTTGTTGTTTCTTTTCAAGGAAACATGCCTTTATTTTTCCTATTGGCATGGCCCTTTGCACTTGATGAGATGTGCATGTATTTTGCACCTGTGTATGCGTAAATTTATTCAGGGTGTGGGGAAAGTGGGCAGAGATAACTTTTACTCCCCCATCGCCCCCCCCATTGGGATGCCCCTGGTTGTAATCATGAGTGGTGGGGGAGGGGAGTTGGGCTGTGGCACTTGATTGGCCACAGTGAGAAAAGGATCCTGCGCTAGATGGGCTTTTGTCCTGATCCAGCAGGCTCACCTTATGTTATGTTAATATCCAGATTCCAAAAATCATGAAATTAAAAGCAGGGTTGTGTGAAGGAACCAACTGTTCAAATAGCTGAAGGCAGAAGCGGTCAAAACAAAGGTGAAAATTGTGTTCTTTTCTTCTTTTTTGCAAGTTCCCACTACCACCATCCCCGGGCTGGTGATATGTTATTCTCCTTTCACCTTCAAAAGCAACATAATTTGAACATCAAAATAAAATAAAAACCACTTGATACACCTAAACATTTCATTTTTTCTCCCTTTGGAAAAGAAAGAAAGAAAGAAAAAACCCCAAGAGTCTTGTAATAAGAACTGACTTTTAAAATATGGCTTTAGCTGTAAGCTCTATCCCAGATGCTTTGGCGCTGTTGGTATTATCTGTTACCTTGAGGCAAGATTGCTTTGAGTTTTGGAATGCATTAGAGTTCATTTGAGACTTTGGGATCATCCTCCAGGAGAGAGGGAAGACGAATCCTAAAAAGGAGAAGAACAACTACTTTATGCCAAAGACTACTCTCCTTAGGCCACAATCCTATATACTTATCGATGAGTAAGCCCAGTAAACTGAGCCAGGCTTCCTTCCGGGCAGAGATGTCTAGGATTGCATTGTGGTACTTAGGAACACTGGGAGTTGCCTTATTCCAAGCCAGGCCCTTGGTCCATGTAAGTCAGTATTGGGTACCCTGACTGGCAAAAGTGTCTCCAGGATTGTCAGGCTGGAGCATCATTTTCTATGGATGCTCTGGTGGAGATACCAGTGATTGAACCTGGGACTGTCAGCATGAAAAGCAGATGCTCTACTACTGAGCTATGCCCCCCCCACACACACACACCACTTTTCAAGTCACATCACTCACATGGGTTATTGCCTGTGAATCACATGTATGTCATTTCCATGACTGAAGAAAGGAGATGATAGATAGATAGATAGATAGATAGATAGATAGATAGATATAGATATGATAGATAGATAGATCAGTAAGCAGTGCTCTTTTTCTAGAAAATGAGGCGCTGAAATTCACCATGAACACTACCTTTCTTCACTTAAAATGGCAATGGTACTTACCTAAGAGGTGCCAGAACTGAGTTCTTGTGAGTTCTGGCTGAAAAGAAGCCCTGGTACTAAGTAAATAAACTCCCCCCTTGTAGCTGCTAGAAGAGAATTTATCTGTTCTTCCCTGGCACCTATAACAGATTCAGGCTCCCCTTTCTCCCCTGTTTTCCCTTTAGTGCCAACTGCGCCTGGGGCCCAGGTCTCCAAGAAAGCATCTCCAAGAAACAGAGATTTGTATTCTGCTGTAGGGGGGAAATGGCTTCCCCTTTCAAAGTGTTGCTCTGAGGCCTTGAGTCTAGATGGTTGCCTAGGGTGACCTAGGGAAGTTGAAAGGCAGAGGAACAGAGAGAGAGGCAGCCTGCATGTCTCTGCTTAACTCAGCTGGAGATATTTGGCTTTGCAGCCCATGGATGATTTAACCTAAGTTCAGAGAAGTTCAGCTAGAGGCCTCCCTGTCCATATAATGGCACCAGAGGGGACCATTTAGAATAGCTTCATTAGTAAAGCTGCATAACCTCAGAGTCCTTTGGCCAATTTCAGCTTGGTGTCCTTTTTCCAGCAGAACGTATATTGCAAGCCTGCCTTACAGGAACAGCTTCAGGCCACCTTGGCCAAATCAGCTCACTCTGTTCCCTGCCCCCTTCCCCCCTCCACCTTGATTACATGTAGAGACTGAGCAGTGCAAGTCAATGATAATTGACACTTTGGCATGAAGTTCTACAGTCCTAGCAAGCCTCAGGTTGGCTGAACTTGACAATGCTAGGGATTGTCAGAGGGTTTGCACAGAAGTTAAGCCTTCCACGTGGCAGTGCATTTCCAGTAATCACAGGAAAAAGAGCCAGGACTGAAGGGAGTGGAGGAAATGAGTCAGGGATTACTTTATAAAGTGGATCCACCTTATCCCTTGAAACCACCTCCACCTCCTTGAGTGGTTTGCGACAGGTCTCTCCTCTCCCCCCTCCCCCCTTGTTCCATGAGGAAGGGAATACTAGGAACTGCCTTGCATTCATTCTTGCGGATGATGTCTCCACTTCTTCCTTCTAACGCCAAACTTGAGTGTCAGGGCACCAATCAGTTTGACAGGTCAAGGGGCCACCCAAAATTAAGGTAAAGGGTTTGTGTATTCTCAGTGGAAGTATATTAATAGGTAGGTAGGTAGGTAGGTAGGTAGGTAGGTAGGTAGGTAGAAAGAAAGAAAGAAAGAAAGAAAGAAAGAAAGAAAGAAAGAAAGAAAGAGAAAGAACAGCCTGCCTCACAACGATCCACACTCTGGAATGGTGTCAATTATAGAGGGTGGAGATGGAGAAATAAAAAAAATGGGAGAGAGTGAAATTGGTACCCCTTCCTGCATTGTACAGAAAAATGTCAGGATAGTAAAAGGACACATTTGCCCCCTAGAATCATAGAAGTATAGAGTTGGAAGAGACTCTGTGTAACTTAGATGGGCATCCCCTCAATTCATTCATCCAAGTCATTTATAAAGACGTTGAACAACAACAGGCCCAAGACAGAACCCTGAAGCACCCCACTTGTCATTTTTTTCCAGGATGACAGGGAACAATTAGTGAGCACCCTTTGGATTTGGTCGGTCAACCAGCTACAAATCCGCCTAACAGTTAGCTCACCCAGCCCAAATTTTACCAGCTTCTCTACAAGGATATAATGGGGAATTTTTTTCAAAAGCCTTATTGAAATCAAAACACACTATGTCCACAGCACTCCCCTGATCCACCAAGCTTGTAAGAATATCAGCAAAATAAATGAGATTTGTGTAGCATGACTTGTTTTTTGAGAAATCCATGCTGGTTCTCAGTAATCATAGCATCCTTTCCTGAGTGCTCACAGACTGACTATTTAATTATCTGTTTGAGGACCTTTCCTGGTAGTGATGTCAAGCTCACTGGTTCGGAGTTACCAGTGTCTTCTTTCCCACCCTTTTTGAAAATGGGGGTGTCAGGGGGACTCGTTACAGGGACCCTCCCCCAGTCATCCTGACCAGCACTTCGCCCAGTGAAAGTACTTGCAGCGGGTCAGGTCAGGAGGAGGGAATGAGGAATGGAGAGCCTAGGCACCAACCCAGCTGGCCAGAGGAGGAAGGACAGCGCAGCAAGGTGCCAGAGCCTCTGCAAAGCTCCAGCCAAAGGGTGGGAGAAGGAACGCAGCCCCTTTCGGTGCCCGAATTGAGGCGCGCGCCCACACGCAGGGCTAGGGGGAGGCGCTTTGGGGTGCCCAGGCTTTTATGCTGGTCGAAGAAGAGAAAGAAGCCATTGCCAGGTTCTGAATCGGACTGATATCTCTGCACTGTAAATAATATGCACAATAAAACTCTGAAAGACAAAGCGGACTGGAGCGTCTTTACTCGAGAGTAGCCGCAACAATCCCCTGACAGCAGGCAACATTTGTCCACCTCCAGTCTGCAAGGACCTCACCTGTTCCCCAAGAATTTTCAAAGATTATAGGCAGAGGGGATTACTGTACATCTACAAGTTCCTTTGTTACCCTTGGGTGCAGCTCATCAGGCCCTGGAGATCTGAATTCATTTAAAGTAGCTCGACATTCTCTTACCACCTATTTTCCTAACTTGGGCTGCATCTCTATCCTTGCATTGTTTATTCTGTTATCACCAGGTTGGGCACTGCTTTCCTTTTGGGTGAAGACAGAGGCAAAGCAGGTGTTGAGCAGTTCCATCTTCTCTCTGTCACCCAATAGCATTTCTCCATCTTATCCATGCAGAGGACCTACTACTTGCTTCTTCTTCTTCTTGCTTCAAACATAGCCGAAGAAAGCTTTTAAAGTTATTTTTAACCTCCTTCACATTCTCCAGAAACCTCCCATTCCTTTGGACCTTGCCAGGTTGACTGGATCCCTATATAAGATCAGGTCAGGGTTAGGTACCTGTGGCCCTCTAGATATTGTCAGACTACTACTCCATGCTGTCCGGGGCTGATTGAAGTTGGAAGACCAATAATATCTGGATGGCCATGAGTTCCCAACCCCTGCGCTAAGAGTTGGGGATATACTGCTGTCTAGAAATATCAGGGATGTATTATTGTTGTTGTTGTTATTGTTATTGTTATTATTTTATTCCCCACCCCTATGACTGGGTTGCCATAGCCACTCTGGAATCAGTTAGCAGCTGAATGCAAGATCAGTTTGGTCCAAAATTCACTGTTCATTTTGCAAATTTCTTATCACCACAACTCTGCTTGTTCCCAGCATTCAATGCCTCCATGGTTGAGCTTTTAAATTCCTGCAAGTCCCAGAAGGTTTACAAACCTCTCCCATAAGGTGTTTTGAAGTGCAAATGGATATAGGTAGATGCTGCAGATTCAAAGGCAATGAATGATCAGTTATCACGAACAATTATGAACAGGTACATATTTTAGTGGGGCAGAGAAGGGGGAAATGCTGAATGATAGAAAATTCTAGAACACCTGGCTGCAAACTCCAAGCATGCATGTATCAAAATATATATTCTGTGCAGCTGCTGACAATAATAAACATGCTTAAGATTCCTTCTGAATCCCAGGCCTTCCGTCTATTCAGTGCAACAACCACCTGGTTATTATGCTGTAAAATCTTAATCCTCCTACACTTGTAAACAGCACTTTATTAATCAGATATTAGGGTCAATCAAAGCCTAATTTAGTTATGATTAAAAATGAGATTTATTTGACAATGACTACAATTCCATGCAAAAAAATAATGATGATGGCGTTTAGAACACAGGAGTACTTTAACTCCAGTTGTTGAATATGTTTTCTGGAGCCTGCA